>NW_006399831.1:12497222-12522738 GCF_000299155.1 Elephantulus edwardii | reverse complement strand
CAAATCAAATTTGACTGTTACAGGAGGAGATTGTCCCTTCACCAAGCAGAGCATCTGGTGTATTTGAACCATGAACCTTTGGAATTGCAGTGCAGTTTTTTGCCGCTAGACTACCAGAGCTCCTTACTTCTTCCAATCTTGATACCACATTTCTCCTCATAATAGCTAGCCTAAAGGATCTGTTCCGCATATAGATTGAAAAAAGTATGTAGAAAGAAAGCATCCTTGACTCATTCCTTCCTTGATTTTGAACCATGCAATGTATCTTTGCTCTGCTTTGAGGACTGTTTACTGGTCAAAAGGCTAGGTTTCATATGAGCATAATCAAGTGTTCTGGGATTCCCATTCTTCCCAATGTTAACAAAAATTTTTTGTGATCCACACAGACAAATATCTTTGAATCATCAATTGAATGCAAATAAATCTTCTGGATCCATCCAACACTGACAATGATATTCCTAGTGTCATGATCTTTCCTAAACCCAGCTTGTATTTCTGGTAGTTCTCTGTTGATGTACTGTTCCGGAAACGTTTTAAATAATTTTAAACAGGATTTTGCTTGAGTGTGGTGTTAGTGATGTTGTTCAATAATTTACACACTGTTGTATCACTTAAGAGCCCTCAGTTTTACATCTCATAAATTAAGGAATTTCCAGTAAAAGTAAGCATTTTTTAGTCCCATGTTGGTTGCCTTTGAGTCACCTGTGACTCATTACAACTCCATGTACAATAGCTGTGAATTTTGCTCTATCCTGAACAGTCTCACTGTTTCTAACACACCTACCCCCATTTTCCCAGTTACTGCGTCAATACATATCATCTTAGTCTTCCTCTTCTGCGCTGTCCCCTTATCCTTCCAAGCATGATCTCTTTATCCAGGGACTTATCCTTCCTGCCCAGAGTATGTGAGGTAGAGCTTCAAATCCTTACTCCCAAGGAACAGCCTGTTTCACCCTCTCCAGGATAAACCTTTTTTTCCCCTCTTGGCAGTCCATGATATGTCCAATACTCTTCTGCAGCACCACAACTCAAAGGCATTAATTCTTCTTCTATCATCTTTGGTTCCTGTCCAGCTTTCTGACTCATAACAAGTAATTGTGAAGACCATGACCTGAACCAGTCATACTTTAGTCTCCAGATTTTACAGTACTTTTGATAGGTCCATGATAGCAGATTTTCCCAATTTAATTCCTCTTTTGATTTCTTGGCTGCTGGTGCCAAAAGTATTGATTGTGGAGCTGAACAAGCTGAAATTGTTAACAACTTTAATCTCTTCTCCATCTGTCATGGTGCTGCCAATTGGCCCAGTGGTGAGAATCTTTATTTTCTTTTTTTCTAAATAATTTAATTTCTTTCTTTTTCATTTCAATGAATATCTACAGAGATTTTGGAATTCCATTCATTCATTGTTGCACCCTTCTCCCCGCCCACCCCACCTCCCACCTGAGAATCTTTATTTTCTTGATGTTGAGTTTCAATCCGTATTAAAGACTACAGTCCCTGACCTTCTTCAGGAAATTTACTTCAGGTCCTCCTCAGGACCTGGTTAAAAATGCTTGGAAGTACTATCAGAAAAATTATTAAGGAAGATATTTTTATGAATGATCATACAGTTTATTTAAATCATTAAATGATTTCATTTTGTTCTTATATTTACATCATCTTATTGTAACAAATTTTATGCATTTACTCCTTAACTATTATCTTAACCGATATTTTACATTAAAAAATAGCCACTATCCAAATATTTTGTGAATTAATAGCATACATTCAACAGTAACAAATGCCAATGTGCAAGGTGAAGATGATACTGATTTGATGGCTAAGATGTGTGTCAACTTGAGTAGACCATGTTTCTTAGCAGTTGGGGAGTTGTGTAATCATGTAGTCATTCTACATTTTTGTCATATAATGTAGTCTTCTTCTGGTTTTACATAAACTCAATTTTCAAAAAACAACATGTCCTGGTCTTTGGAACACACCCATGTTAGTAAGTGAGGAATGGCAGCAAATATAGATAAACTTATACATTGTTCTTGTTGTTAGGTGTCAGTAGCGACTCTATATACAGGATATCAGAACATTGTTCTAACCTGTGACATCTTCACACTTCCTGACACACTGGAGCCTATTGCAGCAATCACCATATCAATCCACCTGGTCTGGAGTCTTCCTCTCTCTCCTTAAGCCGCCACCCTTCTAAACATCATGTCCCTCTCAGAGGAATAGATCCTCCTAGCAATATGTCTGAAGTATTTCAGGTGAAGTGTCATCACCCTTGCCTCCAAAGAGCACTCCAGCTGCACCGTCTCCAAGATATATTTGTTCTTTTGGCAGGTCATGAGGTATTCAGTATTCTCTCCAACACCATACCACAAAGGCATCAGTTCTTCTGTCATCCTTACTTATTGTTCTGATCTTAGATGCATAGCAAATGATCAAAAAGACTATGGCCTGAATCAGACACACTCTAGTCCTCAAACTGACATCATTACTTCTCAATAATTTGGAGAGCTCCCTAACTGCAGCCTTTTCCAGTGCTATGCATCTCATTTCCTGACTGCTGGTACTAAGGGTGCTAATTGTGAATCCAAGTAAAATGAAATTGTTGAAAGTTTCAATCTCTTCTCCATCCACCATTACATTAACTATCAGTCCAGTAGTAAGAATCTTTGCTTTCTTGACATTGAGATGTAATCCATACTGAAGCTGCATTCCTTGATCTTCTGCAAGTCCTCCAAGTCCTGCTCACCTTCAGCAAGAAAAGTGTGTCATCTGTGTGACACAGGTTATTGTTCTGTCTCCCTCTCATCCTGATGGCACATTCATCTTCATAGAGCCAAGCTTCTCGAATAATTTTCTCAGTGTACAAATTGAATAGACATGGAGAAAGAATACACCCTGATGCACTCACTTCTTAATTTTTAACCATGCAGTGTTCCCTGCTCTGTTCACACAACAGCTTTACACGTGTGGACACGTTTTGTAAAAGGAGAAGGTGCAACATAGGGTTGCATCAGGTGGCAGAGTCTGATTTCTACCTACTTTATAAAAGGGAATCTTCCCTATCTATAACATCCATGGCAGCAAGTAGGTATCTACTTGTTCAAACATGGCAACACCCCTCCCTTATGCTCCTGCACCCACTCTCATAAATCATTGTGTTCAATATTTGTTGCTGACTTACAGAGTTTACTCAAAGTTGTACCAAGAGTGAGGTATTTTAGGAAAAGTTGAAGAGTGGGAGAGATAAAGAACATCTCATAATGTTAAATCCAGGTTTAGTCTAGAAGTCCCAAGCCAGTCTCAATACAATTCCCTAATTATTAAAAGTTTTGATTTCAGGTAAGCAACACAAATTCAAGAAGGCTCTGGTTTCCTCAATCATCTAGCAAGGTTTGCCTCAGAGTAGGGTAGTTATAAGTCAGCTTTTCCTTCAATCACCTTGCCAGAATCTCCCTACAGCAATGTCACAGTCTCTCCACAACATCTCTCCACCACTGTCATTGCCAGGGTCTTGCTACATCTTTCTCTCACCAGGTCTTTCTCTACAGTGTGGGAAGCATGTGCTTGCTCTCTCTCATCCTCTTCCCATAGCTGTTGATTCTTTGCAAGGCCACGTGACTGCAGTTAAGGTAGTTGGAAACCAGCAAGGACTAGAAAAGCCAATCTCTAAGTTAATACTAAATGTTGTTGCTGTTGTTGTGTACTCTTGAGCTGAAACTGACCCTTAGCTCACCCTTCAGTAGGGTTTCAGAAACAGAAAGTCACATGAGAAGATATTGCTCATCTTTCTCCCACAGAACAGGTGGTGGATTCGAACCATGTACCTTTGTGGTGGTGGCACAATTCCTTATCAATAAGCTCTCAGAGTTCCCTTAGATGTATTTCACTGGAGTGATATTTCTGGATGCACCATGAATATCTTTCCATTTATGCATAACATTTTTAATGACAGGTAATACTTTTAAGTGCACATGATTTTAGGATGAAGAATTTTTAAAGTATGTAGTATACTGTCATCAAGCAAAATTGAACAAATTATTCTAATTATTAATAATATTCTAGACTGTTGTATTTGAAAATAATATTGGATCCCCTTCCTCCTATAAATACAAAGTATTCACTGCAACATCCCAACCAATTATCAATTAAGTCTGTGTGTGTGTGTGTATGTGTGTGTGTATCTCTCTCTCTCTCTCTCTCTCTCTATATATATATATATATATATTTTGGCTTGTGAGTCAGAAATACAAGGCCCTGTTATCTTGTGTTGAAGTGTTTTATCTATAATCTTTTTATCCTATTCTTTAAAAGGAAAGTATTACATACATGACAACTGGGTCTCTTCTGACTCTCTGATTTTCTAAATATCTCATTTTCTCATAGACAGGGAGTCTTTCAAAATATTCTTTGTTCTTGCTGTTAGAAAGGTTCTTCTTGATTCCTTTGTAACTCCATCACCAATTCTCTAAATTATCTTACTTTTTAGAGCTCAAGTAGAAATCAGGAGCAACTTCTATACTGTAACACTTCTCAACAGCCAGAACATTTCATGTAACTTAATATTCTTCTGATAAAAGTGAATTAAATTGTTGTCCCTCTTATTAAAGAACCTGAAACAAAGGGGACCATCAAATGCACTCTCTGCTGGATTGCAAAAACTATTATATATGATGGAGTAAACACCCATCAGTAGGCATGGAGATCACCTGGAATGTCCAGATGGTTCCTCAGAATGGGGGTTTTCAAAAGACTATTGCTAGACATATGTGTCTGGTTAGAATGCTTAACCTTCATGGTCTTTAATCATGTAGCATTATGTGAAATGTCACTGATTGAATAGCTTGATGGAGTGTTTTGAGGCTGTAGAGTTTCCAATCTCCTGCCCACCTCCAGAAGCCCTGTAGCCATTGGAAATGTAGTCTTCACAGTGAGGAAGCCTGGCTCTTGCTCCATGAGAAAACTGGGCAAGTGAAAGAAAGCCAGTCTTCCCCCTATATGGGTTTAACGAACTTATGATCAAATGCGAGTGAAAGAGATATCAACCACCGGGATGAGAAAAGAACATCAACAAGATAAGAGGAATATCTGAAATGCTATTCCATTTCAGTTTCTATTTTCCTTATTTGTAGTTTTATTTTCCTCTCAAAATAAATGAAATAGAAATAATTAAAAAAATAGTTGGTACTCTAATGGACAAATCATACCAATATTATCAGTCATCAACATCATGGCTATGATGGATAAGTACGAGTGAAAGCAATAGGATGAAGGGCCAGTATTGTTCATCTTATAAGACACATTAGTTATATGGGAAGCAATTTAGCAGCAAAAAACATTAAAAATGTAATATTCTTAGATTGAGTACTGCATTTGTCACTCTCAGCTGGAGAAATTATTTTAACTTTTCTGAATTTAAGCATAATCAACTCTAAAGCTGCAATAGTTTCGTTGTTCTGGTAAGAAATATATAAGGAAATGCCTATGGAATATTTATCACAGTGCCTAGAATTTGTAAACCCTCAATTAAGTGTCATCTATATATTTATTGCCAACAAAGACATCTTGATTTACAGTGACCTTGTAGGAAAGAGTCAAACTGTCCTATTGTTGTTGTTGTTGTTCTTGTTGTTGTTGTTGTTATGTGCCGTCGAGTCTCTTGCGACTCATAGTGACCCTATGTACAACAGCCCTTAACTCTGCTCTGTCCTGCGCCAATCGCACTGTCTCTGACACTCCCATCCCGGGTTCTATAGAGTTGTACAAAACTGTTCTATCAAGCTGAGGTCTTTAATAGAAACATACAGGTACATTTTTGTTATATGGAGAATCTTGTGTTGGTGTTTTGAAATGCAGTCCTTTCAGTTAATAGTTGAATATCTTTGTGCCAGTAGGGACACTACAGTTAAGGCTAATCCAAACTCAAAGCTCATTGACAGTGAGTTGATTTCATCTTTCTCCAATAGATGGAATAATAGATGTAATAGACTGGTTGATTCCAATCACCAGTAATTAATAACTACTTATTACCCTAGAAGAGGCTATTCCTTGGAAAAGGTTATCATGCTTGAAAAGGTGGAGGGTTGGTCAAAGAGAGGGAAAAAATTTTCAACCGGATGGATTGACATAGTGATTGCTGTATAATGGGCTCAACTTTGTCAAAATTTGTGAGAATGATACAAGATAAGTTTGAGTTCATATCTGTTGTTAATAGGGTCATTACAGGTCGTATCCAATGTAACTACATTTCAAACAACAATATTACAATTATAGTATTCATATTATTTTTGTGAGGAGTATTGTGATTATGTAGCAGTAGAATGTGACCTATGGCTTTTCTATGTATATGATTGATTTGGCTTCTGCATGTTGAAAATAATACCATATCAATATTCATTGAGCTGACATTAAGTTTTCCTGTCTCATAATTTGTTAAAAAATAGAAAATACTTGTTCCCAGACCTGTCTTATGATATTTCTGAGGTTTGAGGAAATTGTCTCTTTATATCTTTTCAGAGTCCAACTCTTATCTAGATAGGATCATGTGAACTTTCTCTTTCATTTATTAGGGTTGTGGGGTGAGAGTAAGGGGACGGTGGTCAGCATCCTCAGTTGTTGTGGCAGAAACCCCGGAAAGAGAGCAAACAGCTCTGTGTTAGCCAATTTGGCAGCATGCTTTTTCAGCCCACTCGGCTGTGCACAATATTCTGTCTGAGTTTGGGAAGCTCTGTCTGCTTTTTTTCCTTTGTAGTGAGGCTATGAAGAATGAGGCAATGGATTTTTCTTATACAATAGTCTAAAAAATAGGCTGTGGTCTAACAAATAATGAGAGTTATATGGCCTCCATCCAGGAAGTTCCTGGCTAGAGACTGGAGGACAGGTTGAGACGCCTTCTGATAGATTTTGCATTAATTGTCTTCTTCCCTAAACGAAGCTCTACTTAAAAGAAAAGGCAGGGGGTGGGGATACGGAATGAGATCACACACAGTATGAAATACATGAATAAAAATAGATATTATGCCTATATAGAGGTCACTGATCAAATTATATACCCTGATTCATAAAGTAAGCCATAAAATCCCCATAAATTGCAATGAAATATGATAAGGTATGGATTCACGCTAACCCATTAGAGACCAACTTAAAGATTTCCTTGTTATAATAGAACTTCAAATGACCATACAATCTTCCATATTGTTTTACTTATCTTATGATAAACCTTTCCTCCTTATGCCTTTGCTTATTTCAGATCATTTGTTGAATTTTTCCTGTCGTTCTCTTTTTATAGTCAATGAATGAGAAAGCTCAGACATGTCCTATAGACAAAGTTTCCCTCCGTCTGCATATACTATGCCATCTTAACTGCCACCTGCAATGGTAACTGAACGATGTCTAGCCCTGTTACGCACTCTTTGTCATTTTGGTTTAGAATTCAAGGAATGAAAGAGGCTAGAATATCAGTCTCAAGAAGCAGCTGATCTGATGACTCAGCGTCTGCACAAGAAACACTGCTCTGAAAAGGAAGCAGTCCCCTCAGTCACTGGCTAATACATAGAGTCTAAATATTCCCTGTACATTTTCACTCAACTCGACTGCCTGCCTCCATAGTGATGGCCATGTATTGTGCCTTAATTTCTTAATTTCATGATAGTGTTTCCAGAGCTGTTTATGGGCTATTCATAGACAAGAGCAATGCCAAGCTGCACGGTATTGCTTCCTTTTCTGTATTCTGTGACATTCTCATCTCAGCAGACTGCGTCTGGATGTCTCACAATGAGCCCTGCATGTGTCAGAGAGATGGATGATATCTGCAGTGTCTGTGTCTCAACTACGGCTCTATGAGCTCCTGCTGCATCTCACCTAGGGGATGCACGATTCTGTGCCGCTGAATTAAAAAGGCGTATCTCTCTCCCAAGAAATGTCTTATTTTATCTCAATCCAAAATACTCTAATGGAAATAATGACACACATTAGATACTGTGGTGGATAGCACATCATATTTTAATCTTCAGTATTCCTGATAGCATAGGACTCTTTGTTTCTGTTATATTGTGCATCATTTATTGGGAGTTGTTTTTAAGCCAAAATATAAAGGCTACTGGTAGACATAGAAGGATTTTTGTTTTGTTTTGTTGTGTTTTTGGGTTTTTGTTTTTTTTTTTGCTTTTCTTTCTTCTCATCAGATAAATGATATAGAGGAAAAAATGCACAGAATATTATCTAATGTGTCTCTATTTCTTTTCGGTTCTCTTCTTTTCTTTTTTACTTCCATTTCACTGAGTTGATAAAAATGAAGTCTGTTTCACTAGTGAGCTTAGATAAATCATGTACTCTTTTTTGGTCCATATTTTTTTATATTGGTTTGCTCACAAAGTTCATATACATTGTGTTTCACACTATTCATTATTTCTATTGTGTTTCATGCTCATCCAATCATTCCCATGCATTATGTCTTATGAACTAAATCACCATAGGACCTTGCCCATTATTACTCAATGTTTTCAGGTCCCTGCCAGATCCTTCCTATTTCATTCATTCAATGCCTCCCTCAAATGAACTGTGCAAACCCATGGTTTCACCCGTACCCATCTTCATCCCTCTGCCTCTACCTCATTCCTCCTTGGGTCCCCATAATGTTTTACTAAGTATCATTTATTTTACAATAATGATCTTATGCAGTATTTGTCCTTATGAGACTGAGGTAGTTTAAACTCTCCTTCAGTCTCTCTCAAGTTATGCAGTAATTGTTGTTATTATGTGTCGTTCAGTCACTTGCAATTCATAGCATAGCTGTAAAGCTGTCCTTATCCTGAGCCAGTCTCAAAGACTCCAAGACACCTATTCCCATTACCCCAGTGCTGTATCAATCCATCTCATCCAGGTCTTCCTCTCCTGTGCTACCCCTTTACCATTTCAAGCATGATGTTCTTCTTCAAGGACCAGTCCTCCTGATCAAATACTCAAAGTATATGAGATGGAGCTTCAAAATCTTAGGATTCAAGGAGAAACTTGGTTTCACCCTCTCCAAGAAAATCTTATTATTTTCTTGGTGCCCCATAATATGTTCAAGATACTTCTCCAGCACCACAACTTAAAGGCATCAATTCTTATTCTCTCATCCTTATTCATTATCTTGTCTCTGATGCATAGCTAGTAATTGTGAAGACTATGGCCTCGATCAAGCACACCTTACTCTCTAGACTGACATCATTGCTTATCACTATTCTGGAGAGATCCCTGAAAGCAGATATTCCCACTGCAATTTGTCTTGTAGATAGTATTTTCAAAATTATTGCTCCTAAGTGCTGAATTGTATTCCATTGTGTGAATGTACCATAATTTCTCAATCCATTCAGTTGTATTTGGGCGATTTCCATGTTCTTTCTATTGTGAATAATGCTGCTATGAATATTGGTGTACATATCTCTGTTTGTGTCACAGTTCTAATTTCCCTGTAATTTATTCCTAGTAGTGGATTAGCTGAGGCATACAGAGTTTCTGTGTTCAACTTTTTGAGGAAATGCCAAACTATCTTCCAGAGTGTTTGTACCATTTTACAATCCCACCAATAATGTATAAGCACTCCCAACTCTCCACATCATCTCCTACATTTATTGCTTACTGTCCTGTTGAACTTTGCCACTGTTACTGGAGTAAGATAGCATTTCATTATGGTTTAGATATGCATCTCTGTTGCCTGTGATTTTGAGCATTTCTTCATGTGTCTATTGGACATCTGGATATCTTTCTTTGTCAAAAATTTATGTCTTTTCCCATTTTGTAATTGGGTTATCAGTCTTTTTTCTTTTGAAGGCCCTGGGATGTTTTATAAAATTTTGTTGTGAGATCCTTGTCGAGATGGTATTGTTAACTAACTGTTTGTTCCCAGTTCATAGGTTTTCTTTTCACCCTGTTGAAAAAATTTTCACAGACATTTAATATTTAGAAGGTGCCATTCATCAATTTTATTCTCTCCAGATTGTGCATTACTGGCTATATTTGACAGACTTTTTATACCATAGGCTAGCCCTTCTAAGCTTGATCCCAGTTTGTATCTGATGAACTTTATGGTTTTGAACTTTACTCCCAGATATATGGTGTGGAATATGGATCTTGTTTCAATTTTCTGCAAATAACAGTTCAGTTTTACCACCACTATTTGCTGAAGAGATTGTCATTTCCCCATTTATTTCATTGTAGAATATCAGTTGATCATAGATAGATGGGTCCATTACTGGGTTCTCAATTCTGTTCCATTGTTCTATGTACCTGTTGTTGTATCAGTGCCATGCTGTTTTGGTTACTACCACTGTGTACTAGGACTTAAGGTCAAGGAGTGCTACACCTCCCATTTCATTTTTGTTTTTCAGAAGTGTTTTGCTTATTCAGTGTCTCTTTCTTCTCCAAAGAAATTTGACATTTTTTTTTTATATTTTAATTTTTTTTTTTTTATTTCAGTGAACATCTACAGAGATTTTGGAATCCTATTCATCATTGTTGCACTTTTCTCCCCGCCCCTCCCCCCACCCTTTCGCTCCACTCCCTGAAAAGCAAAACTCCTTCATTGGTACAAAATACCCTCCCACACACACACCCCAACCCCACTTCCACATCCCAAATATAATCCACTCTGCAACAAGTTTTCTTTCAATCTTCATGAAAGATGAAGTAGGTATTTACTGGGATTGTTTTGAACATGTGGATTACTTTCAGTAGGATTGTCATATTCACAATATTTAGTCTTCCATCCATGAACAGTGAATATTTTTTCCATGTATTTAGGTTTTTATTTTAATATATTTTTTATTTTATACTTGCTTACTAACAAAGTTTGTATATATTGTTTTTAACCCTAGATCTTTCCCATTTCCTTAACCCACCTTTCCCTCTACCCATCAAATTTTGTGATCCATGATTACCTCTCCCTGCTCATGTTCATGACTCTGTTTCTACCCACTTCTGCTTTGATCCCCATACATGTTTTATTAGTTTTATATTTCTACAGTAATGATCTTACATAGTGATTGCCCTTCTGGAATTTAGTTTTATTGTGTCTTGCAGAAATATTCTGTAGTTTTCTTTGTACATGTCTTCTGTGTCTCTAGTTAGGTTCATTTCTAAATATCTCAATTTGTGTTTGGCTAATGTAAATATTATGGCTTTCTTGGTTTCCTTCTCTGAGTTCTCTTTTACTATAGAGGAATCCCATTGATTTTTGGATATTAATCTTGTATTTGCCACTTGATTAAATTGGTCTTCTAGGTCTAACAGTTTTTTGTTGAGTCCTTGGGATTTTCTGTGTATACTATTTTGAAATAATTTAAGTAGAATTGGTGGCGAATCTTCTCTGAATGTTTTGTAGAATTCAGCTGTGAAGAAATCTGTCCAGGACCTTTTTAGTGGGAGAATATTTTTCTGATCTGTTCAATCTCTTCTTTAGAGGTGGGTCTGTTCAAGTGTTCCAGATATGTCCAGGTCAATCTGGCTAAGGCATTAGTTTCCAGGAATTTGTACATTTCCTTTAAGTTTTCAAATTTATCAGAGTATATGTTCTTATATAATATTCTAATATTATAGATTTAATTTCTTCTTTTTCTTTTTTGCTGTTACTTCTATCTTTCCTTAATTATTTGTGTCTTCTATTTTTCTCTTAAGTGTGCCAGTAAATTTTATTTATCCTTTCAAGAAATCAGCTCCTTGCTTTATTGATAGTTTCAATTATTTTTCTGTTTTCTATCTCATGGATTTATGCTCTTGTTCTTATAATTTCCTTCCTTTAACAGGCTGTGGAATTAGTTCTTTTTTATATTTGGTGAAGGTGTTGAGTTAAAATCATTCACTTTTCTTCTTTCTTCTGTTTTTATATGTGTGCCTATTGCTGTAAACTGCTCCCTGAGGGCTGTCTTAGCTGAAACCCAGAGGTTTTGATGAGTTATATTTTCATTACAATTGGTTTTGAGGAACTTTTCTTATTTCATTCTTTATTTCTTCTATAAACCAATTGTGTCTTGTTTGCCTTGTTATGTGCCATAGAGTAGCCTGCAACTCATAATTACCCTATATACTATAATCCCTTAACCCTGCTCTCTTTTCTGTGCCAATCTCTTTGTTTCTCACATACCTACCACATTACCCCAGTCATTGAATCAATCCACCTAATCGAGGGTCTTCCTCTCTTGCGCTGTCCCTCCAGCCTCTTAAGCACGACATTCCTCTCCAAGGACTGGTCCTTCCTTGCAACATCTTCAACATAGACAAAGCTTCAGAATCCTTGCCTCCAAGGAGCACCAGGGTTTCACCCTTTGTAGGATAAGGTTGTTTGTTGTCTTAGCAGGCCATGGTATATGCAATGTTCTTCTCCAGCATCACAGCTCAAAGGCATCAATTCTCCTTCTATCATCCCAAGTCATTGTCCAACTCTTTGATGCATAGCAAATAATTGCACAGATCATGGCCTGTTTCAGGCACACCTTAGTCTCCAGACTGATATCAATGCTCTTCAGTACTTTGGAAAAGTCTCTGACTGCAAATTTTCCCAATGTCTTTTAATTTCCTTACTGCTGGTACCAAAAATGTGTTGATTGTGTGTGGAGCCAAGTAACCTAAAACTGTTAATAATCTCAATCTCTTCATCATTTATTGTGGTGCTGCCAATCTGCCCACTTGTGAGAATCTTTGTTTTCTTGATGCTGAGTTTCGATCCCTACTGAATGTTGTAGTTCTTGACCTTCTGCAGCAAGCGTTTCTGGTCCTATTCAGTTTCATAGTAAGGTATTATTTAGCTTTCACACTAGTGGTTTTATAAGCTTAATCCTCTTGTTAATTTCTAGTTTTATGACATTTTTTTCTAAGAAGATCCTTTGATTGATTGATTTTAATTTGATGAGGCTTGCTTTGTGCCCTAATATGTGATCAACTCTGGAAAATGTCCCATGTGCACTTAAGAAGAAAGTGAATTTCATTTTAGTTGGGTGCAGTACTCAGAATTCATCCTCAGGATCAAGCTGGTTGAATTTGTAGTTTAGATCTTCTGAATCTTTGTTAAGTTACTTTTGAGTTGACCTATCCTTTGGTGAGAGTGCTGTGTTAAAGTTTCCTTCTTCTATTGGGTGCTGTATATTTCTTTGTTCAATTATGTTAACAGTTTATATGTATTTAAGAGGTTGGGTTATGTCTGATTTGTGATATTGGCTTTTTTCCTCCACAAGTAGGTGTCAGTTGGTCTTTGACCCCTTTTGGCTATTGAGACCTGCTCAAGGGTGTGTCTTTAAAACTCTGTAATGAGGGTTATTTTTCCTAGAAAGAACATTCTTTAAGTGGTAAAGCACTTGCTTATCTGTTTGCTTTAGTGAATAACTTGCAGTTGTTGTGATGTTGAACACCAGCCCATAGTTTTGTCAAATACCATAATGGTTACCCGTCATAGACAGTGTTTGGAGGAGCTTTCCGATTGATTAGGATTTGGAAGCAGGAGTGGCATCTGCTTCCTAAAGCAGGTGCTTCTGGAAACTGTAAACTCTATAATCATAAAGAAATTATGTTAATTAGAGAACAGAGTTCAGGCCTTTTGTTCATAGGGTCACTATGACTCGCATTCGAGTTGAGAACACTTAGCCACTGCTAAGTGGGACTAGTGTTAAATTTGGAGGAACATTCTTCTATTTTGTACATAACTCTTAGTCAATTTTCTGTACTGAGATAATCTGGGTTTGCTGTGATGCTGAATTTATGCCATTGGGGTATCAAATACCGTTATGGTCTCCCAATGTTGACAGTGTTTGGTGGAGCTCTCATGTTACGGAATTCCAATAAAACGTATGTTTTTCCTTTTTATGTCATCTTGCATAATTCTAATGTTTTCTTCATATCTTTACGTCTTATTTCTTATTTTTCTTCTAGTATGTTTCTGTTGAGGTTCTAATTCTCCAGCTCATTGATTTTCTGCTACATCTATTCTACTTTTTTGTCCCTCCAGCATGTTGGAGACACATGCCATTTCAGTCTTAATTGTCTGGATTGTATTTTTATATATTTTTGTCATTTCTAGTACCATGTTGGTTATACCCTCGCTGTCTTGTGATACTTCTTATGTTCTTTAATCTATCTATAGTTTCACTTTTTTCTTCAAACTCTTGCATTTTCTTTTGTAGTTGTACAAGTTCCTTTCATTAATATATTTCTTCTGGCTCTGTGTCTGTAGAGAGTTTGTGTTCTTAATGGTTTCTATTGTTTCTTTCATCATTTGCACCTTCTTTTGTGGCTGTTCAAATAACTCCTCATCAATATATTTCTTCTGGTTCTTTTCCTGTAGGGTATTCCCTTTATAAATTACTTCCATTGTTTCTTCCATCATTCTTTCACAGCTGTTCAATAACTCCATCTCAACATATATCATCTGCCTTCTGGACTGTATGGTATTCATTGGGTCTGCAATATTCTCTGCTTTTTATTTTTTGAGAAGGCTTAATTTGGTGTTTTTCCATAGTGCTTGAAGCTGCCAGCTGCTTTCTTGACCTTATGTCAAGTTGTTCTTGATAAATGTTTCTGTTATGTCTGCATTTGTTGTCAGTAATTCTTATCTTTATTGATGTCACTGATTAGTTGCCAAGTTAAAATATTCACTCTATTGAGTGAGCCATTTATTCCACTGAAAGTCCTTTCTGGGAAAAATTGCCTTTCCTAAAGTTCTTCAGATTCTCACTATTCTGTACAGCAGTCCATCAGGAATTACTCCTTACTACTCTGTCCCAAACTCTATTCTCCTTTATCTATGGAGAGGCCAAGAGGTATTACACCAGGTGCTCCACTCAAGCAGAGCAGTTTCTGTCTAGGAAAGTTTCAAGTTAACTCTCTTTTTTACAATTCAACATGCCAGTTGAGAAAGTCTTTTTCCTGCTTGAGGTTCTGTGTCTCAAACTCTATTGTCTTGTTTTGCCCAAGGATCCCCAAATGTAGGGATTTGTCCTCAGGGAAGTATCAGTCCTTTCTTGCATCTCTATTTCTTTTAAACTGACAGATGCTAATTAATTTTAAGAATGTCTTTTATGTTTCAGTATGCCTGAAACAAAAAGGTGAGGAAAAATGAGGTCACATTCATAGTGCAAAGGACCATTTCTAAATCCATCTTGGAATACCATGTTTTATGATAGGATAATATTTATATGTATACAAGGGAGACCTATTAATGTCATTATCATTTAAATATATACACCAACAACCAGAGCCAAAGAGGGGTAAATAGAAGATATTTACCAACTTTTGCATTTGGAAATCAAATGAACATGTAACGAAGATTCATTAGGAACTTTGGATGACTGGAGTGCAGAAGATGGTAACAAGGAAGAAGAACAAGTAGTTGGAAAACATGAACTTGGTGACAGAAACAAAGATGAGAATAGAACGGTAGAATTTTGTACATTCAATAATTTATTGATTGCAAATAACTTTTATGATAAACACAAACAGTGGCTATGCATATGCACCTCACCTAATGGTTTAACAGGAATCAAATTTATTACGTTTGTAGGGGAAAAAAATTTGTTGGAAAACTTCAATATCTGCCATGAAAACTAGACCAAGTGCTGATTGTAGAACAGACAAAATGTATTCATATGCAAATTTATATTTAAACTAAATAAATTTAAAATAATTTAACAAAAGCCAAAATTAAACCTTGAGTCTATCCTGTATGAATTTATAAACTACCTCAGTAACAACTTAGGGGCCTTGAACACCTATGAATGAAGACCAGATGAGCTGTCAACGGATAGATATCAAGAATATCCTGGGACAATGCAAAAGGTCATTATAAAGAGAGAGGAGGATGAAAAGACTGAGATGGCTATTAGAAGACTCTAAAAATTGCACTAGAAGGCTAAGAAGCCAAAGGGAAAAAAAATTAAAAAGGGAAAAAAATTTAAAAAAGAAAGTTAAGGAGCTGAATTTTAATAAATTATAATGAAATGTACAATTATAATGAAATGTGCAAAGAACTGGAATGAGAAAATGAAAACAAGTATATTTCTCAGTATAATATCTTCCAAACTCATCCATGCTGTGTAATGTTTTATAAGACCATTGTTTTTAAGCTTAGGAACTAAAGAAAAATTCAACCCCTAAGTGGTCATACTTAAGGATGCGATGGGCAAAATATTAAATAATCCATGAGGCATCAGAAGAAGATGGGGGGGAGTACACAGAGTCACTGTACAGAAAGGAACTGGATGACACAGAAGAATTTCATAGAACAACATATGACCAAGAGGTAACAGTGATCAAGTAGGAAGTTCAAGCAGCTCTAAAGGAATTAGAAAACAAAAACAAGGCCCCAGGAATTGATGAATTATCAGTTGAAATATTTCAATAAACACCAGGATGTGCCAAGAAATCTGGAGGACAATTACCTAGCCAAATGACTAGAAGAGATCCATGTTTATATCCATTCCCAAATAATAAAATGACCCAACAGAATTTGATAATAATTGAACAATATCACATGCAAGCAAAATCCCACAGAAGATTATCGAAAATTGACTGAAACAGTAAATGGACAGAGAACTGCCAGAACTGCAGGCTGGGTTTAGAAGAGGGTGTGGCACTAGCGACATCATAGCCAATATCAGATGGATCTTGACTAAAAGCAGAGAGTACCAGAGAAATGTCTGTGTTTCATTAGCTATGCAAGAAATTTGACTGTGTGGATCACAATAAATTGTGGCTAACATTGAGAAGAATGAATAACAACCTGTAACACATAATTTTGCTCATGTAAAATCTGTACATGGACCGAGAAATAGTTATCAGAACAGAGAAAGAAAATACTGCATAAATTAAAATCAGGGAAGGAGTGTGTTTGGAATGCATCTTGTCTTCATACCTTTTCATTTTATATGCAGAGAAGATCATTCAGGAGACTGGACTTTATGAGGAAATGCCTTTATTAGAAATCAGGATTGGAGGAAGACTCATTAACAACCTGTGTTATGCAAGTTACACAGCTTGCTCTTGGAAATTGAACAGACCTGAAAAATCTACTGCAGAAACAAAGATTCTCACAACTGGACCAATTGGTAGCTTCAAGATATACAGAGATGAGATTGAGATTGTTAACAACTTCAGTTTGCTTGATTTAACAAGCAGCATTCTTTGCACCTCATCTAGGAAGTCAAAAGATAAGTTACATTGGAAAAGTCTGCTGTCAGGGATCTCTCCAGAGTACTGAAGAGCAAAAATGTCAGTCTGGAGACTAAGGTACACCTGATTCAGACCATGGCTTTTGCAATTACTTGCTATGTATCAGAAAGCTGGACATTGAATAAGGATGTCAGAAGTGATGACTTTGAGTTGTAGTACTGGAGAAGAGTGTTGTACATATCATTGATTGCCAGGAGAACAAACCAATCTGTCTTTAAGAGGGTAAAACCAAGTTGCTCTCTGGAGGCAAGGATTGTGAAGCTCTGTCTCACATATTTCAGGCACATGGCCAGGAGGGATCAGTTCTTGGAGAGGCATACCATGCTTGGAAGTGTGGAGGGACAGTATAGGAGAGGAGGACGCAGAATAAGATGGATTGATACTCAGTGACTAGAGAAATGAGATTAGCTCTGTCATAGTGAAATTCGTTAAGGATAGCACAAGGTTCAGGGCTACTGTGCATAAATTTGCTATGAGCTGCAGTCAACTCGATGGCACAAAACAACAATAATATGTCTGTATGCTAAGCATAAGTTTAGAAGTTTTATTTCATGTAAAATATCATTATAAAAACATTTTGATTACTTGGATAGTTTCCTCTCATATGATTAAACTGCCTCTGAAAATGTTTTGGAGGATCAGCTATGGGTCGGTTCCAACTTTATGGTACACAACAATTTCTGTTTCAAGTTCTCACATAGCCCTGTGATACAAGTCAAAGTTAATGGCCAGGAAAGCTTTGTTTGAGCAATAAACCCAGTACACCACAGTATGTGAGTGGAGGGATGAAAAAGCAATTTGCTTTGTAAACTGTCACTCAAGTCACAACAAAAACTAATATTTATTTAAAAATTTTCCATTTCATTTCTGACAACTGTTTTTTCTAAATTCATAATTTGTATAATCCATCTTCCAATTATTAATGAATTTTGGAGCTATTTTTCCTCATTCTTTTAATGCCTTCAACCTTGAGGTGCTTAACCTCAGACACTATATCCAACATTGTTCTTCTGTTTTTCATAGGGTTCTTGGAGGCCTGTTTTTTTCAGAAGTAGATGGCAAATCCCACTTCTTAGTTGACCTTAGTCTGGAAACTCCACGGAAACCTGTCCACCATAGGTAATCCTGATGATATTTCAAATACTGGTGACATAACTTCTAACATTACAGCAGCACAAAAGTTATCAAGTATGGCAAACTGATAGTTAAGTGTTAGGCCCAGAAAAAACACATTATAAGACAAAAATAATAAAACAAATAAGTACAAAAATAGCATAAAGTAAATAAAGGTGTGATAGGAAATATAAATAAGCTCTCTGATGTAGAATCGTGTATCTGCCAATTGAATAGAAGCTTGGAGTTGGGATACCCAGTCAGATCAGAATTTCTACTCATCTGACTGGTGACCAAGTGACCAAGACATGAGCCATTTGAAAGGTAAGATTTCTTCCTGTCTAGGGTTATCAAAAGGTGAGGTAACTAACTATCCTGAGGTAGAATTTTTGTTGGTCTCAAAGAAGTCTAGGCTAGTCTGACCAAACAGAGATGGTGTCTTAACAAGTCCAGGGAATGGGTGCAAGCAGGGAACCCAGCCAGAAATGACTAGCTTAAAGACAGAATCACTGTTCATTTGAAATGTCCAGTGATAACATATTCTCCAATGTGTGCACTGCTCCAAATGTGGTCATAGAAAATGCAGAGTCAGGGTGTCTAGTAAGAGGGAAAGGTCCCAGTCAGAGTTAATTCCCCCACTAATCTGGGGACTGAATGTAGGACAAGTGTAGCAGTCAACTTGCACCCCCAATAAATGCTCTCACAGGTTTGGCTTTAGATACAAGGCAATGTGGGAATGGTCTCAGGCAAAGCTGTGCCTAGGAAGATTAAGTTGAACACTGTCAGTCACCTGGTTTTTGGTGGTGGTGAAAGAAGTGACTGACTCCTCTGATATCAGTGCTAAGGCATGAGGGACAAGGGGGTATTATTGTACCTGTACCTGTAATTAGACAGACACTGTGTGGAGGTGTGTATACCACAACTAGCGCTGCCATCCCAGATTCTCATACATAGGATATAGTGATCTACAATGAAAGTAGGATATGATAGTGTACTAAATATAGTATACAAAGTTCTTAATGGCTGGCTGCACTATTTACAGTTCCATGTTCTGTTGATCCCTTTATTCAACGGTTTCATTGATATTCTTCCTTCAGTTAATGTTTGAAATATTTCTTTGTCTTTTCTTTTTAACTAGGTTCCACAAGTGATATTGATCTCTGTTACCTTTGTTTTCTGTGTCTTCAGTGCAAAGGTTCTGAACTGTCACCTGCTTATTCTGCCATCTTACTAAAAGAAAGTGTAAAGACTAAAGTAAACCTGATCCAAGTCAGGGTATTTTTCAATTGCTTTTAATACATACAAAAATTAGACAATATATAAGGATGACAGAAGAGGAATAATCAATGTCTAAGTGGTAGTTTTGAAAGTAAGAAAAAGTATTGTATATCCCATTTTACAGGCAGGTCTGGAGAAAGGGCATTAGGCACCATGTCTGGCCACAAAGGTGATAAGAAGAAGCCCCCGAAACAGCCAAAGAAGCAGACCAAGGAGATGGACAGGGAAGATAAGTCTTTCCAAGCAAAACAAAAAGAAACTTGAGCTAAAAGTGAAGGCCGTAGTAAAGGTCCTCTGGCCATGGGTGGAATCAAGAAATCTGGCAAAAAATAAGCCTGAGCCAATGATGAAACTTATTTCCATTCCTTTTTTAAAACATCTGATTCTCTGCTATAACAGTTGTTGTCACCTGTAGTTAAAATGAAGTGTTGTCTTGGAATCTGTCTTCTTTAAGAGGAAACGTATGTAAAACAATAAAGAAAAAGAAACCATATAATGGTCCACCTCTTCAGTTCTCACTCAGCCATTCTGACCTTAGCTGTGCAGTCTATGTTAACACAGTCCAGAATTCTGTAGGAATCTCCTCTTCATTCTTTGTTATGCTCAGACTTCTGTACCACTTGGACTTAAACCTACTCTTTTGGGGGAAAAAAATACTGAACATCCCTTCAGCAGGCAAAAGAGCAATCAAATCTATCTGGGAGGATTTTCAAACACAGTGGTCCTTAGAAGCAAGATGGTGAAACTTTGTTTCACATACGTTTGACATATTGTCAAGGAAAGACCAGCCATTGACAAAAACCATCTTGCTGGGAAAGACAGGGGACTCAACAAAAGGAGATTGATTGGCACAGTAACTGTAACAATTGAGTTGGAGCATATATAATCATGAGGATGGTGCAGGATAAGGAAAGCTTCAGATCTGTATTCATAGGTTCTCTGTGTGTCATTGTTGACTTGATGGCTCTGAAAAAATAAAATAGAAAGTTATAATTGAATTGCTATCTATCTAACAATGGAATGTATACCTGGAGGGGTGCCTACAAATACCCTTCACGGACAGGAGATTTGTGTCTTCAGTTATCATTTTAAACTTTATTTAATGATCTCAATGCATGTATATCATACTTGTTGACATATTCATCATCTATCCAGTATACGTTTTCAATGTTTTCTGGAAAATCTTAAAGAGATTTTGAAAATGAGAAAAATTAAGTAGTCAAATTTTAGAAATTTTCCTAAATAAAGTACTTCAGGAAGTATCATATGAACAGGAGCCAATGGTAATGAAAGAGAAGGTGGAAGCTGCATTGAAAGCATTGGTAAAAAGTATAAAGCCCGAGGAACCAATGGGATACAAATTAACTTGTATCAATTAACAGATGCAGCCTTGAATGCACTGAATAGTGTCTGTGCCAGGAAACTTAGAGGACAGATGTCTGGCCAAAGGATTGGAATAGGTTTATCAGCAGTGAAAACCAGGCTGGGTGCTGATTATGGGGCAGACCACCAACTGAAGTTGAGGAAAATTAAATCAAGTCCACGGGAACCAAAATTTGACCTTAAGTCTGTCCCACTCGAATTTCAAAACCATCTCATGAACAGGTTTGAGGCCTTGAGCACCAATGAGCGTAGTCCAGATGATCTCTGGGAGAATATCAAGAAAATCGTCCATGAAGAATGCAAAAGATCATTACAAAGGCTGAAAAAGAAGAGAAGATCAAGATGGATGTCTGATGAGACTCTGAGTATTGTATTAGAGCACTGAGAAGCCAAAACTGAAGGAAGAAACCAAGAAATCAAAGAGCTGAACAAAAATTTCAAAAGGCAGCTCTGAACGACAAAGCAAGACACTATAATGAAATGTGCAGAGAGCTGGATTCAGAAAATCAAAAGGGCCGAATTCGCTCAGTGTTTCTTAAGCTGAAAGAGCTGAAAAACAAATTGAAGCCATGGGTGGCAATACTTAAGGATACTTTTGGTAAAATGTTAAATGATACAGGAAGAGTTGATGGAATGAGTACGCAGAGTCACTGTAGCAGAAGGAATTGGCTGACACAAAAGAATTTCATGAAATAACATATGAACAAGATCCTGTGATGATGAAAAAGGAAGTTCAAATTGCTACGAAGGAATTGGCAAAAAACAAGGCTCCAGGAGTTGACAGCATACCAGTTGACATATTTCAACAAAAAGACACTGCCCTGGATATGCTCACTAATTTGTGCCAAGAAATCTGGAGGACAACCCACTGGCTGACTGACTGGAAAAGATCGATACTTGTTCCCATTACAAACAAAAGGGACCCAACAGAGTGCGGAAATTATGGAACAATATAATTGATATCACACGAAAGCAAGATTCTGCTGAAAAATTTTCAAAAACATTTGGAACTGTATGTCAACAGCGAGCTGCCAGATGTGCAGGATGGATTTAGAAGAGGTCATGGTACTAGGGATATTATAGCTAATATTAGATGGATCTTGACAGAAAGAAGAGAATACCAGAGGAATGCCTATCTGTGCTTCATTGACTATGCAAAGGCTTTTGACTGTATGGATCACAACAAGCTGTGGCTGACTCTGAGAAGAATGGGAATCCGAGAGCATTTGATTGTGTTAATGTGAAACCTATACTTGGACCAAGAGGCAGTCGTCAGAACAGAGCAAGGAGACACTACGTGGTTCAAAATCAAGAAGGGGGTCCATCAGGGATGTATTCTGTCTCCATACCTTTTCAACCTGTGTGCAGAACAGATCATCCAAGATGCTGGGCTGTACGAGGAGGATTGTGGAATAAGGAATGGTGGAAGAATCATCAACAACCTGCATTATGCAGATGACACAACCCTTCTTGCTGAAACTGAGGAGGATCTAAAGGGCTTGCTGCAGAAGGTCAAGGATTGCAGCCTCCTATATGGATTGAAGCACAACATCAAGAAAACAAAGATTTTCACCACTGGGCCAACTGGTAGCATCAATAGGGATGGTGAAGAGATTGATTGAGCTAGTTAACAATGTTAGTTTGCTTGGCTCCACAGTCAACACTCTTGGTAACATCTGCCAGGAAATCAAGAGATGAACTGCAGTGGTAAAGTCAGCTGTTAGGGACATCTCAAGAGTACTGAGGAGCAATGATGTCAGGCTGGAGACTAAGGTGCTCCTGATCTGGGCTAGTCTTCGCAATTACATGCTATGCATCAGAGAGTTGGACAGTGAACAGGGATGACAGAAAGAGAATTGATACCTTTGAGCTGTGGTGCTGGAGAAGAGTGATGAATATATCATGGACTGCTAGGAGAACAAATAGATTTGTCCTGGAGAAGATGAATCCAGAATGCTCTTTGGAGTCAAGAATTCTGAAGCTTCATCTGACATACTTTGGGCATGTTGCAAGGACGGACTGGTCCTTGGAGAGGGACATCATGTTTGGCAGAGTGGAGGGGTGGTGAAGGAGAGGAAGACCTTTGATGAGATGAATTGATTCTGTAAGTGGAGTGATGGGAATGAGTGTGTTTGATACGGCAGGTTGGCACAGGATAGAATGGTGTTTAGAGCTCTTGTACACAGGGTCGCTATGAGTTGCAAGCTACTCGATGGCACATAACAACAACAACAATCCAAAGAAGGGTGATCCAACTAAAAGTGGAAATTATCAAACAATATTATTGATATCACATGCAAGCAACGTATTGCTGAAGATCATTCAAAAATGGCTGGAACAGTACATAAACAGAAAACTTCCAGAAGTTCAAGTGGGATTTAGAAGAGGCTCAGGGATATCATTGTTGATATCAGATGTATCCTGGCTGAAAGTAAGCAATACCAGAAGAATGACTATTTGTGTTTTATTGACTGTGCAAAGGTATTTGACTTTGTGGATCTTGACAAGTTTTGAGTGGGTTTCCATTAATTTTTCTTCTTCCTCTTCCACTTCACTTTGTAATGCCTACCTCATCCCAGCTTGTTAATTGTCATACATATAATGTCGAATAATCCATTCCTTTCAGATAGTTCTTCCCATTTTCTATTGCAGTGTTATTTACTATTTATCCATTCTTTTCCAACACTCTCTTCTTCCCATTTCCATGCTATTTTTACAAGTTGTCTTATGTAGTATTTAAATTTCTGTGATGGATTTTCACTCAGCATATCATCTTCCAGACTCATCATGTTATGCAGTGTTTTACAAGATCATTGTTTTTTTCAGTGCTGTTTAATATTTCATGGTGTGTATGTACCACAGTTGTTATATCCATTCATTTATTGCTGAACACTGGAGCTGCCTCCCTCTCTTTGCTATTGTGAATAATATTGTAATAAACATGTGTGTGTATATGTCTGATTACATCATGATTTTGGTTTCTTTAGGGTATAGTCACATCAGATAGCTGGGTCAAATGGTATTTCTAATTCCAATTTTTAATAAACCATCTAGTTGCCACTCATAGCGGTTGCATCATTTTACATTTCCACCAGCAGTGAGTGAGAGCTCCAATCTATCCACATCCTCACAACATTTGTTGTTTTCTGCTCTGTTGAACTTTGCTATTTTTGCAAAGACAACAAGGTGGTGAGATGACATCTTATCGTTTTAATTTACATCTGTTTGATAGCTAGATATTGAAAATTTCTTCACGTGTTTGCTGGTAATTTGATTTTCTTCTTTATTGAAGTGTCAACTTATGTCTTGTGCCTGTTTTGTGATTGACTTATTTGTCTTTTACTTTTTGAGGTGATGGAGTATTCTATACATTTTAGTTAGGAGTTCCATATCAGGTATGTCATTGTCAAATATTTTTCCCATTCTGTGAGCTTCCTTTTTACAATATTGGAGAAGTTTTTTTTCATGTGTAGAGGTTTTTTATGTTTTAGAAAACCCCACTAATTTATTTTATCCATCTCTTGTTGTAGGTTTTCCATTATGCTTGGAAGTCTATTTATGTTGTAGGTTAAGGCTTATAGCATTGTTCCTAGTGTTCCTCTGATGAACTTTATAGTTTTTTTTTGCTTTACACTTTGGTCCCTGATCCTGCTTGGATTGGTTTTGTGTATGATATGAAGTGTGATCTTGCTTCAGTTTTATGCAGACAGTTTTCTAATTTTGTCGGTGCCAATTGTTAAAGAAGTTATTATTTCCCCACTTAACTGATTTTATCCTCTTGGCAACAGTCAGTGGACAATAGGTAAGTGAGTTCATTTTCAGTTTCTTAATTCTATTCCATTGATTTATGTGTCTGTCACAGTACCTGTACCATTCTGTCTTAATTACTATGGCTTTGTAGTAGAATTTGAGATCAAGGATTGTGATATTTTTTTCTTTTCATTCATTATTGTTGTTGTATGTCATCAAGTCAGAACTTACCCACAGCTGACCTTTATCAGGTTTTCAAAGCCAGTTAATTGCATGGAAGAATATTTCCCATACTTCTACCATGGAGGAGTTGGTAGAATAGAACTGCGTGCTTTTGGGATTGCAGCACAGATTCTTGCCACTAGGCCACCAGTGCTCTCTAGTATATTGCTTATTGCAGGTCTCTTTCCAAATCAGAGGGACACTTAATCATGCTAATGAGAAACCTATACTTGGACTAAGAGGCAGACATCAGAACAGAGCAAGGAAACACTGCATGGTTAAAAATTGAGAAGGGTGTACGTCAGGGATGTGTCCTGTCTCCATACCTTTTCAACCTGTATGCAGAACGGACTACCCAGGAGGCTGGGCTCTATGAGGAGGAATGTGAGGTCAAGACTGGTGGAAGATCTATCAACAAAATGTGATATACAGATGACACAACCCTGCTTGCTGAAACTGAGGAGGACCTGAAGCACTTGCTGCAGAGGGTCAAGGACTGCAGCCTCCAATATAGATTGAGGCTCAATATCAAGAAGACAAAGATTCTAACCACTAGGCCAATTGGCAGCATCAG
>NW_006399831.1:12495583-12497122 GCF_000299155.1 Elephantulus edwardii | reverse complement strand
TCCTCAGGGAAGTATCAGTCCTTTCTTGCATCTCTATTTCTTTTAAACTGACAGATGCTAATTAATTTTAAGAATGTCTTTTATGTTTCAGTATGTAATAAATTATAAATCATGCATAAATGTGCTAGAGTGGTGTCTTTCATAATAGATTATTATCAAAGATCTTATTTCTAATAAGGACAATCAATGTGTTTGAGCAAAACAGTGTGATATGGGAAATAATCTAAAGGATAACATTAATGATTACCTCTATATCTTGTTTAGACCCACATAGTATGTGTCTTCTGTTTTCATACAAGTCTCCCACTTTTAAGGGATCTTAACTTGGTTTAAACTTGGATAGTACCTTTGTGGGGTTCATGAATAACAATCAAGTATTTGTCAGTTGCTGTCAAGTAAATTCTGCCTCATAGTGACCCGTGTTCATCAGGGTAATATTATGCTCCATAGAGTTGTTGTTGTTGTGTTGGTTTTTTTTTTTACTACTGATTTATTTATTTGTTTTTCACACGAGATCTTTACCATTTCCTTCACTCTCTAATGTTTAGTTTTTCAGAAGCAGATCATCAGGTCTTTCCAGAGACTTGCATTTTTGCACAGGCCCCAGGAATTTATATCCCTGAGCCTACTGTAAAATATTGTTTTATGTTTGTAAATATACACAGAATTCTAAAATGGATCTTTTTCTTTAGTTTTGACAGAGTTACACTAGGAAGGATACAAAGGTAGATATAAATGACTATAAAATATAGTTCAATGTAGGCATAAAGCAACTTTTATAGATCCATATGTCATACTGAAAATGATTATAAAAGCTTGTTCCATTGTTCTTGAATCCCCAAAAGTAGAGCAAGAATCACATCATGTTACAGCAAAACAATTTGTGAAGATAACCTTTTGAAGCAGGCCATTATTGTGCAAAAAGCCCTCATCACTTTTGCATTGGAAAAAAGAGGCACTTAAGTATGGCACAAATGATGAGTGCATAATTTGAGTTCAGAGAGTGACAGATTTGTGGCTTAGGATCCAACTCACACCTTAAATCCAGAAGTTAAGAGAAGTGGTAAATGGAGAATCAAAGGGAGCTAATCTAATTTGTCAAAGAAAAAGAGAATACATGAGGATCGGCTGCAGGTCATCTGAATGTCCTTCTGTAGAATTTTTTTAGATCTTGGATTATACAAAAGCCTATGTACAATAGAGCACACTGAGATAAGACTACGCACCAGAGAATGGTCCCTCCTACTGGGAAATACAATGGAGAAGAAACAGCTGCAAGAAAATACTAGTGACTAGAACTCGGAATGTGAGAAGTATGAATGTAGAAAATATGGACATTTTCAAGGAAGAAATTGAATACATAAATATTGATATGCTAGCCATTGATGAAATAAGATAGGCTTCCATAGAACATTTTGAATCAGATAATCAGATGGTCTACTAGGCCTGAAACAAAAAGGTGAGGAAAAATGAGGTCACATTCATAGTGCAAAGGACCATTTCTAAATCCATCTTGGAATACCATGTTTTATGATAGGA
>NW_006399831.1:12482804-12491798 GCF_000299155.1 Elephantulus edwardii | reverse complement strand
AAACAAACAGATTCATCTTGGAAAGGGTCAAACTGGGCGGCTCCTTGGAGGCAAAGATTCTGAGTCTCCGTCTAACATACTTTGGACATGTTGTAAGGAGGAACCGGTCCTTGGAGAAGGACATCATGCTTGGTAGGATGGAGGGACAGTGCAGGAGGGGAAGGCCCTCTATGAGGTGGATTGGTTCAGTAACTGGGGCAATTGGGATGGGTGTATCAGAGATGGTGCTATTGGCACAGCACAGAGCAGAGTTTAGGGCTTTTGTACATAGAGTCGCTATGAGTCACAAGTGACTCAATGGCACCTAACAACAACAACAAATCAGAAGGAGTAGCTTATCCATCCTTCTCCTGCCAAGTAGCTGGTGGATTCAAACTATGTATCTTTGGGTTGCCGGTGCAACTCAATGCCACTAAGGCACCAGACCTCTGTTGTTCTAGAATATTGGATATATTTTATACATTAAAATATCTGAAGTCAGCCTAGATACATATTAATACAATGTGGTAGTAAATAAAGACCATAGCTGGTTCTTCAACAGGGGATGAAGCAATGAAAATTGAGTTTTAGAAATATTTATCAGAAACTTTTATCTCAGTTGCATTCAAAGGAAAAAGAATAACCTTGTGAATGTGACTAGAAACTTGTTTCAGTTGCTCTTTAGAGAATAGAGTTTTCTTTCTCTCACCTTACTTTCTCATAAGACAGTAGAAAGCAATAGGCATTAGAAACTAGCTATCTTTAAGAAAATAACTGTAGCCTTAAATAATTTTAAAATGTGAATTGTTTCACTTATCATTGTACGTTAAATAAGCATATAAAGCTCATAGTTTAATAGACAAGAATAAATTCAAAGCACATGACAAATATTCAACATCTATGCATATAAAACACAATAATGTAGAGAGAAATAATGATATAACGCTTTATTACGTTTACATAATAGGATATTAAATAAATATGTTGTTGTTGTATACTGTCGAGTTGAAACTGACCCATAGCTGGCCAGTGGATTTTCCAAGACTAAATCACACAGAAGGAGATAGTCCATACTTCTCCCATGGAGCAACTGGTAAAACCACCTGCCTTTGGGATCGCAGTTTACCAGTTTCTTACCACTTAACCAGCAGACCTCCCTATTAAAGATATAAAGAAATAATAAATTTACATAGAGTGAACATAGTGAAGCATGCAAAAGCAAATGACTTCTACTTAAAAATTCTTAATGTATGTTCTGGAGTTTGGATGCTAGATCAAAGTTTATAATTAAAGATTTTGTAGCAGAATGACAGGATGGCATTAATTACAGCACTTAATTGCCCAAATATTCTCTTAACAATATTCTGACAATAAGTTGTGTTAAATTCTCCAGGTTAGGGTGGAGGGTTAGTGTGTGACGCATTTTGCAAGTTACTCACTGACTTCATTCGTATCACATTTTCTATTTAATGTTGGTTTCTACTTGAAGTTTCTGTTTCGAAGAATGGCTGTGATGGATTACCCAATAAATTTTGAATTACCCTAGCCTTTTACAGCCACTTGTCTATAGTGCTTCTGACAGTATTAACTGAGATAGGGTGAAGTAAGTTTATGTAGGATCCCAAATGAGTTTCTCATAAATTTAGTGTCTTTCTTTAAATGGTTTCTTAAAAATTGACCTTATTTAAAACAGACATTCGGAGGGCAGGGGAAGAAGAACAAACTGGGGAAGAGGGTAGAGAGTATGGTACAGCAATGAAGGAATGAAAACCCAAAATCCCTGTAAATATTCATTAATACTAATAAAATTTAATAATTAAAAAAAATTGACCTTATTTTTGGAAAAAATTTATAGAACAGTTGTAAGAGAATTACTACAGCATACCTGGTCTTTACATTTTCTTCTTTTGCCTTGGACTTTGGCTTATTGATCTTTGGATTAAACAAAACAATGTAATTTTTAGGGTTTTTTTATAATATAGCATTCTTCCTCTCATGCATTATAATGTATTTGACATAATGAAATATAGATTAAATATCTCTTTGGAATTAGATGTTAATTTATTTTCTCACTTGTAAAAACACTTTTTGTGTTTGTTTCTGTACACAGGTAATTATATTCTTGCCTACACAGATGATTTTTTCAGATATTTAAATCTAGAATAATTATTTTTCTCTTACAGCCTACTCTTGAATTCAATTACCTGGGTGAAGTAATAAAAAACAAAAATAAAGACTTTTTAGAAACATGGAATTAATTTATTAATGTGCAGTTTTGCTTATAAAAACTGAACTGATAGAGTTCTCTGAAAGCTCTCTTGTTCTTCATTCCCATCATATCAGAAAGGACTCATTGCTGACTCCCCAGGGGGTTTGTAGAAACTGTAAATAGCATGAAAGGTGATTGTCTACCTTTAGCCTGCACAGCAGTGAGTGCATTTTAATTACTTGTCTTTGTGTCGGAAGTGCATCTATTACCCACAAGACCACAATAACTCCCTGAAAATCCTCTAGCTGACTCAAAAGTTTTGCTGAAAAGCTACCTTTTCTGCAATTATTTTTCAAATTCCAGTGAGTGAAGATCATTGATATAAATATTGTATTGATAAAACGAATAATATGAGTAAGTGGTCTCTAAAGTAGTTGGTAGGAACTAGAAAGAGAGAAATATCAGGGAAAGAAGTGATAGAAGCATAAGAAATTTGTTCCAATGAAAAGTCTTGTAAAAAGAAATCCAAGGCCTAAATTACACTCTTTTAATTACTGTTCTGACATACTGCTGTCAGTCAATCCTGTCTCATGGTGCCTATCCAAAGGGTTTACTAGACTGTAAATATTTATGGAAGGAGACTGCTCATTTTTTTTTACTCTGCAGAGCAGTTGGTGAACCTTTTAACCTATCAACCTTTCCGATATCAGCCAAAACTTAACGTACTACATACATCACAAAGGTTCCTTCAGGCTATTCTTTGTTGTTGTTATTAGGTGTCATCAATTCAATATGACACATAGTGATACTATGAGCCGCATTTCAGAAACTTGCCCTATCCCATCCTCTCAATATCCAACAAGCTCAAGCATATTTTTACTGTCACTGCACCACTCAATCTCATTGCATGTCTCCCTGCCTCTGACGTTCTACCTTTCCTGCTATGATGTCTTTTTCCAAGATTGGCTCCCCTCTGACAAAATTCCTGAAGTGTGTTATATTAAATTGCACCATTCTTTTCTCTATGGAGTATCCTGGCTATACCTTCTCCAAAATAGATTTGGCTTGTCAAGGGTTTATTGGGAGTCCATGGAATACTCAACACTGGTCAGTATCACTACAATTCACAGGCATAAATTCTAAGTCTGCCTTATTTATGGTCCAACTTTCACATGTATACAAAGCCATTAAAATGCTTAGATCAGGACCATTTCAGTCTTTACAATGAAATTATTGCTTGGAAGCACTTTGGAGATCTCCTTTACAGGATATTTTTGAAATGCAAAATGTCTTGATTTTTTTTTTTTTTTTTGTACTGCTGTTACCAAGGGTGTTGATTGTGGAGCAAAGAAAATTAAGTAATTACAACTTTAGTCTTTTCTCTAGCTTTCATTATGACTTTCATTAGCACAATGGTAAGGATTTTTATTTTCTTATGCTGAGATGTAGTTCACATTGAAGACTGAAGTGTTTGATCTTGAAGAACAAATGTTTCAAGTCTTCTTCTCTTTGAGCAAGCAAAACTGTGTCATTTCATAACGCAAGTTATTCATAAGTCTTCCACCAATCCTGAACTCACATGCAGTGTTCCTTTGTTTGGTTTATACAACTGTTTTTGGCCAATGTATAGATAACTTGTGAACACACTTAGATGTTCTGGAATTTACACTGAAAAATACTATCCATAATTTGACAACTTTATGACATTAGCTATTGGTCCAGTGATGAGAATGCTTGTAATTATTCTTCCTATGGACTCTGCTTTCAGTTGAGATCTATGTGACATCAGTAATGATATGTCTTATTCCATGGCCTTTTCCGCCATCTAGTTTGAATTTGAACATACCATGGACTGCCAAGAGAGTAAACAGGTCTGTCTTGGAAAAGGTGAAATCAAGTTGTTCGTTAGACGCAAGGATTTTTCAGCTCTATCTCACATACTTTGGGCATGTTACCAGGAGGGACCAGGAAAGGACATCATGCTTGGAAGATGGAGGAATAATTCAAGAGAGAAAGTCCCCGGATGAGGTGAATTGACATGGGAACTGGGAATATGGAGATAGGTGTTTCAGAGACTGTGAGAGTGGCTTATGATAGGCCAAGGTCATATTTCATTCTCATAGACTTATTTTTATTTTCTTCACATTGTTTTGAAGTTGTACATAGAGTGGTTAATGATCTATTCCCCAGTCAACAACTGGCCTTGTTTTGACTGCTAATATGAGCATTTCTATAGTCTCTTTGCACAGATGTAGTCACTATGATTTATGTGTAGTCTCACATGTAAAGGCTAGACGTATTCATGCTTTTAGATACCATCAAGTCAAGTATGACTCATAGCAACTATGAACAACAGATCTGAAACTGTCCTATCCTGTGCCATCTTCATAATCTCTGATACGCTCTATCCAATTACTGCAGTCACTGTGTGAATCCATCTCTTTGAGAATCTTCCTCTCATTTGCTAATCCTCTATCTTTCAGAGCATGATTTCTCTTAAAAAAACAAACCAGCCATTCCTAGGAACATGCTTAACATATGTGAGATGAAGTTTCACCATCTTTGCCTCTGAGGAGCGCTTGCCTTCACATTTTCCAAGATGCATCTGTTTGTTCTGTTGACAGTCCTTGGGTTATTCAGCATTTTCACTAATACCACAACTCAAAGTCATTTCTTCTTCTGTCATCCTTATGCATTGTCGAACTCTCAGATGCATAGAAAGTTATTGAAAACACTGTGGCCTGAATAGGGCACACATGAGTCTTCAAATTGACATCATTGCTCCTCAGTAATTTGGAGAGACTACTGACAACAGACTTGCCTGATGCAATATGTCTCCTGATTCCCTGACTGCTAGTACAAATTGTGCTGTTTGTGGATTCACGTAAGATGAAATCATTGATGACTTCAATCTTTTCTCCATCTATCTTGATGTTGTTTATTGGTCCATTGGTGAGGAATTTTTCTTCTTCTTGTTGAAACTCATATAGAAATCTGTAGTCATTGAGCTTCTGAAGCAAGTGTTTAATATGTACAGAAGTAATTTATGTTTCTAAAAAATTATCTTCACTGAATATCATTGATTGTAAAACAAGTTCTATCATGTTATCCAGCCTGCTTTTTTTTTTTTTTTATGCCAAGGCCATATATTCCAAATACCAGTCCTTGTTCTTTGTTCCCAACTTCTACATTCCAGTCATCAATAATTATGAATGCATCTTCATGGCATGTTTGCTCAGTTTCAGACTGCAAAAGTTGGTTTGTTTTTCTCATATTATGTACTACTGACCCAGAACTGACCCACAATGAACCCTTCAGCAGGCTTTAAGAAGCGATAAATCACATGGCAGGAGATTGTCCATCTTTCTCCCATTGAGTTGCTGTTGGGATTGAACCATGGACCTTTGCTTTGAACCATGTAGTCACAACAAGTTTAGGCTAATCTTGAGAAGAATGGAAATCTCAGAACTCTTAATTGTGCTTATGTAAAACTTATTCTTAAACCAGGAAGCAGTCATTAAAGCAGAGTAAGGAAATAGTTCAAAATTTTTTGCATGGTTCAAAATTAGGAAAGAAGTGTGTCAGGATGTGTCCTATCTCCATATATTTTCTATCTATATGTGAAACTGATAATTTGGGAGTCTATACTTTATGAGGAAGAATATGGCACCAGGATTGAAGGAAGACTTATCAATAACTTACATTACACAGAAGACACAATCTTGCTTGCCAAAACTGAGAGGGACCTAAAGTGTCTGCTGCAGAAGGTCCAGGACTATAATCTTCAATATTGATTGAAGTTCAATGTAAAAAATCTCAAAGATTCTCACTACTGGGCCAATTGGCAGCACCATGATAGGAGGAGAAGAGATTGAGTTTGTTAACAATTTCAGCTTTCTTGGTTCCACACTCAACACTTGTGGCACCAGCAGTCATAAAATCAAAAGATGAATAACATTTGAAAAACTGTCTGTTAGGGACCTCTCCAGAGTGTTGAGGAACAAAATGTCAGTCTAGAGACAAAGATGGGCCTGATACATACAGGGCATGATCTTCACAATTACTTGCTATGTATCAGAGAACTGGGCAATGACTAAGGATAACAGAAGAATCAGTGCCTTTGATTTGTGATGCTGTTGTTATTTCTGTTGTTATATGCTGTCAAGTCTCTTGTGACTAATAGCATCCCTATTTACAGTAGCTCTGATGTCTGCCCTGTCCTGAGCCAGTCTCACTGACTCTGATACACCTACCCCCATTGCCCCACTTACTGTATCAATTCATCTCATCAGTGTCTTTCTCTCCTGCATCATCCCTTCATCCTTTTGAGCATCATGTCCCTCTCCAAGGATCAGTCTCTCATGGCCCCATGCCCAAAGTATATGAGATGTAGCTTCAAAATCTTAATCTCCAAGAATAAATATGGTTTCACCCTCTCTAAAGCAGACCTATTTTCTTGTTAGTCCATGATATGTTCAAGACTGTTCTCCAGCACCACAACTCAAATGCATCAATTCTTCTTCTGTTGTTCTTAGTCATTATCCAGATCTCTGATGCATAGCAAGTAATTATACAGATCATGGCCTGGATCAGAAGCACCTTAGTCTCTAAACTGACATCATTGCTTCTTAGTACTCTGGAAAGATCCCTGACAGGATATTTATCTAACACAATTCACATTTTGATTTCCTGACAGCTGGTGACAGAAGCATTGATTGTGGAGTCAAACAAGCTGCAACTGTTAACAACCTCAATCTCTTCTCCACTCATCACGGTGCTGCCAATTGGTCCAGTAGTGAGAATTGATGCTGGAAAAGACTATTGAACATTTCATGGACTACAAAGGGAACAAACAAGTCTGTATAGATGGTGAAACCAAGTTCCTTCTTTCAGGCTAGAATTTTGAAAGTTTATCTCTAATACTTTGAGCAGGTTGACAGGAAGGATCAGTCCTTGCAAAAGAAATTATGCTTGGAAGGGTGGAGAGACAGCACAGGAGAGGAAAACCCTGTATAAAATGGATTGGTATAATACTTCAGATAATGTGGGTATGTGTGTTGGAGACAATGAGATTGGCTCAGGACAGGACAGAGTCCAGAGCTAGTACCCATAGGGTAACTATAAGTCAAAATCGGCTTGAGAGAACATAACAATAATCTTTGTGTTGACAGCACAACTCCTTACCCCTAAGCCACCAGAGCTGTCTACAAAAGTTAATATAATTCCTCAACTTCTTCACCTTTGACTTTAGTGCTTGTGTGTACAATTGAATATTGAAGTTAGGATGAATTGTTTATTCTACTGTTATTAGATACTATTTTATATTTCAAATTACTTTAAAATAATTCATAGGTATGTATATATGTGAATTATGTATATGCATCGTTTGGTTCATTTGTCAAATAAATATTAAGTGTTCTCCATAAACCAAAAATGATGCTTGAATATGGTTGTATAAATATGGAGATGAGAAATCCTGATTCTCTAAATCTTGAGATTGTCATGTCTTCATGAAGAAAATTGTAATGCTATTATTCCCTAAACACAGATGGAAGCCTTTCACAGCCCTTTGGTCTAGAAAGTAACAAAGACATTTTTATTTTCTGTCCAGAATTATACGTAATATAATTACATTTCTTATATTATGTTCCATAATACTGTGACTTTAGGAAAAGGCTTTCGTGATTTGTCTGATGTCAGAAAATCAAGTTTGAAATAACAATGTTGTAATTGCTTTTGGCTGAATCTTTTTCAAGGAAGCTCATTAGCACATGAAATGTTCTAGGGAGTACTATTGTAGAGAATAATTCTTTAATTCAATGAGTTCCGATCTATCCACATCTTGTTGTAGAGAGTTTTGGGCACAACGCACCACAGTTGTATTTTAAAGGACTAAACTCACGAATACATTTGCTTTCTGGTAAATGAGATAATAGACAAGCCTTGTAGGCTTCTCTTCTTGGCTGTTATTTTTTTATTACCTCTTCCACAAAATTATTTTTTACCATATGGTAATTTAACATTGAATGAATATTAAAAACAATTTCTATAAAATTCAATTTAGATTGCTTTACAACTTTGGCAAAAAATAAAAGATCTCTAAGATTTAGATTTAATAATTTAAATGTCAAATATTTTATATGGAATTGGATCCTTGAAATATTGAACAGTGATTTAACATTTTATAACCACACTTCCACTGCTCAATAAATTATTGTAATAAATGTCTTAAATGAATTGTCCTCTGGTTTCTTTATCATTTGAAGGAATGGTTGGAAGAGAGGAACAAAAATTGTCTTGAGGAATAGTAACACAATTCATCACATATAACCTACTTTTAATATCCCACAATCCCTACTAAAGAATATACCTGTTGATAAATTTGAAAGTTTCACATGGAGGCTATAATGAACCATAACCAATGAGATTTGTTAGAACAAAATTTCAGTGGGACGAAGGATCAAAAGTTTCAAGGAACACCTAGCTTATGGTTGTTGTTATATGCCATCGAGTTGCCTGAGACTCACAGCAACCCTACTGTCCATTAGCTTTGAACCCTGCCCTCTCCTGAGTTAACCTCATCTTCTCTGACACACCTAAACTCATTTCTCCAGTCACTGAGTCAATCTATGCAATCCTGGCTTTTCCTCTCCTGAGTTGTCCCACCACATTTCCAAGTGACATACTAGTTAGTATATGAGACAGAACTTCAGAATCCTTGCCTCCAGGGAGCAGCTTGGCTTCACCCTCTCTAGGACAGACCTGTTTGTTCTAACAGTTCATGCTATGTTCAACACACTTCTCCA
>NW_006399831.1:12476016-12478704 GCF_000299155.1 Elephantulus edwardii | reverse complement strand
TCTTCGTTGAAGTGTCTGTTCATATCCTGTGCCCATTTTTCTGTTGGATTATTTATCTTGTTGTGGTGCTCAAGTATCTTATAAATTTTGGATATGAGTACTTTATCTGATATGTCACTACAAAATACTTTTTCCCAGTCTGTACCTTCCCTTTTTACCCTGCTGGAGAAGCTTAGGAATTTGATTCTTAGAAGATCCCATTCATCTATTTTATCTTCTCTTTATTGTTCCAATCATTTTTTTTTTTTTTAGTTTTGTGGTTGTTTAGGTTAGTTTTGGGTATGTGTGTGTGTGTACATATATAATGTTTATCAGGATGCTTGAGTGTGGTATTAGTGATATAATTTGATAACTTCCAAACTCTGACAGGTCACCTTTTTTTGGAATGAGAATAAACATAAATCTCTTACAGTCAGTTGGCCAGGTAGTTGTCTTCCAGATTTTTTGGCACAATTTGGTGAGAGCATCCATATATTTGCTAAAATATGTTGATTGATAGTCCATAAATTTTTGGAGCTTGTTTTTGTTTGTTTGTTTGTTTTGCCAATTCCTTAACACCACCTTGAATTTCCCCCTTCATTACCACCATCCCATGATCATATGTTGTTTCATGAAATTATTCTATGTCAGCCAACTCTTTTTGGTAGAGTGAAACCATGTGCTCCTTTCATCTTCTTTTGATGCTTCCTGAGTCATTCAACATTATTCCTTAAGCATCCTTAAGTATTGTAACTCAAGGCTTAAACTTGTTCTTCAGTTTCTTCAGCTAAGGAGATGTCAAGCAAGTTCATCCCTTTTGATTTTCTGTTTTCAGTTCTTTGCATATTACTTTAGAATACTTTGCATTGTCTTTCTGAGCTTCCCTTTGAAATCTTTTGTTGAATTCATTAACTTATTGATTTTTTCCTTTGCTTTGGCTTCTCCGTGTTCTTGGTCAATGTTAAAGTGTGAAGGAATATTATAAACCACAAATTACCTCCTCCTCTGTTTCAAACCTTCAGCATGTCACTTCTGTGGAAGTAACACACAATTCATGAGGAAAGTAGTACTATATAAGAGTTGATTAAATGTTCAACTGCCAGAGAAAGACTGTAGTTTATCTTTAATTGCCACTCAATCAATTGCAATTTCTGGCATGTTAACCATGTGTCACAGAGTAAAATTGCAATGTGGTATTTCATTAACAGAATCAAATAGCTAAGCTTCTTCTTCTATGGTATTGATGGTTGTCTAAAACAAGTAAGTTAACAGTCAATCACAAATAATTTGCCTCAAAATAAGAAAGAAGTAGAATCATAAAAAAATTATAGTTATATATATTCTAGCTAAGAAACTAAGAAAATACCATCCAAAAGAAATGCGAGTGTATGCATCGATGGAAAAGTAGATAATTATCAGTGAAAGAGTGAGAGTTAGAGACACAGATTAAAAAAAAAAGTAGAAAGGGTAGATCAGTGATTAAAAAAATTGTTTCAAGCACAAAAAAATTTTAAAAATTTTAAGAATATATGAAAGCCTATAAATAATTCTTGCCAATGTAGAAAATACAGGTTACCATATAATACTAATGTTTGAGGATCCAAAATTTAGAAAATATATGAAAGTGAGTGTACATGAAAGTGTATAAAATGAGAAATTTAAGGTAGCAAATTTATGTAGGCTTCAATCAAAAAGAATCTTATGACTGTTCTTTCTCAGTGAGAAGAGGTTTTTCAAGAAAAAGGAGAAAAGACAGTAAAATGTAAAAATCATAGAGACATCCCAGAAAACATTGGGAGAAAAAATATTTTCATAATTAAAAGATCAATTGAACAATTGTATAAAGCTATGATTAATATTTATGTTCTCAATGAAAAATTTCCAAAATGTATAAACAGATTTTAGAGAAATAGATACCTCCATTACAATTGCAGGAGACTTCAATGTGCCACTTTTTGTAAAAGACAGAAGAATTAGGAAGAGATTCAACAAAGACCTGAAAAACTAAGTAATATGGTTAAATAACTTGAGATAATGTAATGAAAACTCCACCCCATAAAAATATAATATTCTTCTCTAGTGCACATAAAGGATTGTTGAAAATATGTCACAAAGTAACCTTTAACAAATTTAAGAAAAAACAAGCCAACAAAACAAACAATGGTGACATACTCCAAAGAGTCTTCCAAGATCTCACTGCTATAAAATTAGAAATCAAGGGAGAAATTCAAATAGATTAACACTAAATAATACTCTACTTGAACACCAACAAGTAATAGAGAAAACTAAAAAATGAAATTAAAAATTTCATGAGACAGATAGTGATAAAAAACTCAATATACTAAAGTCTCTGTAAAAATGGTACTCAGAGATCAATTTATAATAATAAATGTGCTTATAAAAAAAGGAGAAGAAATAACCCAAACTAGCATTTTATTTTAGTATATTTAATAATTAGAAAAGGAGCAGCAAACAAAACAAATAAACTTTATCCTCTAGAATAAAAGAAATGGTAAAATTTGGCACAGAGTCAAATGAAACAGAAAATAATGGAAATAATCAATGAGATTAAAATTTAATTTTTTGAAAGGATTAGTAAAATCAACGTCACTGACAAAGCTAACAAAGGAAAAGAAGATTCAAACATGAAAAAACAATGAAACGGACAAAGCCACCTTGTGTTGTTGTTGTTATGTGCTGTCGAGTCGC
>NW_006399831.1:12472670-12475341 GCF_000299155.1 Elephantulus edwardii | reverse complement strand
CTCATAGTGATCCTATGAACAAAAGGCCCTCTACACTTATTGACATTTGTCAAGGTTCATAGAGCTTCCGGAGGCACATTGTTTAGGAAGTGGATGCCCCTCCTGCTTCCAAACCTGTCAATAGTATGTTATTATTGTTATGTGCCATTTAGTCACCTGCCTTGTATAACAACCCTATGTACATCAGCTCTGAACCCTTCCTTGTCCTGAACAAGTCTCACTAATTCGGACACATCAAACCCCATTGCCCCAGTCACTGTATCAATCCATCTCATCTGGGGTCTCTCTTTTCTACGTTGTCCGTCCACCTTTCTGGGCATCATGTCCTTCTCCAAGGACCGATCTTCTCCTGTCCAGGTGCCCAAAGTAAGTGAGACAGAGCTTCAAAATCCTAGCCTTTAAAGAGAGACTTGGTTTCACCCTCTCCAAGACAGTATTCTTCTCCATCATCACAAAGCCATGAAATATTCTTCTGTCATCCTTCTTCATTGTCCAGTTCTCAGATATATGACAAGTAATTGGGAAGCCTAAATCAGCAACAGCTTAGTTCTTAAAGTGACATTATTGCTTATCAATAATTTGTAGACATCCCTCACTACACACTTTCCCAGTCCAATACATCTTCCAATCTCCTGACTACTGGTACCAACTGTATTTATTGTGAATCCAAGTAAGATTAAATAATTGACAATCTCAATCTTTTCTACATCAGTTATAATGTTGTCTATCAGTCCAGTGGAGAAGACAATCTCAATCTTTTCTACATCAGTTATAATGTTGTCTATCAGTCCAGTGGAGAAGACTTCTGTTTTGTGATGTTAAGATGCAATCCATATTGAAAGCTGCAGCATTTAATCTTGTGCAGCAAGTGCTTCAAGTCCTCACTTTCAGTAAGCAAAGTTGTGTCATCAACATAATGAAAGGGATTGATTAAACTTCCAATCCTGATGTCACATTCCTCTTCACAGAGTTCAGCATCTTGAATAATTTTTTTCAGCATACAGATTAAGCAGCTACGTAGAAATGATAAAATCCTGATGCACACCTTTCATAATTTTTTTTTTACCTTTCATAATTTTAAACCATGCATTGTTCTCTTGCTCTGTTTACATAATAGCCTCTTAGTCTAGGTATATGTTTCACAGGAGCACAGTTACTTGTCCTGGCGTTCTCATTCTTCTCAATGTTATTCATAAATTTTTAGAATCCACATAGTCAAATGTCTTTCACATTTAATAAAATAAAAATAAACATTTGTCTGGTATTCTTTGTTTTTAACCAGGATCTATTCGACATCAACAATGATATCCCTGGTGCCATGGTCTCTTGGACATCTGACAGTTCCCTGTCTATGTACTATTCTAGTAATATTGTAATTTTCTTCAACAATATTTTTCTTGCATGTGATAGTAATGCTTTTTTTTGTTGTTATTTGCACATTCTGTTGGACAACTTTTCTGGGAAATACTAATAAACATAGACTTCTTCCAGTCAGTCACCCACTCAGCTGTCTTTTAAATTTCCTGGCATAGACTTGTCAAATACTATAGAGATTTAAAGAGAAACATCTTAGCAAAAAATAACAAAGTTCAGTGAGACAGTAAACAACTAATTCTGACACTGGTGAGAAAAGATTTGGCTTCTAATACACTGCTGAGGTGTTATAAAATTGTGCAGTCTTTATTTTAAATAAGTTTGATGCTTCTTTAAAAATTAAATACAGAAAGATCTAGGAATGCTACAATCTGGAATAAAACTTTAAAAACCAAAGCTGTAGCAAGAATATATGTATGGTATAGGATAGAGCAATGTTTGGAACTATTGTTCATAGAGTCTCTATGATTTATTGTTAACTCTATTGCACTTAACAACAGCATTTTCATGGTTGTATTGTTGTTGTTATGTGCCATCAAGTCTCCTGCAACTCATAGCAACCCTAGTTACAACAGCTCTGAACCCTTCCCTTTCCTGAGCCAGTCTCATTATCTATGACAGACTCAATCCCATTTCAAACCAAGTGTTCATCAACAGATCAATGGTTAAAAAATGTGTGGCACATTCAAGCAGTGGAGGACTATGCAATACTAAAAACAATAAGCCCTTAATGAAACACTACATAACAAATATGTATGAACAAATATAGAGAACATTTTATTGAATGAAATAAGTCATTTATAAAAGGATAAATAGTGTATAAAATCACTATTATAAAAGCTAAAAATAATTATTTACACATGGAATCATTCTTAGATGACTACCAGGTATAAGAAGGGAGGAAGAGGATAGTAAAAAATAATACATATAAGGGAAAGGTACATTAAATAAGTAGATGACAAGAGACTGTGGGTATTTAACCATATACAATAATTGTGAATAAATAAATGCGTGAAAAACCAACATTATTTGCAAACCTTCACATAAGTAAAAATTGAAAAACATTTGCAAAATACAAAAAAACATAGAAATAATTTCTGCCCTTCTAGGAAATGCAGATTAACAGACGACATTAGTGTTTGAGGACCTGACAAAGAGGTATTATATAAAAATATCTGAAGAAAGAAACTCAAGGTAACAAATTCATTTAGGATTCAACCAAAAGCTATCCTGTAATTAACTCTGGCTTTATGAGAAGAAATTCGCAAGGTGAAAGGGGAAAATACACTATTATATA
>NW_006399831.1:12470618-12472180 GCF_000299155.1 Elephantulus edwardii | reverse complement strand
TACACATACACACACTATATTTATTTAGATTTACATATAGTTAATAACCCTATAAACAATGGTTCTGAAACTTTCCCTATCCTGAGCCAGTCTCATTGTCTCTGACACACTTTTTCCATTGTCACAGTCAAGGTGTTAATCCATCTCATCCAGAGTCTTCTGCTCCTGCACTGATTCTCTATCATTCTAAGCACGATAGACTTGTCCAAAGATGTGTTCCTCCTGGCAACATGCCTGAAGTATGTGAGATGGAGTTTCAAAATCTTTACATCCAAGGAGCAACTTGGTTTGTTACCACAGTTATGTGTCCATCTGACATATATTGGGCATGTGGTCAGGGGGACCGGTCCTTGGAGAAGGAAAACGTGCTCGGAAAGGTGAAGGGACAACACAGAAGAGGAACACCAGAATGATATGAATTGACACCATAACTGGGGTAAGGTACCCAATGTGTGTTGAAGACAGTGTGGCTCAGGATAGTGCAGGTTACAGAACTATGGTGCATAGGGTAAATAAGAGTTGCAGTTGACTCAAGGGCACATAATAATAGCAACATTAATTTGTTTTCTTGATGTTGGGATGTAATCTATATTGAAGACTTTAGTCCTTGACCTTCTGCCGAAAATGCTTCAAGTCCTCCTCAATTTTGGTGAGTAAGGTTTTGTCATTTCCATAATGCATGTTGATGATGAGTCATTCTCAAATCCTGATGCCTCATTCATCTTCACAAAGTCCAGTCTTGTGAATAATATGCTCTGCATATAGACTGAAAAGGTATGGAGATAGGATACATACTTGAAACACTCCTTCCTTGATTTTGAACCATACAGTGTTCCCTTGCTCTTTTTAGACAACAGCTTCTTGGCCTTGATCTAGGCTTCCAGTGAACATAATCAGGTGTTCTGGAGTTCCCATTCTCTTCAATGTTAGCCACAATTTCTTGTTTTCCATATAATGAAACACCTTTGCATAGCTGATAAAACATCCTTCTGGTGTGCTCTCAGCCAATATCCATATGGCATTAGCAATATCTTTGTAAGCCTTTTTGATATTTCTGGCAGTTCTCTGATAATATACTTTTCCAGTTGCTTTTGGAAATCTTCAGCTGTTGATGTTGCTATGTACCATCAAGTTGCCTGTGACTCATAGCAACCCTGTGTACAATACAAACCTTGTCATATCCTGAGCCAGTCTCACTCTCTCTGACACACCTACGTCAATTATCCAAGTCACCGTGTCAATACACATCATCTGGGGCTTCCTTTCCTGCACAGCATGGCTATTCTTCCAAGCATAATGTCCTTCTTTAGTGTTACATGCCCAAACTAAGTGAGGTGGCGTTGTTGTTGTTAAGTGCCGTCGAGTGGCAGGAGACTCATAGCGACCCTATGAAGGAGAGTCCTCGACACTTAGGTGCCTTTAATCCTCTCTCCAGGTTCATAGGTTTTCCTGTTATGGAAGTGGATGCCACTCCTCCTTCCAAGAAGTTAAATAGAACTTCAACCAAGGAGCAGCCTGAATTCATACTCTCAAGGATAAATCCATTTGCTCTCTTGGCCGTA
>NW_006399831.1:12468934-12470293 GCF_000299155.1 Elephantulus edwardii | reverse complement strand
TTTAGCTTCAATTCATATTGAAAACTACAGTCTTGACTTTCTGCTGCAAGTGCTTCAGGAAGTCATTTCCCAGGTGAGCAAGGTGTGTCATCAGCATAACGTGGGTTTTTTCTGAGACTTCTTCCTTCAATCCTTATGTTACATTCTCCCTCATAAAGTCCAACTTTCAAAATGGTCTGTTCTGCATATAGATTGAAAAGGTATGGAGACAGGATGTAACCCTGACAAACTCCTTTCCTGATTTTGGAACATACGGTATTTCCTTGCTCCATTCTGACAACTGCTTCCAAGTATAGGTTTCACATAAGCACAACCAGGTGTTCTGGGTTTCCCAATCTTCACAAGGTTAGCTACAATTTATCGTGATCCACAAAGTCAAATGACTATTCATAGTCAATGAAAGACAAATAGACATTCCTCTGGTACTTTTTAAATTTAGCCAAAATCCATCTAACGGCGATAATGTCATTGAGGTCAGAGTCTCTTTTAAACCTGGCCTATATTTCTGATAATTCTCTGTCCATGTACTGTTTCAGTCATTTTCATATTTTTTTTTTTTTGTCTAATGCAAAAGTTGGGAACAGAGAAGAAGAATCAGTAGTCGGAATATATGGACTCGGAGACAGAAATGGAGGTGGAGATAGAATGATTGAATTTTTCACAACCAATGACTTATTTATCGCAAATACATTTTTTAAGAGACAAAATCATAGGTTATACACATGGATCTCACCTGATGGTATGCATAGGAATCAGATCGATTACATCTCTGGAAGGAACCGCTGGAGAAGCTCAATATCAGTTGTGAAAACTAGGCCCAGAGCTGATTGTGGAACAGACCACCAACTACTCATATGCAAGTTCAAGGTGATGCTGAGGAAAATTAAACCGAATCCATGGTAACCAAAATATAACTTTGAGTCTATCCCCCCAGAATTTCAGAACCATGTCAAGAACAGGTCTGAGGTCTTGCACACGAATGAGTGACGACCAGATGAGTTGTGGGAGAATATCAAAGGTATCATCCAAGAAGAGTGCAAATGTTCTTTACAAAGACAGAAGAGGAAGAAAAGACAAAAATGGATGTCAGAAGAAACTCTGAAGATTGCATTGGAGTGCAGAGAAACCAAAGCACAAGGAAGAATTCAAGATACTAAAGAGCTGAGCAGAAGATTTCAAAAGGCAGTGCGAGATAACAAAGCAAAATGTTACAATGAAATGTGCAAGGACTTGGAGTCAGAAAACCAAAAGGGTCGAATTCGTTTAGCATTTCTTAAGCTCAAGGAACTGAAAAACAAATTCAAACCTTGAGTTGCTATAATCAAGGATGCTTTAGGCAGATCCAGGAGGTATCAAAAG
>NW_006399831.1:12464768-12467944 GCF_000299155.1 Elephantulus edwardii | reverse complement strand
GAGATTGTTCATAGCTTTAGGCTGCTTGGCTCCACAATCAACTCTCCTGGCACCAGCAGCCAGGAAATTAAAAGACGTATTGCGATGGGAAAGTCTGCTGTTAGGGACCACTCTAAAGTACTCAAGAGCAACGGTGTGTCTCTGGAGACTAAGTTGCGCCTGATACAGGCCATGGTCTTTGCAATCACTTGTTATGCGTCAGAGAGCTGGACAATGACCAAGGAGGACAGAAGGAGAATTGATGCCTTTGAGCTTTGGTATTGGAGAAAAGTGCTGAGGGTGCCATGGACTGCTAAGAAAGCAAACAGATTTATCCTGGAGAGGGTTAAACTGGGATGCTCCTTGGAGGCAAGGATTCTGAGACTTCGTCTGACATACTTTGATCATGTTGTAAGGAGAGACCAGTTCTTGGAGAAAGACATCATGCTTGGGAGGGTGGAGGGCAGGCGCAGGAGGGGAAGGCCCTCTGGGAGATGGATTGATTTGTTGACTGGGGCAATCAGGATGAGTGTGTCAGAGACAGTGAGATTGGCACAGGACAGAGTAGAGTTTAGAGCTGTTGTACATAGGGTTGCTTTGAGCCGCAAGAGACTCAACGGCACATAACAACAACAGCAACAATAATAGTTTATGTACTATATATGAATACATTGTTTTCAAAACCAAGTTATTTCAATTTCCCTCCACCCCTCACCCATTGAATTGTACAAATCCTGCACATCATTATCCTTCTGCTTCCACCCTCTTTCACCCCTCTTGAATATTTATCATTTTCAGGTAAGCAAAACTTTGCTTGTTTATTAAATTTTGATATTGTTCAATAATTTCACACTCATTTGTTATAATGGGAACAAATATGGATCTCTTCCAGTCAGTTAGCTAGTTAGTTGCTCTCCAGATTTCTTGGCATAATGTGGAAAGTAGGTTCAGAGCAGCATCTTTCTGTTTAAAAAGATCAATTTGTATTCCACCCACTCTTGTATCCCTTTTTTTGCTAATTCCTTCATTGAATGAATTTATTCAATCAAATGACTGAATGCCATACAGCATGGTAAAATGAAGAATTCATAAAATATTACACAACATGGGTGACCCTCAAGGTAATTATGCTGAGTGAAATATCTCAGTCACAAAAGGACGGATACTGCATAATACCACTGTTATAAAACAGGGCTGATATGGAAGTTTGGGGGAAACTAAGAAAATAAGGGATAAATATTGAATATTGCATTGGTAAAAAGACTGAGAAATTGTTACCAGCTTCAGTTTGCTTGGATCTACAATCAACACTCTTGGTACCGGCAGCAAGGAAATTAAAAGAATTGCATTGGGAAAGTCTACTATCAAAGACCTCTCCAAAGTACTGAAGGGCAACGATGTCAGTCTGGAGACTAAGGTGCGCCTGATTCAGGCTGTGGTCTTTGCAGTTACTTTCTATACTTTGGAAAACTGGACAATGAATAGGGATGATAGAAGGTGAATTGAAGCCTTTGAGCTGTGATGCTGGAGAAGAGTACTGAATATACCATGGACAGGTAGGAGAACAAACAAGTTCATTCTGGAGAAGATGAAGCTAGGTTGCTCCTTGGAGGCAAGGGTTCCAAAGCTTTGTTTGACATACTTTGGACATGTTGCAAGGCAGGGTCAGTCCTCAGAGAGGGAAGTCATGCTTGGAAGAGAAAAGGACAGTGCAGGAAAGGAAAACCCTTGATGAGATGGATTGATTCAGTGACTAGGGTAATGGGGGTAGGAGTGTCAGAGACAATAAGGTTGGGACAGAATAGAAAAGGGTTTAAAGCTGTTATACATAGGGTCACTATGAGTTGCAGGTGACTTGATGACACATAACAACAACAATGTCCTATATAAACTTTTATACATGTGGTATTTAAATATAAATAAATAAATAAACATCCTCAAATTTGTGGATGCCTCATTTGGCTATTTTAAAATACTACTTTTCAGCAACATCATTTTCTTTGTCAGGGATAACATCACTTCTAAAATAAATGCCAGTAAAAGAGTCTTTCCTATTAATTATATGTGTAACCACCGGTTGTTGGTCCAAATTGAAGTCTGCTTTTTTTTTTTTTTAACACTCAGAGCCACAACCACCAAAATAACTCGGAAAGATTGAAGAGTGATAGATAAAGGCAATAAACCATTGCATGCACACTCATTAACATAACTCCACACAGCAGTGCAAAAAACCCTTCTGTCTTTTAATGTCTACTTCACATCTTGCAAGTTTCTCTCAACTTGCTGTTAAGATTGAATCTGCTGAATACAATATCTAGCACAGTATTGGTGAATAGAATGCTAAAATAACTAAAATACAATTACAGCCTTCAAGGTGTCACCAATATAATAAAGTACAGTTTAAGCTCTTAGGATCAATTATCATAAACTTAATGAAAAATCAGATAGTATCTCCTAGAATATAAATCATTCAAATTATCATTTATTTCAGAAACAAAGTAAACATAGAAAAATTACTTAAGTACTCTTGGGGTGCTTAAGGGAGCTCTGGTGGCCTAGTGCCTAGAAGCCGAGCTGTAATCCTGAAGGAACACGGTTAGAGGCCACCAGCTGCTCCTCAGGGCGAGGATGGACAATCTCTTCTCATACAATTATTTGCCTCTGAAAATCCACAGGAGGGTCAACCATGGGTAATAGGAAGTTAAATGAAGCTTCGCCATCTTGCCTCCAGGAAGTACTGTAGCAGCTCCTTTTCCAAGACATACTTATTGTCCTTTTGAACATAAAACATTTCTTTTCTCTAAGTTTATAGCCAAAGAAGGGTGACCCAACTGAGGGTAGAAACTACAGAACAATATCATTGATTTCACATGCAAGCAAGTTTCTACTGAAGATTATCCAAAAATGACTGGAACAGCACATCAGCAGAGAACTTCTGGAAGTCCAGGCTGGGTTTAGAAGGGGTCCTGGTACTAGGGATATTGTAGCTGATGTGAGATGGATCTTAGCTGAAAGCAGGGAATACCAGAAGAATGTCTATCTGTGTTTCATTGATAATGTAAAGGCGTTTGACTGTGTGGATCATAACTTACTCTGACAAGAATGGGAATCCCAGAACATTTAATCGTGCTAATGTGAAACCTATACTTGGACCAAGAGGCAGTCATCAGAACAGAGCAGGGTAACAATGCATGGTT
>NW_006399831.1:12448445-12462158 GCF_000299155.1 Elephantulus edwardii | reverse complement strand
TGAAATTTCAAGAGCGTTTATTATATTATTTCCACGCATGGAGACTTTTTCCCTCCTCAGGAAGGTGGTGAAGGAAAAAAGCCCCGAGTTTCCCCTCTCACTTGCTTTTATAGCTCATTTGAGTGCCCCTGTTAGGGCAGGGGGATTGCAATCATGGTTGATGAGTTGACTTTTGACGGGCTGGCTACTTTGCCCGCCTTTACTTCTTTTGTGTCACATAGACACTAGTTAATTCCTTACTTTATAAGGACAGACAAGGCTTTACCCGGGGCACTCATGTTTGCCCTAAGCTAAGAATTTTTATGGCCCTCTTCTGCTTCTGGCGTTAATGGGGGTTTATAAAAAAATGGGATTTTTGCTGTCCCTTCAGACTCAGTGGCACATAACAACAATAACATACTATGAATAGTTTTGGAAGTAGAAATGGCATTCACTTCCTAAATAACAGGCCTCTAAGAAACTCTATGACCTTTGATAAATGTCGATAGTTGTAGAGGGGCTTCAGGTCTTTTGTTCATAATGTCACTATGAATCATGCTCAATTTGAAGGCAAACAACATATACACACACACACACACACACACACACATACATATACATATACATAGATATATTTATATCTCACATGGGAGGAAGTAGCCCAGCCTTTTCCCATGAAGCACCTAGTGGTCTTGAACCATGTACTTTGGGATTGCAGCACAGCTTCTTACAGCTTCTTGCCACTAACATAAATATAATGAAGACCATTGTATGTACTTAATATGTATATATATTTGCTGCAGAAAATCATACACTAAGTCTTCAATGTGGATTATACTCGATATCAAGAAAAAAAAATCCATTGTCTGCCTGGATTTTCATTGTCAAGCTTTGTTTTCACGTTTCTTTCCTTTTCCCCTGAAATCTTTGAATAAAACTGTTTGATCTCAAAAAACAAAACAAAAATCTTCACCACTAGACCAATAGAAAACATTGTGATCGATGGAGAAACGTCTGAAGTTTTCAATTTTTTCATTTTATTGTGATCCATGATCAATACCCATGGTAACAGCAGTTAAGAAATTAAAAAAAAAAAAAGAAAAAAGAAAAAAAAAGGATATCATTGGGAAAATCTGCTGTAAAGGAGTTATTCTAAATGCTGAAGAGTAACATTTTCAGCTTAAAGATTAAGTGGCAACTGGTCCAAAATATGATCTTTTCACTTTCTTAGTATTCATCTGAAAGAATCAAAGCCTTATATTGTGGTGTTGCTAAAGAGTCCTGAGAGTCTTTTTCAGGATGCTTGGAAGACTGTGTATGTTGTGGATTAGGACTTCTAGAGTTCTTCCAAGCTTTTCTTTAAAGAGTTTAGAGTCATTGGTTTTAGTCCTAGGTCCATGATCTACCTTGAATTGGTTTTTATGTATGGAGTGAGGTGTGGATCTTGCTTGAATTTTCTGCAGATAGTTTTTACAAAAAGTTAAGAAAAGTTAATATAAGTGGGGGAAAAAAAGAATACTGAGTATGGTTGAACTAAAAAAAAAACAAAACCCAAAACAAAACCAAGCCCTAAACAGATATGTCTTGGGAAAATTGCAATCATAGTACTCTTTAAAGGTTTAAAGGCAAGGATTGCAAAACTTCCTTTGAAATACTTCGGGCCTGTTGTTAGGAAAGGTCAGTCCTTGGCAAAGAACATCATGCCTGGGAAGGAGGAGGATCAGTGAAAATGAGGAAGACTCTCAATGAAATCAATTTACAGTGACTATAAAGAAGTGCTTGAGAATAACAGAAATGATGAGGATAGCACAGGATAAGGCAGGTTTCAGATCTGGGGTTCATTGGGTCATTATGAGTTATAATGCCTAATAACAACATATATAATATACACTCTGTCAAGTCAGAATTGACTCAATGCTGACCCTGCAGCAAACTTTTAGAGACTCTAAATAACACAAGAGATAGCCCATCTTTCTCCTAAGGAGCGGCTGTTGGATTCAAGCCACTGTTAAAGTTGGCAGTTTAACTTCATACACGCTAGGGGATATATTTCACTATCTTCTTTTTTAAGCATTATGATTATAATCCTTGTAAGACAGATTTGTTTATTCTTCTGTAATTCCATATATATTCAATATTCTCTGTCAATACCACAATTCAAAAGGATCACAATTCTTATCAAATACACCTTATTGAAAGCCCAGCTTTTCACATGCATATGAGACAATTCAAAACACTATGCCTGTTTCAGGCACATATTAATCTTCAAAATTACATCCTTATTCTATTACATTGTAAAGAGATTCTTTGAAAGTTGCCTCATGCAAGACATTATTAGTTTTCTTGAGTGCTGCTTCCATTACCTTTGATAATAATCTAAGTAAAACTAAATTCATGACAATATCAATCTTTTCTGCTTACCAGTTTGTTTATTGATCATTTTTATTTATGCTGAGAAAGAAAGTTCTGGTGGTATATTCAAATCCCACACCTCTCTGGTGGTTCAAATCCTATAGCTTCTCCATAGGCGAAAAGTGGGCAATTTTCTCCTATTTAACTTATTGTGTCTGAAAGCTTACTACAAGGTCAGCTATGAGTCAATTCAGACTGGACGGCAGTGAGTTTGAATTCTGAGTTTATTTTAAATCATAATTCATACTAAAGTAAGTATCCTTTGCATTTCATCAGGAAGTGTTTCAAGTCCTCTTTCAGCAAAGTAAGGTTGAGTTATTTGCATACAAAATGTTGTAATGAATCTATCTAAAAAAAAAAATGTTGTAATGAATCGTCCTCCAATTCTGATGTTGCATTTTCTTCCTGTACTCAGGCTTTTTAGATGATCTGCACAACATCCTTGTCAAATAAATATATGAAAGTATACAACTGTGACTCTTATCCTTCTCAATTTTAAACTTCATAGTGCCCCCAGTTCTGTTCAAATGACCAGTTCTTGGTCTATGTCCAGTATTTTCATAAGCAAAATGAAGTATTTGGGAATTACCATCCTTCTCAAATTATACAAAATGATACAAATGCATGATTTATTATGTTCCACACTGTCAAATGTCTTTACATAGTCAATAAAACACAAGTAAACATCTTTCAGGTATTCTTTATTTCAAACAGGATCCAGCTGATCAGCAATGATATCCCTTGTTCTATGTCCTCTTATGAATCTGCTTAAAATTTTGATAGATTTTATCAATGCACTGCCATGACATTTTTTATAATATCTCCAGCAATATTACTTGTGTGGGATATCAGTGATACTGTTTTATTATTTCTGCATTCTGTTGAATAACCTTTCTGTGGTTGTTTTTGTTTGGCTGTTAATTTCTTCTACGTTCTGGCCATCACAGCAAAAGGATCAAATGCAGAATGAGAAAGGCCAAGCCCAACCATAATTAACTCTAAAATGGGAACTGTACCTATTAAAACATTCACAGAACCAATCAAATAACTACAAGGTCAAACATGGGCCTCCATGCTCCTGCATCTGCTTCTACTAATCATTAGTCTAATGTCCCTTGAAAATGACCCACAAACATCACTTTACTCACAGTGTGGGGTTTATTAGGGAAATAGGCTGGAAGATGAGAGAAGGCAAAGATATTACACAGTGAAAGTCCAGTTTTAGGGAACAGCAGCACAAGGTCAGATGATGAGCAAGACACAATTTCCCAAACAGGTCACACAGCTTCTGAGTCAACAAGTAAAAGTCTAGGTTCAGCTCAGCATCAGAAATGAAAGAGATCTCAGATTTACATAGCAAGCTTTGTCTCACAACAGTCTTGAGTCAGCTCTTCCTTCAATTGTCCAACAAGCAAAACCTTTAACTTTGGCTCTGCTTCCAGTGCTCCATCAGGCTACACCTCACCAGAATCTCTTCATAGTCTGGCCATCTCTCTCTTATGTTGGTCCTATAGCTGTCAGTGATGTGGAAGATACTGATCAATGGTGCACTGTGTCTGCAGTTGAGACAACTGGAGACAATGCCCTCAGAGAGGGCTAAAACATTGGCTAGAAAAACTATTTTTAAAAGTGTTAACATGGCAATCTCCTATATATCAATTTGTAGTATTTCAGTGGCCAAGTGTTGCTTTGCTTTTGAAGGTTATGCCATCAGTATTTAAAGACCACCATCGTCATCTATGATAGGAGATTTTGGTTGAGTTTTCAGACTAAGTCTGATTACAACTAAAGGTCTGTGAATCTATTCCTCAAAATCAGTCTTTTATAATCTTTTCAATAATAGTCTAAATTGTGATTTGATTAGATGTTTACAAATAAATTGACTTTTCATTCACTTATTCATACTGATTTATCACCTTCTCTCCTTCATTTCCTCCTTCATGTGTTGTTTCAGTTCTTAGTTGCATTACTCATGATGTCTTATCATCCTTTCCTTTCAGAATAATTTTTCTTTCCCCTAATCCAATACTGTCTTTCTCATCAATCCATTATTTTCCTACCTCTCCCAAACCCCAGTGCCTCATAATCTTGTCTAGGATGTAGTTGTTGTTTGTTGTTTGGTGCCATCGAGTTGTAGACAACTCATAGCGACCCTAAGAATGAATAGCCTGAGCACTGTTCTTACATAGAGTTTCCGGAGGCAAGTCATTTAGGAAGTGGATGCTGCTCCTGCTTCCAGGCTTGATTTAGTCGGGAAGCTCCAGCCAACACTGCCCACCATGGGTGCCCATTACCACGACTGGCACATCACTGTCACAGGCTTCAGCATCACAGCAACCACGAGTTACCTCCGTACAGCAATGCACAGACCAGTGCTATACCACCTAGAAGAATGTTGGACAGGAAGACAATTTGAACCTGGCCGAGGGCCGCAGATGAAAATCACCCACCTTCAGCTTGGTAGCATAACTTCCTTTCCACTAGGCAAAGGTAGCTCTCTCTTTGTCGTTGTTGTTGTTATTGTTGTTTGGTTCTGTTGAGCCGTAGACGACTCATAGTGACCCTATGAATGAACAGCCTGAGTACTGCTTGTACATAGAGCTTCTGGAGGCAAGCCATTTTGGAAGTGGATGCTGCTCCTGCTTCCAGGATTGTTCCTCGCTAGGGTGTAGAGAGAGATACTGTAATTCTCATGCATTGCTTGTGGCAGTCTAAAAAGACACTACTATGGACTGCAGTATGGTGCTTTCTTGGAAGATTGAAAATAAAAATACCATGTGACCCAGATGTCCCACTAAAAGAAATCTACCCCAAAGAAAACAGATATACAAGGGTCTCATAATAAAAGTTTAAAAAATACTACAGAGAATCCACAAGAAACAGGCTGATGAGCCAATAATAAAATGGGTAAAAATCAGAAAACTATTTTTCACAAAGTCAGGGTTAGGGTTAGGGTTAGGGTTAGGGTTAGGGCCAACAGATAGACATATGAAGAAATGCTCAAAATTACTTACAATCAGAGAGATGTAAATCAGAACAACCATGAAATACCGTCTCATTCCAGTAGCAAACTTTAACAGGAGAGCAAGCAATAAATTTTGGAACTTTCATGCACTACTGGTGGGGTTGTAAATAGCACAACCATTCTGGAAGGTAATTTGGTGTTGCTTCAAAAACCTGAATATAGAAATCCCATATGACCGAGCTATTCCATTGCTAGGAATATACCCCAAGGAAATTAAGACTGAGATACAGACAGAGATATGTTCACCTATGTTTATTACAGCATTATTCACAATAGGATATAGAAAAGGCCAAAATGCCTAACAAACAAATGGATTGAGAAATTGTGATACATTCAATATATTATGCAGCACTAAGGAACAACAATTTCATGAAATACTCTAAATCATAGGGAAATCTAAAAAGTATTATGCCGCATGAACTAACCCAGTCTCATAAAGACATATACAGCCTACCATCATTATTGCAAAACTTGAAGGATAATTAGTGAGATGTATAAAATGTCCAAAACGGAAAGAAGAAATGAGGAAGGGAATGGAAAAACGGGAAAGGTGAAAATTACTAGGATAGCACAGCTTAGTGGGAGGAATTGGGGGAGGAAGGTTAAAGGACAGGAAAGATTTAGCAGGTACTCAGAAAGACGGGGTACTACTAGACCTAGATCAATTGTAGCTAATTATATAATTTTATAAAATGTAATGTATATAAATTATAGTATGAAATACAATATAAATGAAAGATTGTATAAAACCAAAGTACATTGATGAAACAATGTAAATGCATTATTATATGAAAACCAATAAAATACATTAAAATAAAATAAATATATACACACTCATTGCAGATTTATTCACAATAGCAAAGCAATGGAAGCAGCTAAAGTGTCCGTCAACAAATTAATGTATAGAAAAATGTGGCATATTAACACAAATAAATATCATGCAGCTTTGAAAAACAGTGAAGATCTTGAGAAACATTACACAACATAGACGAGTATAGAGAACATGATGCTGAGTAGATTAACTCAGTCACAGAGGGACAAATGTGGAGTAAGATCACTGTAGCACAATTAAGAGGATTACATGGAAGTGAAGAACCTTTCTTTAAAATATCTACAAATATCTCTTCCCATGAAATTAACTGCCTCTGAAAATCTGTTGGGAAGGGGGGTAGATATGGGTCAGTTCTGAGTCTACGGTACACAAAAATAACATTAATTAATGCCTTCTAGTTAACTGGCCAGAGCTCAGTCTTCCAAATTCTTGGCATCAACTTGTTAGAGCTTTTAGCATTGCAGTCATTTTTTTGGAAGACCTGAGGTGATATTCTGGTAATACTTGAAGATCTTTAGTTTACCAATGTATTCAGTGTACATTGAATTTCTTCCTCCAGTAGTACCATTATTCCTTGATCATATGATTTCTAATATATCAATTATTTTTTTACTTTTTAAAATATTTTATTGTTATACCAGTTTATTTATAAAATTCAAATATATTGTATTATAGAACAGATTCTTCCAATTTCCCACATTCACCTCAATCCATCAAATTGTCCAACTCGATGTTGATCTCCACTCCCCCTGCACATACTCATCCCTCTGCTTCCACCCTCGCTGCCTCCCCCAGATTATTATCCTTATTCTACAATAATGGTTTTATAAAATATTTGTCCTTGTAGGAATGAGTTAGTTCACTCAGCATAATGCTCTCCAGTCCCTCCCAAGTTAGATAATAATTTAAAAAATCATTGTTCCTGTGTTTTGCATAAGTATTCCATTGTGTGAATGTCCCGTAATTTCTCAATCCATTCATTTGTGGTTGGTCATCTGAGCTGTTTCTATGTTCTTGCGATGGTGAATAATGCTGCTATGAATATTGGTGTACAAGTCTCCATTTGTTCCTTGGTTCTCATGTTCTCAGGGTAAATTCCAAGTAGTGGAATAGCTGAGTCATATGGAATTTTTTATATTCAGCTTTTTTGAGGAAACTCCAAACTGCCTTTCAGAATGGTTGTACCATTTTACAATCCCATCAACAATGTGTAAGAGTTTCTTTCTTGCCACATCCTCTTCAACATTTATTGTTTGCTGCCCTCCTAAAATTTGCCACTGTTACTGGCGTGAGAATGAACATAATTGTGGTTTTGATTTGCATCTCTCTAATTATCAGTAATTTAGAGAATTTCTTCATGTGTCTGTCATACAAATACTTTCCATGGCTTTTGTCTGTTTTGTAATTGGGTTATCAGTCTTTATCTTGTGTAGGCAAAGAAGTATTCGGTAAAACTTCCATTATGAGACTCTTGTCTGAGATGGTGTTAACAAACGTTTATTCCCAGGTTTTCTTTTCACACTGTTGGAAAAAGGTTTTGATGCACACATGTAGTTAATCTTATGAAAGTCCCATTCATCAATTTTACCCTCTTCAGATTGTGCATTTCTGACTGTATTTGGTAGTCTCTTTTAACCTTGGAGTTGCATGTCTAAGTTTGATCACAGTTTGTCTCTTATGAATTTTATGGTTTTAGGCTTTACTCCCAGGTCTTTGATCCACCTTGAGTCGATTTTAGGGTATGGTTTGAGATGTGTATCCTGTTTCACCTTACCACAGGTAGAAGTCTAATGATATTTATGAAGTAACTTTATATATTCTTCTCAGCTTCTTTAGATGTTTCTCTTTTTATTCAATGTATTATTCCTAGACTCCTTCAATATTATAACTTGAGACTCAAATCATTACTATACAATATGTCAACTTTTTGAGATAATATCTAAATTCAGCTGTCAAAATATAGTCAAGATTGTACTTTTACTCACATGGGTTTGTTTTAATTTTCCTCAACTTCAACTCCTTAATTTACATATGAATAATTCATGTTTTGTTCCACACTCAATCCCTGGCTTTGTTCTTATTATGAGAGATTGTCTAATTTAAAAATATATTTGAGTTCGGTCTACTTAATCTGTTAAGGACCACATACACAATTGTTTATGTTGTTATAAAAAATCATATTTCTGGTGAATAGGTTATTGATCTTAATAAAATCCTATTGTGAAATTTCTGGTATTAAATTATTTGACCAAGCCATATTTGCTAATTATTAATCACTTTTGTTACTGATGTCACATTATAGGCATCAGTAATTATTCATGCATTTTAACTGATTTCTGATAAATGTCAGATCCAAGGAGTTAGTTTGTTATTGTTATGTACCTTTGAGTCACTTGTAACTCATAGCGACACTTCATACAATAATCCCGAACGCCACTGTATCCTGTCCCAACCTTATTGTCTCTGACACACCTACCCCATTACCCCAGTCATGGAATCAATCTAAATGAAGGCTTTTCTCTCCTGCGCTGTCCCTCTCCAAGGACAGGGTATCTCCTTGCAACTTGCCGAAAGTATATCAGATGAAGCCTCAGAATCCTTACCCCCATGGTGCAGCCTAGTTTTATCCTCTCCAGGACAAACCTGTTCATTCTCCTGGCAGTCCATAGTATATTCAAAACTCTTCTCCAGCACCAGAGCTCAAAAGAATCAGTTCTCTTTCTAACATCCCTAGTCATTGTCCAGCTTTCTGATGCATAGCAAATAATTGCAAAGACTAAGGCCTGAATCAGGTGCACTTAGTCTCCAAACTGACTTCATTGCTTTTCAATACTCTGGAGAGGTCCCTGACAGCTGACTTTCTCAATGCAATTTGTATTTTGATTTTCTGGCTTTTGGCATCAAGAGTGTCGATTGTGAAGCCAAGCAAACTAAGGCTGTGAACAATCTCAATCCCTTCACTATCTATAATGATGCTGCCAGTCAGCCCAGCGATGAGAATCTTTGTTTTCTTGATTTTGAGCTTCAATCCATATTGCAGTCCTTGACCTGCAGCAAGCACTTCAGGTCCTCCTCAGTCTCAGCAAGCAGGGCTGTGTCATCTGCATAGCTCAGGTTGTTGACGAGTCTTCCTTCAATCCTGATGCCACATTCTTCCTTATAGAGTGTAGCCTCCTGGAGGATCTGTTCTGCATATAGATTGAAAAAGTTTGGAGATTGGACACATCCCTGGCATATACCCTTCCCAATTTTAAACCCTACAGTGTTTCTTTGCTCTGTTTTGATGACTGACTCCTGGTCCAAATAGAGGTGTTAACATAAACACAATAAAATATTCTGGAATTCTCATTCTTCTCAGAGTTAGCCACAGTTTCTTGTAATCCATATATTCAAATCTCTTTACATAGTCAATGAAATCTAGATAGACACTCTTCTGTTAATCTCTGCTTTTAGTCAAGATACATCTAACATTAGCTATTATAGTTCTAGTAACATGGCCTCTTGTAAACCCAGCCAGCACTTCAGGCAGTTCTCTGTCAATGTTATGTTTCAGTCATTTTGGGATTTTTTCAGCAGAATCTTGCTTGCAAGTGATATTAATGATATTGTTTTATACTTTTCATACTATGTCGGGTCAACTTTCTTTGGGATGGAAACAAGCATAGATCTCTTCTAGTCAGTCAGTCAGGTGGTTGTCCTAATGTCTTTTTTGCACAACTTGATCAGTGCATCCAGGGAAGTGTCTCTTTGTTGAAATATGTCAGTTGGTATGCCATAATTTCCTGGGTCCTAGTTTTCGCCAATTCTTTCACAGCAGCTTGAACTTCTTCCTTCATCACCACAGGCTCTTGCTCATACATTGTTTCATGAAATTCCCCTGTGTCAGCCAATTCCTTTTTTGCATATTGACTCTGTATACTCCTTTAATCTTCTTTTAATGCTTCCTGGATCATTTAGTATTCTGTCCAAAGAATTCTTAAATACTGCAACTAGTGGTTTGAATTTGTTCTTCAATTCCCTCAGCTTAAGAAATGTGGAGCGAGTTTGACCCTTCTGATTTTCTGACTCCAGCTCTTTGCATATTTCATTATAATACTTTGCTTTGTCTTCCCACACCACCCTTTGAAATCTTCTGTTCAGTTCCTTAAATCCTTGATTTTTTCCCCTTTGCTTTCTTGGTGCTCTCATGCAATATTCAGAGTCTCATTTGACATCCATCTTGATCTTTTCATTCTCCTCTGTCTTTGTAATGAACTTTGGTTATTATATTCTGCATGGTTGATAGTTTTCATATTACCACAACTCATCTGATTTTTGCTCATTAGTATTCAAGGCATCAAACCTGTTCCTGAGATGGTTTTGAAATTCGAGTGGGATAGACTGAAGGTCAAATTTTTGCTCCTGTGGATTTTATTTCTTTTATCTTCACCTTGAACTATCATATGAGTAATTGATGGTACATTGCACAACCAACACCTGGCCTAATTTTCACAGCTGATATTGAGCTTCATACAGAGTCTATCCACAGATGTAACAAATTTTATTTCCATGCATATCATCAGCTGAAAACCATGTGGCTAACCTGTGTTTGTGTTTCTTATAAAAAATATTTGCAATGAATAAATCATTGAATTACAGAATTTTATTATTTTATCTCTAACTTCATTTCTGTCAACAAATCCATGCTTTCCAACACTGACCCTTCTCCCCTGTTTCAAAAGTTGGTAGAAATCTTCTATTTCTTCCTCTTTGGCTCTAGATTTTGGTGCATATACTTGAATGATAGTGGTAGTCACTGGACTTCCTTGTATGCATATTGATATTATCCTGTCACTCACAACATTGTATTTCAATATAAATCTAGAAATATGTTTTTAATTATGAAAGCAACTCCAATTTTTTTCTTACCTTTTCATCTCCATCATAGTAGATTAAAAATGTCCCATGCCAAGGCATCTAATTTTGCCAGTAACTGATATGTCAATATTTATGTGTTCCATTTATTTCTTAACAATGTTCAATTTTCCTACATTCATGCTCTCACATTCCGTTTCTCAATCACTAGTATCTGATTACAGTTTTTCCGCCTCCTTTGTGTTTCCATATTTGAGGTCTCTGCCTCAGTTGTCATGTCTGTTAGTCTATGTGTGCTCTATTGTACATGGGATTTCGAAGGCCTGTTATGTTGGAAGTGGATGGAAATCATTCTTCCCAGTTTGCCTTAATTTGAAATCCAGGAGCTGGTAAAAATCTTTAATTTCTTCATCACTGGTATTAATGATGGGTCTATAAATTTGACTAATATATTTCCCAGCATTATACATAACTAAGGATAAACAAAGAATTGCTGTAGAAGATCAAATGATACAGATTTCAATGTGGATTACATTTCAACATCAAGAAAACAAAATCTAAACTTTGGACCTATAGATAACATTGTGATAGATGTAAAAAAGATTAAAACTATCAAAGACTTCTTACTTTTGTCCAAAATCAATATACTTGGTGCCAATAGTCAGGATATCAGGGCAAATATTATATTGGGAAAGTTCCTAGTCAGGGACCTCCCCAAATTATTGAAGATCAATTGTGTCTGTTTGAGGACTATGGTCCACTTGATTTAGTCCATGGTCTTCTTAATCACTTGTTACACATCTGAAAGCCAGACAGTTAATAAAGATGACAGAAGAATTGATGTCATTGAGCTCTGGTGCTGGAGAAGTGTACTGACTATCCCATGGACTGCCAAAAGAACAAACAGGTATGTCCTGAAGAAGGTGTAGAAAGAGTACTTCTTGTAGGCAAAGGTGATAAAGCTTTATCTCATATACTTTGGACATATTGCTTGGAAAGGTTATTTGTTGGAGAAGAATATCATGCTTGGAAAAGTGGAGGGTTGGAAAAAGAAAGGAAGATCCTCAATCAGGTGGACCGACACAGTAACTGCAGCAATGAACTCAAGCATATTAGATATTGTGAGAAAGGAGCAGGATAGGACAGGGTTCAGATCTGTTGTTCATAGGATTGCTATAAGTTATAATCAAGTCAACAGCATCTAACAACAACAACTAGAAGAATAAATCAAATTTCTAATTTTTATTCTTATAAATTCTCCTCAATCTTTAGAAATATTTTTAATAAGTTTTCCTTGACAATTTATTGGTAGCATCTTTCCACTTGTTCTCCTCTCACTATTAATCTATTTTATATCTTTAGATAGTGTTTAAGTAATACCTACTACAGATTATCCACATGGTCAATGCCTTTTCATAGTCAATAATTTTATTGACTAAAGAGACCTCCCTCTCCTTCCTTCCTTCCTTCCTTCCTTCCTTTCTTCCTTTTTTTCTTCCTTTCTTTCGTTCTTCCTTCCTGTCAGGATCAACCTGATATCAACAATGATATTCCTGGTGTCATGGCCTCTTCTAAACCCCTCGAAATTCTGGCAGTTCCCTTTCAATGTACAGTTATAGTAATTTTTTAATGATCTTCAACAATATTTTGTTTTAATGTTATATTAAGGATATTAATTGATAATTTACATATAGTATTGGGTCACCTTTCTTGAGAATGGGGACAAATACAAATTTCTTCCAGATTATTTGAAAATTTCCATATTGTGTTTGTATGACAGTGTTTGGTGGAGCTCCCCAATTTAAATAAGCATGGAAGCAGGAGTGGCATCCCCTTCTGAAATGGCTTGCCTCTGGAAACTATGGATATGGAGAAATGGCCAAAGTTATTCAAGTACTCAGGTCTTCCGTTCATAGGTTCTCTGAGTCATCTATGACTCTATGGAACTTAACAACACAACATTGGATCACCTTTCTTGGATATGGGCACAATACAGATTTCTTCCAATCAGTCAGCCAAATAACAGTCATCAAAATCTTCTGTTATAGACTGGTAAGCACATGCAGTGCTGCATCATATCAATTGAAACATGCCAATATATATCACATTGATTCTTGGGGACTTATTTTCTTCCAGTACTTGCAGTGCAATTTGAACTTCATTCTTCATTTCTCCTGGTTCTTATTCATATGGAACTTCTTGAAACTGTTCAATATCAACTAATCCTTTTAGTTACAATCACTCTTTGTATTCCTTTCATCTTCACTTGAAACTTTTTAGATAATTCAAGGTATTGCCTATAATATCTCTCAGTGTTGCAACTCAAGGCTTGAAATTGTTTCTCAGTTCTTTCAGTTTGATAAATACTGGACAGGATCTCCAATTTTTATTCTCTTTCTAGAACGCTTTGAAAACCTCTGTTCAGCTCATTTACCTTTCCTTTGACATCTCTTCTTTTGTTTTTGGCTTCTAATTGCTGTGTGGATCATAGCAAATTATGGCTAAAATTGAGAAGAATGAAGATCTCAGAATACTGAATTATGCTCATGAGAAATATCTAAGTCACTAAGCTGAGTCTAATGGAGCAAGAGAATAATGCATGGTTTACAAT
>NW_006399831.1:12442605-12445745 GCF_000299155.1 Elephantulus edwardii | reverse complement strand
TGTGACTGTGTGGATCATAACAAACTGTGGCTGATTCTGAGAAGAATGGGAATCCAGAACACTTGATCGTGCTAATGCAAAACCACTTTTTTGAGAATTTTACTCTTTTCAGTGACCATCTATTTTACCAAGCATAATACATTCTTTTTTCCAGAGTCTGGCACCTCTTTATAAGTTGTGTGAAGTGTCTGAGACAAAAATATTGCTATCTTTCCTTTAAAAGAGTATGTAAAATAAATTTGTTGATATAGTCAATATTTTTCAACAGCGATATAATTGAGATGTATAAGGAGCCAGTCCTTGGAGAAGGACATCATGCTTGGAAAGGTAGAGGGGCAGCACAGGAGAAAGGAAGAAGCTGTATAAGATGGATTGATGCAGTAACTAAGGTAAGGGGGTAGGTGTGTCAGAGACAGATTGGCTCAGGATAGAGCAGGGTTTAGAGCTGCTGTACATTGGGTTGCTATGAGTCAGAGACTACAAGATAAAATATAACAACATCATTTTTTTAAAGTATACCTTATGCACAGTTTGAATTCATGACTCATTGCTGACCCTCCAATGGGATTTCAGAGGCAGTAAATCATGTGGAAGGACAGTCACCGACTTTCTCCCACTGGGCAAATGGTAGATTTGAACCAACTGTCTTTAAGTTAACAATGAAACTCCCTAAAAATAAGCCTAAATTTTGTAGATGACTAGGGGAGAGATTAATAACTGTCAGGATTAACAGCTCTGTTACACTGGCCTAAATCCATGCTGAGGCTGAAGGCTGAGAAGTCAGCCACAGTTTGCCTGAATGATTGTAGTAAGCTGAATTATAGCCTTTTGTCTTCCCTAATATGGTTCTGTGAGGCCTGTGAACTACTAAAATGAATTCCTGCCTCATAGAGCAAGAATACTGATATTTAGATGAGTAGAAAGAGCAGAAGCAGGAGAGACATGTCTGACCTAAAAGGAATTGGGTTTGTGTTGTGGTTGTTGTTGACAGGGACACTTTAGCTTTGTATAACTGGTAAAGGTCAGATGCTAATACACTCTCAGAGCTCTTGCCCTTTTTACAGAAAAGAGACACTGCATTAGTTCAGTTCATATCCTTTGCTATAATTTTTGTATGTATCTCTTAGCCATTTCTATTAAACTGATTACTAAATTGTTGTGATGGAAACCATGAACAAATCATAACACCAAAATTTTGATTATATATATACATTTTAATTATTGCACTGAATTATTGTACTGAAGAGTTAGGACTACCCATAGCTGACCTTTCTGCGGGTTTTCAGAGGCAGATAATCACACGGGAGTAGATTGCCCTTTTCCCTTGGAGCAACTGGTGGACTGGAATTGCTTCTTGCTTCAGGCTAAGTTCATAGTGTCAAATTATCTTGTTTCACCTAAATAACTTTTTAATAAAACAATTCTATCACATTAAAAAAAAAAAACTTAGAAGAGCCCAATTTTTGGAGCTCTGGAAGAAACTTTAGTCTTAAAAATGATATCCAAGGGAGAGAGATTTACTGGCAAACTGCAACAGAGTATCTAATTTCTATGAAATATTTTCCTTTGAAAGAATTTCACTGACCTTTCAGAATTGACCATAACTAAACTACATGGAAACAGCAAAAAGGCCACAGTAAAAATTATCAGTATTCCAGCATTCCATTTCCCTTCTTTGGAAAATCAGTAGTATTCACCTTTATATATTGGTAGAATCCTTTCCATTTGTCAGTTTTCACTTACTTATGATATGGCTTATAATGTAGTATCTTTGTGAATTTCATTCAAAGCCAAGATATTTATTTTACATAACCAAGATACTCATAACTAAGATAAGAGTCTCATCTTCAAGATAGGTGGACAGAGATTGAGGTTGTTAATAATTTCATTTTGCTTGTATCCAAAATCAATAATCTTGGTACCAGCAGTAAGAAAATTGAAAGATGAGTTTATTTAGGAAAGTCTACTGTCAGTGACCTCTCCAGGGTGCTGAAGAACAGTGATGTCAATCTAGATATCAAGGTGTGCCTGATCCAGGACATAGTCTTTTCAATTGCTTGCTATGCATTTGATAGCTGTGCTATTGCTTCCTGTGCATTTGATAGGACAATGACTAAGGATGATAGAAGAATTGATAACTTTGAGCTTTAGTGCTGGAAAAGAGTAATGAATGTATCATGGACTGCCAAGAGAAGAAACATGTCTCTCATGGGAGAGTGAAGCCATGTCACTTCTAGGAGGCAAAGATTCTGAAACTTCTCCTCACACATTTTCAATATGTTGCTTAGAGGGTCCACTGCTTTGAGAAGAACATCATGCTTGGAAGGGTTGAGGGTCTGCACAGGAGGTGAAGATCTTGGGCAAGATGAATTGGCACAATGACTATGGCAATGAGGGCACGTGTACCAGAGACAATAAGGTTGGCTCAAGATGGGGCAGGATTCATGGCTATTGTTCATATGGTCTCTATGAGTTGTAATTAATTTAACAGAACATGACAGCAACAAGAGTTCTGGGAGCTCTGGTGGTCTAGTGATAAAAAGTTTCAATTCCAAAGACATGCAGTTTGAATCCACCAACTGCTTTGCCAGAGAAGGATAGACAATCTCCTCCTGTGTTATACACTGCTTCTGAAAACTTGCTGGAGGTTCACTATGAGTCCATTCTAACTCGATGGCACATAACAACAACCGTAAGAGCTATAAATTTCCTTGGCATACAGAGACCCAACCTAATTATCTCCTAGATAGTTGGTGTGCAGCACCGTTACATCTGTGAAAAGAATCCCTGGGGAAGCGCAATATCAATGGTGAAAACTAGAACAGGTGCTGACTCTGGAACAGATCATCAACTACTCATATACAAGTTCAAACAAAAGTTAAAGAAAGTGAAATTAAATACACAGGAACAAAAATTTGGCATTGAGTCTATTCCACCTGATTTTCAAAACCATCTCAAGAACAGGCTTGAGACTTTGAACACTAATCAGCAAAGATCAGATGAGCTGCGGAAAGATACCAAGAATATCACCCAAGAAGAATTCAAAAGGTCATTACAAAAACAGAAGAGGAAGGAAAGACTAATGTCTATGTCAGAAGAGACTGAATCATTACAGAAAAGCTAGGAACAACACTAGAAGT
>NW_006399831.1:12433505-12434905 GCF_000299155.1 Elephantulus edwardii | reverse complement strand
TTCATAGCAACCATATGAACAACAGACCTGTCCTATCTTGTGTCATCCTCATCATTTCTGATACACTTCAGCTCATTGCTGTAGTTTCCATGTCAATTCATCTCATTGGGGGTCTTCTCTTTTGCTGACCCTGTACCTTTCTAAGTATGCTATTCCTTCCCAAGGAATAATCTTTCCTAGTGACGTGTCCAAAGAATGCGATATGAAGCTTTACCATCCTTACCTTCAAGAAATACTCTGGCTGAACTTTTTCCAAGACAAAGCTTTTCATTCTTTTGTCAGCCCATGAGATATTCGATACTCTTCTCCAACACTGTAGTTCAAAGGCATCAATTTTTCTTTTGTTTTCCTTCTTCATTATCCAGCTCTCGGATGCATAGTAAATAACTGAAAACATCATGGCCTCAATCAGATGCAAATTAGTCTTCAGACTGGCACCATTGTTCTTCAGTGTTTTGGAGAGGTCTTTGACAGCAGACTTGTACATAGCAGTATATGTCCTGTCTCTTGGCTGCTAGCACTAAGGATATCGATTGTGGAACTGAGTAAGATGAAATAACTGGCTGTTTCAATCCTTTCAAGTGGTAAGGATATTTGATTTCTTGACATTGAAATGCAATCTTTACTAAAAGATTGAACTTCTGCAGTAAGAGTTTGAAGTTCTCTCTTTCAGCAAGCAAAGTTGAGTCACTTGCACAATTCAGGCTATTGATGAGCCTTACTCTGCTACTGATGCCACAATTCTTTTCAGAGAGTCCAGCTTCTTGAATTATTTGCTCAACATAGAGATTGAATATGCAGGTATGGAGGAAGGACACAATCCTGATACATTTAGGCTTTGTTTTCTCTGTTATTTACATATTTATGGTAGAAATTATAATGAGTAAAATAGGATCATTTAATAGAACTATTAATTATCATTAGGAATGCAAGATAGGGATTCAAGAGAAAAAGTACTTGTCTCTACTTACATGTAATTTAAAAAAAAATCCAAAAGAAAACTAGAAGTGTTGGGAACATATATTACATTGGGAAAGTCTTAGGGAGCTCTGGTGGCTTTTTGGTCAAGATTTGTGCTTCCAACCCAAGTGTTTGAATCCACTGGTTGCTTTGCTGGAGGAAGGAGGGCAATCAAATTCTGTGCAACTTACTACTTCTGAAAACTTATTGGAAGGTAGTTGAGTTGGTTCCAAGTTGATAGTGCGTAACAACAAAAACAATTAAAAAGTACCTCATGAAAAATGATAAAGGGCTTGGATGTCAGTTACAGTCTTTGGGAGGTATATTCCCAGTAGTGGAGTTGCTGGGTCAAATGGGATCTCCATTTACAACTTTTTGAGAAACTGCCACACAACTTTCCACAGTGGTTTCACCATTTTACACTCCCACCAACAGTGAAT
>NW_006399831.1:12430412-12433118 GCF_000299155.1 Elephantulus edwardii | reverse complement strand
TTGCATCTTTCTCTCTACCCCCCAGCCCCCAGTTCGTACCTCTCATAGAAAAGCAAAAGATAAACTTCTTCATTGGTATACAATCCCTCCATCCTGAATACACTCCACTATACAACCTTGATTCTGGACTCCTGTGATAATCATAATACCCTACCATATATCGCTTTTAAACTATTCTCCATTCATCTATTTTATCTTCTCCTGGTTGTAGGTTTTTCAGGATACTTGGAAGACTGTTTATGTTGTGGATTAGGACTTCATTGTTATTGCAGCTTTGTTCACAATAGCAAGGAGTTGGAAACAACCTAAGTGCCCATCAACAAACAAATGGATAGAAAAGCTGTGGTATAGTCACACAATGGACTACTATGCTGCATTGAAAAACAAGGAACTCATGCAATATTATTCAAAATGGGTGACCCTGGAGGACATTATGCTGAGTGAAGATTCTCAGTCACAAAAGTACAAATACTGCATGGTGCCACTGTTGTAAAACAGGACTGACATCAGGGTTGGGGGGAGACTGAGAAAGATGGGTTCAGTAATATATACTGTACTGCAACAGATGAGGGAGAAAACTGTTTAAAAGGGATATGTGATTAGAAATTTTTTTCATGACAGGAGTCCAGAGTGAAGGCTGCATAGTGGTGTGGACCTGAGGGGAGGGATTGTAAAAAAATAAAAGAAATTTTCTTTTACTTTTCTAAGAGGGTAGTGTACTAGGGGGTAGGGTTGGTAGGGGAGAAAAGTGTAGCAATGAATGAAAGGAAATCCAAAGTCTCTGTAAATTTTCATTGAAATTAATAATAAATTTAAAAAAAACAAGAAAAGAAAATGTACACAGTATTTATCATTACTTTCTAGATCTTACATATTCTATAAATAAATGTGTATGTCTCAAAAAAATGCTAAACAGCAGTGATATAACTTTGAGGAATATACTGATTTGAACTCATCCATATTACCTAATGTTCATAAGAAGATAGACAATCACTATGAAAGACTGGATAAAATTGATGCTTGTGAATTGTGTTGGTGAAGAATATTCATGTATCATGGACTTTCATTCATAGGGTCGCTATGATGCATCTACCATTCAATGGACAACAACAACAATATGATATTAATGATATAGCACAAGGTTTTGACAAGTCTTCCTCCAAGCCAGATACCAAATTCTTCTCCATAGAGTGCATTTCCTTGAATGATTTATTTAGCATACTGATTATATAAGAATGGAGAAAAGCTACAATCCTGATGCATACCTTCTCTAATCCAGATTCTTGGTCTAGGTATAGAGTTCACATGAGTACAATTAATTCTTCAGGATTCCCAGTTTTTATCAATATTATCCATAATTTACCCTGATGCATACAAATACCTTTAAAACTTAAAAATTATCTTAAAAATAAGTGTAAGATACTGAACTGCTGTAACTGAAGACCAGATGAGTTATAAGACGATATAAAGATATCATTCGTGAAGAGAGTAAAACATCACTACAAACAGAGGAGAAAGGAAAATCAAAAGCACAACATAATTGATATTAGAAAAGACTCTTACATTGCACTAGAGCATTGAGAAGTCAAAATAAAGGGAAGAAATTCTGAAACAAAAGAGATCAGATGAAGATTTCAAAGGTAAGTTGGAAAAGTCAAAGCAATGTATTCTAAGGGAATCAGAAAAGAGCTGCAATTGGAGAATAAAAAAGGGAATAAGTCATTTTGGCATTTCTCCACTAAAAGAACTGAAAGTTAAATTCAAATCTCGAGTTGAAATACTTAAAGATGCTAAGAGAAAAACTTTGAATGAGCCAGGAAATATCAAAAGAATATTGAGGGAATACACAGAGTCACTGTACCAAAAAGAAGTGGTCAGCATTGAAATATTTCAAGACGTACAATGTGAACAAGAGTCCATAATAACAAAAGAAAAAGTCCATGCTCTTTAGAAGACACTGGCAAAAAATAAAGCCCCAGGAACTAATGTGATACTAATGGATATGTTTCAACTAACAGATGCATCCTTGGATGTGCTTACTACTCTATGTCAGAAAATTTGAAGACTAACTGCATGGCTGTCTGACTGGAAAATATTTGTGTTTTTTTTTCATTGCCAGGAAGGTTTATCCAACAGAATGTGAAAGTTAAAGATTTTTCTCTAAAATATCAGATGTAAGCAAAATCTTGTTGAAGATCACCCCAAAATGCTGGAATTCTCATTGACAAAGAACTTCCAGAAGTTCAAACTGAGACTGTGGTACCAGATATATCATTGCTGATGTCAAATGCATCCTAGCTGAAAGCAGAGAATGTTAGAAAAATGTCTATTTGTGCTTTTCTGATTATGAAAGGAGATTTGACTATGTAGATCATAACAAATTAGGGCTGACATTGAGAAAAAGAATATTAAATAGGTGTAGGTATTTTTAAATTCTGGACAATCAACTCCCTTGTGACTTGCTGCCTCTAAAAACTCTTTAGAGGGTCAGTTACATGTTGATTCTGACTTGGTGGCATATTGTTGTTGTTTTTTGCCTTCAAGTTGCTTGCAAACTCATAGCAACCCTGTCTTTGTACAACAGCCCTAAACCTTGCTCTATCCTGTGCCAATTTTACTGTTTCTGACATTCCTTCCTCCATTACCCCAGTCACTGAATCAATCCATCTCATCGAGGGTCTTACTCTCTTGCATTGTCCCTCCACC
>NW_006399831.1:12424047-12430312 GCF_000299155.1 Elephantulus edwardii | reverse complement strand
CAATGAAATGTGCGAGGAGCTAGAGTCAGAAAATCAAAAGGGCCGAACTCGCTCAGCATTTCTTAAGCTCAAGGATTCTAGGCAAGTAGCTAAATAAATATTTATCTCATTAGAAAACTACATAATTTTTCATTGTATTTAAGCTTTACCAGGATATGTATCAGGGTTGTACCTATTTTCTATGTATCTTTCATAAATATGTTGAATAAGTTGAGACATAGGGCATATGCTTCATCTCTAGGTTTTCTGGGCATAAAACTGTGTTTCACATCCATTTGGAATATTGCAAAGAGAGGATATTCCTTGAAAAAAGCCATCATGCTTGGAAATGTGGAGAGTCAGTGAAAGAGAAGAAAACTCTCATCCAGAAGAATTGACACAATGACTTCTGCAGTCGTCTCGAGTATGTTAGAAATTATCATGATGGCACAGTGTAAGACAGGGTTCACATATGTTTTTCAAAGTTTTGCTGTGAATGTCACTTGAAGTAGCAGCACTTAATAACAACAATTTAATAAATTCAATAGAAAAATAACAGATGGCTTTAGGATAATAAAAGAGAGTGGTGATTCAGTGGATGAATTATCTTTTTATCCTCCCTGTGGAAGACTTGGGTTCAATTCCTTCCTACCGCACCACATTTGCAGCTACTGTTAGTGAACATTTTATGGTATTGAACAGGCACCAGTGGAGCTTCCAGATTCAGATGAAATAAGACAGACCTTGTGATTGTATTCCAAAGTATCAGCAAATTAAAATTATTAGTATCACAGCAATATTATTTGAAACACATGATGGAGATAGCACAGAACCAGGTAACACTTGCTCCATTATGCACAGGATTGCTGCATAGTTGACAGGACCTAACAAGAAACAAAGGATAAGACCTTAATCATTTATAAAAATCATTAGTATCTAAAATTCTTGTAAATGTCTTCTTTTATTTCTATAACATTTTCTGAGTGGTGGTACATGCAAATTTTGTCTCTAAATTCAGAGAATACAAGGATAAATAACATATCTCTTCCAAGAAGAGTACATACAGTCAATAAGTTGTAGTTGTTATGTGACATCAAGTAGAGTAAGATTCATAGCAACCATATGAACAACAGACCTGTCCTATCTTGTGTCATCCTCATCATTTCTGATACACTTCAGCTCATTGCTGTAGTTTCCATGTCATTCAATACTCTTCTTCAGCACTGCTACATTAAAAATTAGTTGAAAATGTCATCTTTTTGTTGTCCATATTTTTCACTTTATTTATTTTTATAAAATTATTTACTTGAATAGTGGCATATATGCTCATATTTTAATGACTATCTCATAGCATATCCCTGTATATGGTCATTTTTGCTTTGTAAGTTCTTAATCATAAAAGTATTGAAAATGTGCTCTTGTATGAATAAGGAAGACCATCTAAACGCCTAAGCCAGAACCAGAGGTAAAATGATGTTAAAATAGTCTGGAATAGTCTAGAATTTCACTTACTACTGAAACAATGAGATAGAAAAGCAAAAATAATTTAATATCATTTAAGAGATTAATGTTTTTCCAAATCTAGAGTCATTGGATGGCTGGAGTACTGCCTAAATGTTACCACTTCAGATTCACTCAGAGAGATATCTCGGAAAGACAGACATAATAATCAGTTTCTGAGAAGTCACAAGTTTGGAAATGCAATTGAGGCATTCTACTCTGAACGCATAGAACTATCATTAATCAGAATAGATTAGAACACAGCAAACAATAACAAGAATTACAGGACTACTTGAAAAAAAGGATTATATTAAAGCAATACGGTAGGTATAATCTTCTTTTTTTCTTGGGACCAGCTTTTTACTTTCTCTTTCTTTCTCAACTTTTTTCCATCTAACATATGGTTCCCTGACCAGTAATTGACCCCAGGCCATGGTGGTGAAAGCACTCTTTCTTCTATTTAATAGTAAGTACACATGAAATACTATGTTTTGAATCTAAAATAATTTGATACACCAAGAAAAGAAGTTAATAAAGTTTTATTTTGTCTATTTAAAACAATTTTAAATGAAGATCTGGATAAGAGCATGATGTGCAGGGGAAGAGAGAGATTAATCATGAATTTGTACAATTTGATGAGGGGTGTTAAGGAAATTGGGAGAATATGGTGTGAAAACAATGTATTAGAATTTTGTAAATAAACTAGTACTTAAAAAAGGGGGGGGAAAGTCATTACTGAAGCCAGAACATTTCAGAAGCAATAAGCTTTCCTGGTGTGGTCTACAGTGATCCAGCTAAAATTTCCCAGGGCAGACATCAGATCTGATTTTTGCTCATAGGGAAAAATTAGATCCCCTTCTCATAGAAGAATAAAACTTCAATTGCACGTTGCTGAAATTGGATTCCCTTCCCTAAGGGAAGAGAATGAAAATGTCGGCAAGATTAAGAAAATTGACTTTGGGAAACTAATTGTGTCAGATTGTAAAACTACTTTTTTTGGAATCTGTGGACTTCTACAAAATAGAACTCTGGGAACTTGGGCATGGAAAAGAGCATAGTTCTGTGTATATGTACCAATTAGTACATGTGAGAGGAAGAAAGGATACATAAGAAGCCAATGGAACTCAAACTAGAATTCAAATTTTATTATGGCATACATGGAAATGTGTGAATAGTTCAATTTAGGAAGAATGTTACAAAAAAAGAACAGCAAGATGTGGATAAATAAAATTTCAAATGCAATGTTTTGATATAACTTTATGTTATTCAGAGAATGGTCAAAATGACAGCAGCTAAAGTGAAAAAAGGACTTCTCTGATTTATTCATTGTATTAATACTTCCTGAATATTTACTTTGATGAAGGCATTGTTTTAAACCTGGATACTCACAAGTGGATACAGCAAATCCCTTCCCTTTTGACTTAAATTTTTAAAATATCATAAATATGAATATTCATTAGGTATTTGCCAGTATGCTTCTAGAAGTATTCAGTTCAATTCTTTATACTTTTTTATAATTTTGAATAATGTTTGTTGCTAATTTAAACTGGTAATCCAGAAAGAAAATATTTTATAAATCCTATTCATTCAAGGAAGAAGACCTAATATATTTTAGAGAAATTTGCAATAATAATGAGTTCAATGAAATATTTGTAGTCATGGTCATTTAGTTAATCCTATATTTAAGGGATCTCTGGTGATTTAGTGGTAAGGGATTAGGCTGCCTACCCAAAAGAACAGGGTTTGAATACACCAGCTTCTTTGTGGGGAAAAAAAACTGAGCAAATTTTTTTCTGTGTGTCTTACTGCTTCTGAAAACCCGCTGGAGCTATAAGTTGGTTCAAACTCAATGGTACATAACAACGACATAATAGACATACAAGCATAATGGACAGTATTTTTTTGTCTTAATAAGAAATTCTTTCTTATGAAAAGTATTGACATAATTAGTAGTCTTCTTTCTTCTCCACTCCATCTCTAACACACACACACACACACACACACACACAAAGTTATTTATGTTAATATTGTTAAAACCTAATATTTATCCAGAAACAAATCTGATCATTTAATTATAATTCTATTCTTCATGACAGGGAGTGTTTTAGAAATGGATATGACACCCAATTTTAGGTAAAAGTATTTGTAGAAACTTAAAGTGAGAAGTTATTGAAGTCTAATCTATTTTGGTCAAATCAGTCTGAGGATTAAACCAACAGTGATAATGGCAGTGGCAAAGGGGGTGGGGGGGGCAGCAGGGTGTCCTGGCTAAAAGTACCAGTGCCCAAGCTGGGCTGCCTGGGCTATAATGTTGACTATCATTTCCTGGATACATGGCATGGTCAAAGTACCTTAACCTCTATGAGAGCTTCATAATTTCCTCATGTAGTGTTGGTAGAAATCTTTCAAAAAGTCAGTATGTGAAAAACAAATAAAACAGTGCCTGAGTTAGTACTTAATAAAGGTTAGCCAGGAAATCAAAACACATACTGAGATGGGAAAGTCTGCTGTTAAGGACCTCTCTAAAGTACTCAAGAGCAACGGTGTGTCTCTGGAGACTAAGGTGCGTCTGATACAGGCTATGTTCTTTGCAACCACTTGTTATGCATCAGAGAGTTGGACAATGACTAGGGAGGATAGAAGGAGAATTGATGCCTTTGAGCTGTGGTGCTGGAGAAGAGTATTGAATGTACCATGGACTGCCAAGAAAATAAACAGATTCATCCTGGAGAGGGTTAAACCAGGCTACTCCTTGGAGGCAAGGATTCTGGGGCTTCATCTGACATACTTTGGACATGTTGTAAGGAGGGACAGGTCCTTGGAGAGGGACATGATGTTTGGGAGGGTGGACAGACAGCGCAGGAGGGGAAGACCCTCTATGAGATGGACTGATTCAGTGACTGGGGTAATCGGGATGGATGTGTCAGAGGCAGTGCAGTTGGCGCAGGATAGAGCAGGGTTTAGGGCTGTTGTACATAGGGTCACTATGACGGCACACAACAACAACAACAACAATAACATTATGCTTATGGTTGTATGATTAAAAGAACTCATGTGGCCTAGTGCTCAGAGTATTGGGTTACTAATGAAAAGATTAGTGATTTGAATCCACCAGCTAATATGTGGGAGAAAAAAAAGAGTAGTCTCTTCTCAATATGATTTAGAGCTTCAGAAATGCAATAGAGGGGCACCATGACTTGGGTTGACTTGACAGCAGAGGTTTTTTTAGCATTATGAGAATAAGGAGCTGTGATGTTGCAGTTAGTAAAGTGTTAGCCTGATAACTGAAATGTTGAAAGTTCAAAACCACCAGTCCCTCTATAGGAGAAATATTTAACGGTTTCTTTAGTTATTTATGACTTTAGAAAATCTACCCAAACAATTCTATTCTGCCCTGCAGTGGCACTATGGCATACTAGGATATTAGATAGAGTTTGCCAATTGGTCATACCATGGTGACTTGTGTTTTTCTGTCATGCTCTATGCTAGCTATGTCATTAGTGTTTCAAATGCCAGCAAGGTCATCCAAGATAGACAACCTACTTTTGGAAACTTGTTTGTTGTTGTTGTTATACAAACTTGAGTTAAAACCAACTCATAGCTTAACTCACAGCAGGATTTCAGAGGCAGTATAATTAATTACACAGAAGGAAATTGTCCATCTTTCCCCTGAAGAGCAGCTGGTGAATATGAACCATAGTCTCCAGATAGGCAGTGAAACTTCTTACCACCAGGCCATTCAATGAAAAACTTATAGATAACAGTAGAATATTCTTTATGTTGTTTACTTTGGCTGAGTCTTCAGGAAGGAAAGTTTAAGAAGAGACCATTGCACTTGGTGAAATGGATGAACAGAGAACACAGAACACAGAGGAAGACTGTGGACTGGCACATTAGCTTCAACAATAGACTTGAACTTGTTTGAGTCTAACAGTCAGAGTAAACTGAACTTGTGATCTTATTGAGGTAATAATTCAATCAAGCTTTATGCTTCACTCCACTTTAGGGGTTGCAGGTAGTTTTTCTTTCTGTTTATTATGTAAGGAAATTTAAATCGAATTTGTTTCTCGTTCACACTAAACAATATTAGCATTCTAACCATCAGATTACCTCATAACTATCACTATTCATAATTTAACTATGTAACTATCAAAACAATAGGATAATAGATACTAGAGAATGTGTTTATCAATCCCTTACTTCTCCTATGCTTACTCTTCTTGTGTGCTTTTGGTAACATTTTTTCCTTGATACATATATTGAAAATTTATTATCAGAAGCATTTTAAAAATTATTGAATGTATACCAGCAGATGCAGCTCTGGGCATGCTCACCAATTCATGCTAGGAAATTAAGAGGACTGCTGCTTGTCTTACTGACTGGAAAAGACTTATACTTGTTTCCATTCCTACAAAAATTGATCTAAAGGATGTGGAAATGATTGAACAATATCATTAATATCACATGCAAGTACAATCTTGTTGAAGATCATCCGAAAATGGCTGGCATAGTACATTGACAGAGAACTATCAATGCTGAAATGAAATGGATCCTGGCTGAAAGCAGAGGATACAAAAAGAATGTCTATTTAATTTTTACTTACTATGAAAGTTACTTACTATGTAATCAAGATACATTGATAATAATGGGTGACTGGAATGCAAAAGTCAGGAACAAAGAAGGAGATGCAGTAGTTGGAAAACATGGACTCGGTGACAGAAATGGAGCTGGAGAGAGAATGATCGAATTTTGCACAATCAATGACTTATTCATAGCAAATACATTT
>NW_006399831.1:12413082-12421797 GCF_000299155.1 Elephantulus edwardii | reverse complement strand
GCGATTGGCACAGGACAGAGCGGAGTTTAGGGCTGTTGTACATAGGGTCGCTATGAGTCGCAGGTGACTCGACAGCACATAAGAACAATAACAACAACAACAATGTAAGTTTTGCCAAGAAATCTGGAGAACAACCATCTGGCCAACTGACTGGAAGAGATTTATACTTGTTCCCATTCCAAAGAAAGGTGACCCAACAGAGTGTGGAAACTATTGAATAATACCGTTGATTTCACAAACAATCAAGATTCTACTGAAGATTATCCAAAAAAATGACTGGAACAGCACAACAGCAGAAAACTGCCAGAAGTCCAGGCTGGGTTTAGAAGGGGTTGTGGTCCTAGGGATACTGTAGCTGATGTTAGATGGATCTTAGCTGAAAGCAGAGAATACCAGAAGAATGTCTATCTCTGTTTCTTTGATTATTCAAAGGCATTTGACTGTGTGGATCATAACAAACTGTGGCTGACTGAGAAGAATGGGGATCCCAGAACACTTGATCGTTCTAATGTGAAACCTATAATTGGACCGACCAAGAGGCAGTCATCAGAACAGAACAAGGGAACAATGAATGGTTCAAAATTGGGAAAAGCGTATGCCAGGGATGTTTCCTATCTCCATACCTTTTCAACCTGTATGCAAAACAAATTATCCGAGAGGCTGGGCTCTATGAGGAGAAGTGTGGTGTCAGGATTGGTGGAAGATCTATTAACAATCTGTGTTATGCTGATGACACAACCCTGCTTGTTGAAACTGATGAGGATCTGAAGCGCTTGCTGCAGAGGGTCAAGGACTGTAGCCTCCAATATGGTGTGAGGCTCAATGTCAAGAAGACAAAGATTCTTACCATTGGGCCAATCAGGATGGATGGTGAAGAGATTGAGATTGTTAATAACTTTAGGCTGCTTGGCTCCACGGTAAACACTCTTGGCACCAGTAGCCAGGAAATTATAAAATGTATTGCAGTGGGAAAGTCTGCTGTTAGGAACATCGCCAGGGTACTAAAGAGCAATGGTGTCACTCTGGAGAATAAGGCATGTCTGATATAGGCTATGGTCTTTGCAATAATTTGTTAAGCATTAGAGAGTTGGACAATGACTAGGGAGGATAGAAGGAGAATTGATGCCTTTGATCTGTGGTGCTGGAGAAGATTATTGAATGTACTATGTACTGTCAAGAAAACAAACAGATTCATCCTAGAGAGGGTTAAGCCAGGCTGCTCCTTGGAGGCAAGGATTCTGCGGCTTATTCTGACATACTTTGGACATGTTGTGAGGAGGGACAGGTCCTTCGAGAGGGACGTCATGCTTGGGAAGGTGAACCCTCTATGAGGTGGATTGATTCAGTGACTGGGGTAATCAGCGCGATTGGCACAGGATAGAGGGCTGTTGTACATAGGGTCGCTATGAGTCACAAGCAACTTGATGGCACATAACAACAAAAACAATCCACTAGAGGTTTAGATATCTACTTTTCCACAAGGGTTTTTACCAGTCTCAGCAATCTATGAGGAGATTGGCTATGGTTCTAGTGGTAAGAAGCCACAGTGCAATCATGAAGGTACATGGTTCGAGTCCACCAGCTGCTCTGCAGGAGAAAGATGTGCTATCTCTTCCTGGGCTATTAACTGCCTCTGATCTGGAGTGTCAGGTTTGGGTTGGTTCTGATTCAATGTTACACAACAACAAGAACTACAGAGAGAGATCTTCTGGCATCATTGAAGAAAAAGCAAGAGAATGCAAGACACTCTTCTTTTGCCAGCTACACCTACAGTGGCAACACCTGCAGCCAAACTGGAGACCTGACATCAGAGGAAACCTTATGGGAAAGAGAGCCAATACAGGCAGGAATGAGAATTTTGTGGGACAACTGCATTGGGAAGCCAATATTTGTATGACTGAGAACTTGGGAACAGTGATTAAAAGTCATAAGCCTCAATGCTGAGGTGCCTGTGTACACATTTTGGAAGCTGTTCTCACTGACTTCTTAATCTGAATTATAACCTTTGAATGTCATAATATGGTTTTATGTGGTCTATGAGCTATCACATCAGATTTCAGATCCAGGAAAGGAATAAGATTGGTGTTGAGAAGAGTATAACGAGGTATGGGAGCTTTGGGGACATGTCTGACCTCATTGAAATGGTTTTTGTTTATTGATGCTGTTGATGGGGACAATTCCCCTTTATGAAGTTGGTAAAAGTCAGATATGGTCATCCTCATGTGGCCCTTGCTCTTTTTACTCAATGAAAATGATCCTTAGGAGTAAGATGAAAAGACTTGTTAATTTTGGATATACAAAAAACCCATGGCTGTTGAGTCAGAAATCACTCATAACTGACACTCCAGAGAAATTTTGGAAGCATAACCGCATGGGAGAAGACTGTCTCTCATTCTCTGCCAGAGCTAGTGGCGGATTGCAACTACTAAAGAGGTGTTACATTGGAGTCGATCAGACAACTTCTTACAGATCATGCCACACTGGATTCCTCATCAAGAAAAAGACTTTTTTACATGTGGACCAGAGCCTCATGAAAGTGCTAAAATATCAGCTTACAATATAAAGTGTACTTGACACAAACCATAGTACTTTCTTTGTTTTCATTTTTGCTTTATATTGGTTTGCTTACAAAATTCATACACTTGTGTTTTACACTATCCTTCATTCACAATGTGTTTCTTTTTTTATATTTTTTTAATTTTTTAAAGTTTTTTTTTAATTAATTTTAATGAAAGTTTACAGAGACTTAACATTTCCAATCATTCATTGTTGCACTGTTCTCCCTACCCATCCCCTACTCCCAATTCACTCTTATCCTTGAAAAGTAAAAGAAAAACTCTTTCATCGTTATGTAATCCCTCCTCCCAAATCCACAGTGTGGTACTGGTACATCAATGGAATAGAATTGAAAATCCAGAAATCAGCCCATCTACCTATGATCAACTGATTTTTGACAAGAAGATGAAATCAGTTAAGTGGGGAAACACAGCCTTTTTAACAAATGGTGCTGGCAAAATTGGAAAACTATCTGCAGAAAATTCAAGCAAGATCCACACCTCATTCCATACACAAAAACCATTCCAAAGTGGATTATGGACCTAGGACTAAAACCAAGGACCACTTCATTAAAGAAAAGCTTGGAAGAACTCCAGAAGTCCTAATCTACAACATAAACAGTCTTCAAAGCATCCTAGAAAATCTACAACTAAGAGAAGATAAAATAGATGAATGGGACTTTCTAAGAATCAAATCCCTATGCACATCCAAAAACCTCTCTAACAGGGTGAAAAGGGAAGCAACAGACTGGGAAAAAGTATTTGGGAATGATATGTCAGATAAGGGACTTATATCTAGAATTTATAAAATACTAAAGCACCACAAGAAGATAAAGGTAAACAATCCAATTGCAAAATGGGCACAGGATATGAACAGCCACTTCACCAAAGAAGACATTCAGATGGCAAACAAACACTTGAAGAAATGTTCAAAATCCCTAGCTCTAAGAGAGATGCAAATCAAAACAACTATGAAATATCATCTCACCCCTGTAGAAATAGCAAAATTTAATGGAACAGTAAACATCAAATGCTGGCGAGGTTGAGGAGAAACTGGAAGCCTCATTCACTGTTGGTGGGAGTGTAAAATGGTGCAACCACTGTGGAAGGCGGTATGGCGCTTTCTCAAAAAGTTGCAAATAGAAATCCCATTTGATTCAGCAATTTCACTACTGGGAATTTACCCTAAAGAAACCATAACCATCACCCAAGCAGATATATGCACATCCAAATTTACTGCTGCTTTGTTCTCATTAACAAAGAGCTGGAAACAACCCAAGTGCTTGTCAACATACAATGGATAGAGAAGCTCTGATATATTCACACAATGGAATACTATGCAGCATTTAAAAACAAGGAACTCATGAAATATTAAAAATGATGACCCTGGAGGACATTATGCTGAGTGAAATACCTCAATCACAATGTGTTTCATTTAATCATTCCCATTAATTATGTATTGTAACATGAATCACCATTGAACTATGCCCGTCATTACCCTGTCTTTCCAGATCCCCACCAGATCTTTCCCATCTCTTTCAAATGCTTTCTATGTATGAGAAGATTGGATAATGAAAATGGAAGATTAAAGAAGAATCAATTCCTTTAAATAGTGTTGTTGGCAAATAAATTTTATTTGAATTGTCAAAATAAATTTGCCTTTCAAGAGGTGTAGCTGGAATGTTCCTTAAAAGCAAGAATGATAGGACTTCATCTCACATATTTTGAGCATGTTGTCATGACAGGACTTGGGAAAGTAGAGGGTCAGGCTTGAAAAAGGAAAAGTCAGCAAAAGAGAGGAAGTCTCAAAAGAAGACAGATTTATTCAGTGACTGCAACTGTGGGTTAAAGCACAGTAGAGGTTGTGAGGATGGTTCAGGATTAGGCAGGGTTTCATTCTGTCTAAAGTCACTGTGAGTTGAAGTGAACTTGATGTTGCTTAACAATAACAATCAAAATGATGTAATTGGTTGAAATGTCAGTGAAAATAAGGAAAGCTTTAAATTAGATGGATTTATGTTAATAGTTTTAAACACTGTATTGAAATCAAAGGTGTAGAACTGGGCAACCCTTCCTTCCTTCCTTCCCTCCCTCCCTCCTTTTCTTTCTTTTTTTTTTTTTTAAAGTAATACCAGGATAGTCTGCTGGCCTAGTGACAAGAAGCTGGGCTATAATCCCAAAGGCACATGGCTGGAGGCCACTAGCTACGTCTCTGGAGATGAATGGGCAGTCTCCTCTGCTATTAACTGCCTCTGAAAACCCACTAAAGGGTCAGCTATAGGTCAGTTCTGACTCTATGACACACAGTAACAATGTCATGAGGTAAAAGTCAATTCAGTGACATCTTAAAACAGCATTGTGTTTCATTCATTACATGGGTTTTACTTGTTACTCCATGCTATTCTACTACAACTAATATCATATTTCCCCCAGTTTTTACTCTCATTTCAAAGTCACTGGCAACCTAGATAGCAAAATATTATCAAGAAAAAAGTCAGGAAATAAAGATGTTACAAAGGTTTACATGGAATAAACAGAAGTGGAGGAAGGAGGAAATATTCATGCAAATATTCTAGCTGTTTAATTCTACCTGAATTATTCAATGTCTGATTTATTTTTATTATCTGTGTGCAATATATATATATATATATATATATATATATATATATATATAAAATCTCCTACTTACTGTCAGCTTTCTTGGACTAAAATCTCTGAAAACTGAGTCTATTAATGCCTCTCAATCATGAAAATGAGGAATCTTACATTTTTTCTTTATAAAAGTAAAAGACTTCTCCCCAGTTACAATTGAAACTTTCTAAGTTGATAACATTATACCTCAGTTTCAATTCCTATGCTATTTGAAGATATTAAAAAGGCAAATATAATGAGATAAGGTATTTGTAGAAAGCTACTATGTTTGAAAGGATGGAGGGACAGCTCAAGAGAAGATCCTTGATGAGATGGATTGACCCAGTAACTAGAGGTAATGAGGTAGGTGTATCAGAGACAATAAGGTAACCACAGGATAGAGCAAGGTTCTGAGTTGTACATAGGGTCACTATGAGTCACAAGTGACTTGACAGCACACAACAACAACAATATTAACCATGATAAAATTATACATTGCAAACTGTTAGAGAGCCAGATCTCTACTGCACTGTGTTGATTTTCCATGTCTCACTTTTCTGCCTTAGATAGGATGTAATTTTCTATGAATCTGTTAGTGCAAAATATGTGAGCTTTCTTTAGATAACTGGTTTTGCCTCACACATATTCCAACTTTGATTGACCATATTATATTTTTATGGCCCTTTTTCTTAGAACAGTGAGCAAGTTAAAGCATTTTTATTTTTTTTATTTTCTGTTAAACATTTTAAATTGGCCACAGTTTCTAATAAAGCAGATGTGATTCATTTTGTAGACAGCTTAAGCACATAAATTTTATATGAGTTTAGGAGGCTATAGAAGAAACATCCTGTGACTTACACACACAACTTGTTCTGGGCAAGTGACCAGCTGAGATGAGAAGGGCAAGAGAAATAACTGAGGGCACTTAAAGGGAACTCTTCTTGACAAAACTATAAAGTAAACTCATGATATTTTTACATTGTCAGAAAGCTCTTATCTGGATTGAAAATAGAAATATTTACCATGTTTTAAAATCCCCTTTGTGTGGCCTATTCCAGGCATTGGTCTATGTGTCTGAAAAAGTTTCAAATCAGTCATATTCTAGTAATTTAATGTTACCTTCGTCTGCTTAACTTCACTCTCTACTCATCTTCCAGGCCTAATCAATTCCACAAGCTTCAGACTTTAACAATTTAAACATTGCAAGAGTCTTTAGAAATGACCCACCACTACCATCAAAGTGATTGAGACCCACAGTGACTCACCAGGACAGACAAGAATTGCCCCGTAAGGTTTCCAAGCCTACACATCTTTAATAAAGCAGAGTACCTCATTTCTCCTTATGAGTGGCTTGGACACTTGAACTGCATACCTGTCATTTAGTAGCCAAATTCTTTCACCATTAGCACATCCTGAGCTCCTATTCAGAAACTTCTTCTTGCTAGGTCCCATTGAATTGAGTACGACTCATAGTGACTTTGATAAATGTGGATAGTTGTAGAGAGGCTTCAGGTGTTTTGTTCATAGGGAGCTATGAATTGTGCTCAATGCAAAGGCAATCAGCAACATCAACAACATAACAACCATATGAGCAACAGACCTGAAACCTGTTCTATCCTGTAACATACTCACCACCTCTGATACACTTGAGTCTATTGCTGCAGTCACTATGTCAATCTATCTCATTGAGGGTCTTCCTATTTTTCACTGATCTTCAACCTTTTTAAGGAATAGTTTCATAGCTGTGCCTCCAAAGAGCACTACTCATTAATTTTAAATATCCAAATAAACTCCAGTGAGTGTGAGCATGCAAAATTATTTGCAATACAAATACATGTGTGTTATTGCTGTGTGTTTTATCATTGTGTACCACAGTTTTTTAACTTATATGCAAAACAGATTATCTGGGAGGCTGTGCTCTATGAGGAGAAGTGTGGCATCAGGATTGGTGGAAGATTCATCGTTATACAGATGACACAACCCTGCTTTCTGAAACTGAGGAGGACCTGAAGCACTTGCTGCAGAGGGTCAAGGACTGCAGCCTTCAATATGGATTGACTCAATATCAAGAAGACAAAGTTTCTCTCCACTGGACCAATTGGTAGCGTCAGGATGGATGGTGAAAAGTGTGAGATTGTTCAGAACTTTAGTTTGCTTGGCTCCACAGTCAACACTCTTGTTACCAGTGGCCAAGAATTTAAAAAAACATATTGTGATGGGAAAATCTGCTGTTAGGGACTTCTCCAAAGTACTGAAAAGCAACGATGTCACTCTAGAGACTAAGATGTGCCTGATACATGCCATGGTCTTTGTAACCACTTGCTATGTGTTAGAGAGTTGGACAATGACTAGGAAAGATAGAAGGAGAATTGATGCCTTTGAGCTGTGGTGTTGGAAGAGAGTATTGAATATACCATGGACTGCTAAGAAAATGAACAGGTTCAGCCTGGAGAAGGTTAAACCAGGCTTCTCCTTCAAGGCAAAGATTTTGAAGCTCCTTCTGACATACTCTGGACATGTTGTAAGGAGACACCAGTCCTTGGAGAAGGACGTCATGCTTGGAAGGGTGGAGGGACAGTGTGGGAGAGCAAGACCCTCTATGATGTGGATTTATTCAATGACTGGTGTAATGGGGGTAGGGGTGTCAAAGACAGCGAGTTTGGCATAGGATAGAGCAGAGTTTAGGGCTGTTGTACACAGGATCACTATGAGTCACAGACAACTCAACAACACGTATCAAGAACAACCATTAAGTCAGTTTTTTAATCATAGTGGCCTCAAGTTGAAGAAAGAGTACAACATTTTATAAAATTGGCCTAGAGGTAAGAATCTGCACTTCAATCCTGAAGGCATAAGGTTCAAATTTGCCAGCTTCTCCATGAGAGGATAGGTAATCTTCTACAGTGTGATTACTGCCTCTGAAAACCCACTGGCAGGTAAGTTCAGGTCAGTTCTAACTGTGAATGAATAGAGGATACACAACAACTCTTACAGTAGAATATCTCTAGGCTTTACCTCCACAAGGTACTGTTGTTGTTGCTGATTGCCTTCAAGTTGAGCACGACTCATAGTGACATTATGAACAATAGGCCTGAAGCCCCTCTACAACTATCCACATTTCTCAAAGTTCATGGAGTTTCTAGAGGCATGTTATTTAGGAAGTGGATACCACTCCTGCTTCCAAACCTGTCATAGTATGTTATTGCTGTTATATGCCTGTGATGTATAGAAATTCTATGTACAGCAGCTCTGAAGCCTGCCATTCCTGAGCCAGTTTCGCTAACTCCAACACACCAACCCCATAGCCGTAGTCACTGTATCAGTCCATCTCATCCAGAGTCTCCCTCTCCTGCGCTGTCCACTTAGCCTTCTGACCATGATGTCCTTCTCCAAGGACAGATCTCTCCCAGCCACATGCCCAAAGTAAGTGAAGTAGAGCTTCAAAAGCCTCACCTCCAAGGAAAGACTTGGTGAATTCAAACCAATAACATTTTAGCTAAACATGAAATATTTAACCGTTGTAACACCA
>NW_006399831.1:12403725-12404675 GCF_000299155.1 Elephantulus edwardii | reverse complement strand
CTTACCCTCCAGCAGGTTTTCAGAGGCAGTTAATTGCACAGCAGGAGATAGCCCATCCATTCTTCTTCCACAGAGCAGCTTGCAAATTTGAATTGTGTACCTTCAGGATTGCAATTCAGCTCTTTACCACTTGGTCACCAAAGTTCCCTATTGGATTCTCTGTTGTTTATGAGTACTGTCAAGTTGGAACCAACCCACAGCTTACCCTCCAGTGAGTTCTCAGAGGCAGTTAATTGCACAGAAGAAAACTGTCCATCCTTAGGGCTCAAACCCCAAGAGAGACTCAGACATTGGTTAACAGCAAGATACCTTTCAGTTATTCGTTCACTCACTCGTTACTGTTCAGTGAGAGCCTACACATAACTGACCCTCCACTGACATTATTGTTGTTATGTGGCATGAAGTCAAAGCCAGGTTTGCAAAAGCTATAAATTGCATGGGAGGAAATTACCTATCTTTCTTCCATGGAAAAACTGGTAGATTATAACTGTCTGACTTCAGGATGGCAGAGGAACTGGGTTGTAAATCACATAGGAGAAGAATGTTTATCTTTTTACCAGTGAGTTATTGGTGAATGTGAACATTCAAAGATATTCAGCCTTTGGGGTATCCATTTAGTTCCCTAAGAACTATAGCACGAGATATCCCTAAGAAAAAATCCCTAGCTTTCTATTGTTGTTGTTATTGTTGTTTTGTGTTGTCGAGTCTCTTGTGACTCATAATGACCCTATGTGCAACAGCCCTAAACCCTTCTCTGTCCTGTGCCAACCTTACTGTCTCCAATACACCTGCCCCTAATATGCCAGTCACTGAATCAATCCATCTCATAGAGGGTATTCCTCTTCCCCCTCCACCCTCCCCAGCATGATGTCCTTCTCCAAGGACTGGTTTCCCTTTGCAATATGTCCAAAGCATATTAGATGAAGCTTCAGAGTCTTTGCCTCCAGGAT
>NW_006399831.1:12399700-12402985 GCF_000299155.1 Elephantulus edwardii | reverse complement strand
AAAAAATTCCAAAATTAACCATCAGAACAAATTACATATTAACTTTATCTCAGACCCTATCATATTATATTTAAATGCATTGTATTTATCAAATATTTATCAATAGATAAATGTTTCAAATTTTAATCAGGAATTATTTTTTCTTTAATTTGAGTAAACCAGCACAATTAGAAAATGTTTAATAGAAAAGACATTATTTCTACCTAGATTACTATGAAAAATAGAAAATTCAAAAATAGAGTCATATGCTGTTGTTTTGTTATATACTGTTGAGTTGGAACCAAACCATAGCTGAGCCTCCACTGGGTTTTCAGAGGCAATTAACCTCCTGGGAGGAGAATGACTATCTTTCTTCCTTAGAATATCTGATGAATTGGAACCGCATGCCTTCAGGAGTGAAACACAGCTTCTTACCATCAGGGACATATTTCTGGAGATACTAAATCTATCATTTATGAATACTTTTAATTGAATAATGCACATATCATGCAAAGTTGTGACCAATAAGTAGGAATTGTATCACAACACTGGTCCATCATGTGGAAGGTTCTTTTCTAATGATAAAAAATAAATGTATGCTGGTCAAACTAGTTTTAGAACTTAGTTTCATTAGGTTTAAATTTAGTTTCTTCCAATGCAGAACAAGAAATACCAGGGCATAGTTGTAAAGCCATAACATTATCATAAACATTCATCTTCTTGTTAGCTACGAACAAGTCAACTGTGATTTCTGCCTCATCTTCATAAGTTTTAGTATATTTAAGTAAAAATAAAACCCCAAATAAACAAATAAAAACAAACCCAAACTCACTGTCACTGAGTTGATTCTCCCTCATAGAAATCCTCCTGGATTTAAAGAACTGATTTTTTTTTAATCATCGATTTTTTTTAGAAGCATGATATCAAGTAAGAATTCTTTTTAAGTACAGTTGGGCAAGATTCCCACCTGAATCATAGGGGTTTTGTTGGCTAGTTTCTGAAAGTTGACCACTATTCTTCCTCTTAATCTGGAAGTTCTGCTGAAATCTGTCCACCACGTGTGATCTCCTGGTATTTGAAATATAAGTGTCACAACTCCAAGTATCCTAGCCACCCTGCCACCCCCCCCCCGAGAGAGAGAGAGAGAGAGAGAATGTGTTATAGACAGGTTTGGGCAAGCATCTTAGGATTTATAAACAGATTTCAATCTAGTGAAACTCTAGAATGGCATTAGCTTGAAGATAATGCCTGTAATATCTGCTATTCCTTTATTTTTAATACATATATAATGTGACAATTGAAAATTAGAATATGGTAGAGCTATTTGAAAAATTAAAATCTAATTAGCATAAAGAAAAGTTAACATTTAAGCACTGAAAGATTGTTAACATTTTCAGGGCTAGAGAAATAAAATAAAAATAAAAACTTGATAACTTCATATTCATGGTGACTTGGAAATCATAATTTCTGTTACAAATTTGGAAAACTTTCTTTGTAAAGAAGTTGATTTGTCTATGGGTTTACATGAAAATCATATACATTCTCAGAAAGGTTCTTAATATCATTTAAGAATTTCTGAAGTGGAGTTTGTCCCTGTTTATCTTTAACTTGCTGCTATGGTAACAGCAGTGGTGAAATGATAATTGCATTTTGGAAATATGTTGTCAAGGTTGCAGTGTCCATTATTTATCCCCTCTTTTCTTAGTTTCCCTCTAACCTTCATGTCAGTTCTGTTTTGTAACAGTGGCAGTATGTAGTATTTGCCCCTTTGTGACTGAGATATTTCACTCAGCATAATGTCCTCCAGGGTCACCCATTTTGTATAATATTTTATGAGCTCCTTATTTTTCAGTGATGTGTAAATATTCCATTGTGTGAATATACCACAGCTTCTCTGTCCATTCATTAAAAGGAATATATGATTAAGTATTATTTGCATGAAAACAGTCCAGAATAAGAGACATAGCAAAGTGGACTATAGGGGTGGGGTACGAAGAAAATTGTGCAACAATCAAAGAATCTTTTTTTTAGAAAAAGCAAACTGGGAGTCGTTGTAGGGAGGAAAACAATTAATGAATGGATAGTCACATTTTCTGTAAACTTTGGTTAAAATATTAATAAAAAGTAAAAAAATAAGTTTTAAAGAACAAGGGTGTCTGTTTAAGTGTGCACCTGATCCAAGCCATGTATTTTGGTATTTTTTGCTGTTTCCTTTGCATCTAAAAGTGGGACAATGAATAAGACAGTCCAAAGAATATTAATGCTTTCACATTGTGGTTTTGAAGAACAGTACTGACTATCCATGGACTATCAAAAGAACATACATGTTTGTCTGAAGTGCAATCATAGTACTCCTATTCAAGAATGGTGAAACACTTCATATCACATATTCCAGGCAAGTTGTCAGGAGGGTCTGGTCCTTGTAAAAAGGAATTACACAGGGAAAAGTAGAGGGTCAGCGAAAGATAAGGAGATCCTCAGTGAGATGGACTTACACAGTGACTGAAAAAAATGCTTTTTAAGAATTATGGAGTGTGTGAGGATGAAGCAAGGTAGACAAGGTTCAGTTCTCTTGTTCACAGGGTCAATATGAGTCATAGTCAACTCGATGGTACCTAACAACAGTAAAAATCCCACAGTCTCTCCATTTCCTTGTCAGAAATAGTAACAAACACTGTCATATATAGATTTCATCAGCCTCGTCCCATCCCAAACAAGTTGGATTTAAGTGTGAATAAAGGGTGGGAACAATTTAAGGTCCAGTCTGTTATAGTAAGAATATTGATTCTCACGTTAGAGGTTAAAGCAGAGTTCATGTAATTAGACTTTTCTTAAATTTATTCTGGACTTTATTTATAAATACTAGCAAAATCCTGCTGAAGGTTGTCCAGAAACGATTAGAATAGTACATTGACAGAGAACTACCAGAGATGCATCCTGGGTTTGGAAGAGGTCGTGGTATTAGGGGCATTATTGCCAATGTCTGACGGGTCTTGGCAGAAAGCAAAGAGTATCAGAAGAATGTATGTATTTCATTGACTATGCAAAGACATTTGACTGTCTGGATCACAACTAATTGTGGCTAACCTTGAGGAAAATGGGAATCCCAGAGCACTCGATTGTGCTTATATGAAACCTATACTTGGACCAAAAAGCAGTCCTCAGAACAGAGCAAGAAAACACTTCATGGTTCAAAATCAGGAAGGGAGTGCATCAGGGATGCATTTTGTCCCCATATCTTTTCAATGTGTATGCAGAATAGATCATTTAGAAGCAGAGCTTTATGAAAAGAAGAGTGTGGTCAAG
>NW_006399831.1:12394441-12395530 GCF_000299155.1 Elephantulus edwardii | reverse complement strand
CTGGCCATCCACTTATGAAATAATGAGCCCTTAAAAACCTTATAACTAGCAGTGAAACTTTATTTTATATAGTGCCTGAAAACAAGGACCTCATGTTGCAAGGCACTGGAAAAAAATGACTGAACATCGGTCTCCTCAAAATAGAGTTTAATTTAATGGTGTGACAGAGCAAAGTTTTCAGTCAATGAAGAACCTTCATTTTCTGATACAGTATGACTCAAACTTAGGGAAAGCACCTGCAAATATTTATTAATAATTACAGTAAGCAATTTGCAGAAAATGAATCTAGGAATATTTTAAATTTTCCAAAATGAAATTAAAATGAAGATAAGTATTCTAGGGATTAAGGAGCATAAATGAATTGATAACGGTCATTTTGACATAGACTGTTTAGAATGATAAAGATGAACTGCACCATCACATTAACCATAAAATAGAACATTTCAAGATCTATCCTGAAGTACAGTTTTTTCAGTGAGAGAATAATCTTCATAAATGTACAAGAAAGCCATATTAATACGACTATATTATTCAAATTTATACATCAATCATTAAAGCCAAAGATAAAGCAACTGGGGATTTTTACCAGCTCCATAAAAGTGTTTTGATCCTTTCAATCACTTCCTATATTGCTGAGAGCTGGACAATGAATAACAGAAGAAGAAGTAAATACTTTGAACTCTAATGGTAGAGAAGAGTACTGAATATCCTATGGGCTACACATCACAAAGCTGAACAATGACTAGAGATGATAGGAGAGTTGAGCTGCGGTGCTGAAGAAAAGTATTGACTATACCATGGACTGATAGGAGAACAAACAAGTTCATTCTAGAGAGAGTGAAGCCAGGCTGCTCCTTGAAGGCAAGGATTCTGAAGCTTCTTGTGACATACTTTGGACATGTTGTAAGGTGGGATCAGTCCTTGGAGAGGGACTTCATACTTAGGAGTGTGGAGGGACAGCATAGGAAAGGAAGACCATGAGATGGATTGATTCAGTGACTGGGGTAATGGAGATAGGCATGTCAGAGACAATAAGATTGGCAAGGGATAGAGTGGGGTTCAGGGATACATAGGATCACTATGAGTGGC
>NW_006399831.1:12391790-12392800 GCF_000299155.1 Elephantulus edwardii | reverse complement strand
TGTCTTTTGCCCATTTTGTAATTGGATTATGAGTCTTTTTCTTATGAATGCCCAGGAGTATTCTGCAAACTTTTGTTATAAGACTCTTGTCTGATATGCTATTACCAAATGTTTGTTCCCACTCTGAAGGTTTTCTTTTCACCTTGTTTGAAAAAAATTTTGATGTGCACAGGAATTTAATCTTTAGAAGGTCCCCTGCATCAATTTAATCCTCTTTAGATCGTGTATTTCTGTTGTATATGACAATCTCTTTATAATTTGGACTAGCTCTTCTAAGATTGATCCCAGATTGTCTCTTTCTTTAATTTTATTTATTTTAATGAATGTTTACAGAAATTTTGGATTTCCATTCATTCATTGTTGCATTTTTCTCCCTTCCCACTCCACCCCCACCGAGTTCGCTCTTCTCTTTGAAAAGTAAAATAAAAATTCTTTCATTGGTATAAAATCTCCCCACTCCCCCCGGAACACTCCACTCTTCTTCTGGACTCTTGTCATAACCATAATACACAATCATATCGCTTTTAAACTGTTCTCTCCCTCATATGTTTCAATACAGTATACATAATTTTTCCAATTTTTCTCAGTCTCACCCCAACCCTGATGTCAGTCACATTCTACAACAGTGGCACTATGCAGTATTTTTCCTTTTGTGACTGAGATATTTCACTCAGCGTAATGTCCTCCAGTGTCATCCATTTTGAATAATACTGCATGAGTTCCATATTTTTCAATGTAGCATAGTATTCCATTGTGTGAATATACCAGAGCTTTTCTATCCATTTGTTTGTTGATGGGCATTATGGTTGTTTCCAACTCTATGGAAGGCTGTATGGTGCTTTCTCAAAAAGTTTAAAATAGAAGTACCATTTGACCCAGCAATTCCTCTACGGGGAATATACGCTAAAGAAACCATAACTGTCACTCAGGCAGATACACAGACACCGATGTTTATTGAGACTTTGTTCACAATAGACAGTCTCTTATGAATATTATGGTTTTTGGCTTTA
>NW_006399831.1:12389496-12390530 GCF_000299155.1 Elephantulus edwardii | reverse complement strand
AGTGTCTATCAGAAAAGGGTGTTGAATTTTGTCAAATACCTTCCTTGCATCAATTGCTTAGATCATATGGTTCTTGTTATTTACTTTGTTAATACAGTGCATTACATTGATTTTTTTTTTTATGTTGAACCATCCCTGCATACCTGTTATGAATACCACTTGGTCATGGTGAATTATTTTTTATATGTGCTTTTGGATTCCATTGGCTTGGATTTTGTTAAGGATTATTGCATCTATATTCATCAGAAATATTGGTCTGTAGTTTTCCTTCTTTGTAATATCTTTGCCTGGTTTTGATATTAGTGTTATGCTTTTTTCATAACGTGACTCTGGAAGTGTTCCTTCTTTTTCAATTTTTTGAAATGATTTGAATAGACATATGGGTGCTAAATCCTCTCTGAATATTTGGTAGAATTCAGCTGTGAAGCCATCTGATCCAGGACTTTTTTTATGGGAAAGTCTTTTTATGACCTTTTCAATTTCTTCTCGTTTTGGGTCTCTTCAAGTGTTCTATCTCTGTCCTTGTCAATCTGGGCAGGGGACGGGTTTCATGGAATTTGTCCATTTCCTCTAGGTTTTCAAATTTATCAGAATATACCTTTATAATACTGATATTATAGACTTCATTTCCTCTGGTTCTGTTGTGGTGGCACCTCTGTCATTTCTTAATTATCTGTGTCTTTTATTTTCTCTTAATTTTACCAGAGGTGTGTCAATTTTATTGACCCTTTCGAAAAACCAGCTCCTATTCCTATTGATGATTTCAACCATTTTTCTGTTTTCTATCTCATTGATTTCAGCTCTTATAATTTTTCTTCTAGAGGCTGTAGGATTAGTTTGTTGATTTTCTGAAGGTGTTAAGTTAGATCATTGATTCTTCTTCTTTCTTGCTTTTTGATGTGTGTGCCTATTGCTATGAACTGCCCCCTGAGGCCTGCCTTAGCTGTGCCCCAGAGATTTTGATAAGTTGCATTCTCATTATCATTTGTTTCAATGAACTTTTTTATTTCATGATTTCTTTTATAACCAACTCA
>NW_006399831.1:12371436-12388936 GCF_000299155.1 Elephantulus edwardii | reverse complement strand
TTAGTCTTTTTCATTCTGAAATCTATTTTATCAGATATTAGTATTGCCAACTCTGCTTTTTTGAGGTTGCCATTTGCTTGGTATATGTTTTTCCAGCCTTTGATGTTGATTCTGTCTTTTTCTTCCTTTTTTAGATGTGTCTCTTGTAGGCAAAATATTGATGACTTTGTTTCTGGATCCATTCTGTTACTCCTTTTCTCTTAACAGGGGCATTTAGCCTATTTACATTAAATGTGATTATTGTCAGGCCAAGTTTTATTTTTGCCATTTTCCTGTGTTTCTTTTTTCTGTTGTTTCTGGGTACTATGGCCCATTCACTTGTAGGACTCCTCTTTTATTTTTCAAGGGGAGGAATGAAGTGGGGGGAAGGGATGGGCAGGGAGAAAAGTTCAACAATGAATTAATGGAAATCCAAAATCTCTGTAAATTTTTCTTAAATAATAATAAAATGCAAAAAACCCCACAAAAAACAAAAAAATTCTTGTAGTTTTGGTCTTGTTTTCACAAATCCCTTAAGGTCCTTCTTTTCTGCAAAGAATCTAATCTCCCTTTCAAATTTGATAGAGAGACTTGCTGCATATAGGATCCTTGGCTGGCAATTGTTATCTTTCAACTTTCTGTATATGGCATCCCATTACCTTATACCTTGCATGGTTTCTGCTGAGAAATCAGAACTTAATCTAATTGTTCCCTCTTTGTACATAACTCTTTGCTTTTCTCATGCTGCTTTTAGAATTCTATCCTTGTCTTTTAATTTGGAGAATTTGACTATGATATGCCTTGGTGTTTTTCTTTTTGGGTCTAGTCTATTTAGTGTTCTCTGTGCTTCTTGGATGTGGGTTTCCCCATTCTTCAAAATACCTGGGAAGTTTTCTTCCAGTACTTCTTCCATAATCTTCTCTGATTTCCCTGTCTCTCCCATGTTCTGGACTTCCAATCATATATTTATTATTCCGTTTGATATGATCGGATGTAATTCTAATGTTTTCTTCATTTTTTTTACATCTCACCTCTGATTTTTCTTCAAGTCGGTTTCTAGTGAGGTTTTTGTCTTCCAGCTCACTGACTCTCAGTTCCATCTCTTCAGTTCTACTTTTTTTGTCTTACCAGTATGTTGGATACTTCTTAATACGGTTTTAGTATTCTGGCTTGCATTTTCATGCTTTTCTGTTATTTCCAGTACTGTCTTGGCTGAACCCTTTCTGTCTTGTGATGATTTTTTTAATTTCTTGTACCTCTTTGTCTATTCTATTAATTTTTTATTTGACCTTTTGTATTTTTATTCATCTATGTTCAAGTTTCTCCTCCTCTATATATTTCTTCTAGATTGTTATCTCTGAAGTATTTACCCTCTTAATGTTTTCATTGTTTCTTCACACATTTGCATCTTTTTTGTAGCAGATCAAGTAACTCTACATCAGCATACATTTTCTGGTTCTCTCTATTTATTGGGTCTGCTTTGTTTGGAGGAGGGTAATTTTGTTTTTTCATAATGACGGATGTGGATTGTTGCTTTCTCTATATTATGGAAGTCTTTTCTTAGTAGATATTAGGTTGTTATGACCATAAAATTATCCAGGTTACAGCAAAGTTTTGTGAAGCATCTAGATATTTGTATTTCCGATAGCATTTTTCCCCCTAAAGCAGCTGAATGATGAAGGAGGAAGCCTGTTGCTCCCTTCTTGAAGAGGCTTCTCACCGCCTTCAAGGTGCCCAGGACCCCCCTGTTACTTCAGTTAAGGGGTCCCATGTGTTCAAGCCAGACAGTAGTTTTTCCCCAAAATACCTGAATGACCAAAGAGGAAGCCTGTTGCTCCTTTCTTGAAGTGGCTTCTCACCTCCTTCAAGGTGTCCACGACTTCCCTATAGCTTGAGTTAAATGATACCATGTGGTCAAGCCAGACAGCAGTATTTTCCCCCAAAGCACATGAATGACCAAGAAGGAAGCCTGTTGTTCCCTTCTGGAAGTGGCTTCTCACCTCCATCGAGGTGACCAGGACCCCTTTGTTGCTAGAGTTAAGGGGTCCTATTTGGTCAAGCCAGATAGCAGTTTTTCCCCCAAAGTACCTGAATGACCAAGGAGGAAGCCTGTTGTTCCCTTCTAGAAGTGGCTTCCCACCTCCACTAAGTTGCCCAGGACCCCTCTGTTGCTTGAGTTAAGGGGTCCCATGTAGTCAAGCCAGACAGAAGTTTTCCCCTCCCCCAAAGTACCTGAGTTAAGGGGTCCCTCATGGTCAAGCTAGACAGCAACCCCCCCTAATAACTGTGGGAGCAGTGTAGATAGCACCATCCTACACTTCCTGTCATCCTGCATTCTAAAAATACTTTTTAAAAAGTTAAATGGAGACAATAATTGTGAAATCAAATAATCTATAGGAATCAAATCACCTAGATATATAGCGTGGGGGGTGGGGGGGTGGAAAATATCAATGTCATCAGCCAGAATAAGACCTGGGCACAAGTGCTAAACAGACCCATCAATTGCTCACATGCAAGCTCAAATTGAAGCTGAAGAAAATGAAAAAAAAGCTCATGAGAGCCAAATCCTACCTTGATTATACCCTATTCTTAATCTGAAACCAACTCAAGAATACATTTGAATTGTTGAAGGATCAGAGATCAGAAATGGTATGGGATAAAATTAGGGTATCAAGCATTCAGGTGGTAAAAGATTGTTTAAAAGATGGAAAAGAAAATTCCTCAACTGACATCAGAAAAGACTCACAAACTTTCTTTTCTCTACAGAAGGTGAAATGAAAATTTTATGAGATCTAGTAAAGGCGCTTAATAGAAGATTCCAATGTTCAGCTTGAAAAGACAAAACAAAATATATATGAAAATATCTGGAGTTAAAAAAACCACAAAAGACATGCCTGACATTTCTCAAGTTGCACGAAACTGAAGAAACAATCCAAACCTCAAGTTTCATGAACTGGAGAAACAACCCAAACCTGCTAACACAATGAGAATCAAAGAATGTGGAAGGAATTCACAAAATCACTGTACCAAAAAGAATTCACTGACACTGAAATATTTCAAGGAGTATTAGCAAGAATTAGTGGCCTTGGAGGAAAACCCCAAATTTCAATAAAGGCATTAGCCAAAAAATTAAGGCTCCAGTACTTGACACATTTCAAGAAGCAGAGTAGTCCTGAATGTGTTCCATCATCTACGCCAAGAAATTTTTAAGACAGCTATCTAGCCAACAGACTGGAAAGTCCCATTAGTGCCATTTAAAAAACAAACAAAACAACAACAACAAAAAACCACCAACCAAACCCATAAACAAACAAAACTACCCTACACAACAAAATAAGCCAAAACAATGCAGAAATTTATTGAATATCATTCATATAATCAAGTGAAATTTTGTGTAATCTTGAAGGTAATTAAAAATATAAAACCTGGAGGAATGCATTTATATTTTCCATTGCTTGGATTTATTGCTAAAACCTTAGTAAACAAGTTAGTATAACAAATATGTTAATAATATTAAAAGTTTTACCATAAATTTCACTAACGTTCTATTTTTGTTGTCCATACTTTGGGCCCTCAAACTCAATTGCAAAGGTCTTTAACAATTTAGAGATGGCTAAGGATTATAGAAATGAAAACTAACAGGTTTGTCCTGGAGAGGGTGAAGCCAGGTTGCTCCTTGGAGTAAAAGATTCTGAAGCTTTGTCTGCCGTACTTTGGACCTGATGCAAGGAGGAACCAGTCCTTGGAGAAGAACTTCATGCTTGGGAGGGTGGAGGGACAGCACAGGAGTTGAAGATCCTTGAAGAGATGGATTTATTCAGTGACTGGGGTAATGGAGGAAGGCATGTTAGAGATAGTGAGATTGACACAGGATAGGGCAGAGTTTAAGGCTGTTGTACAAAGGGTCACTACGAGTCTCAGGCGACTTAGTGACACATAACAACATGGATGATAGAAGCCTTTGAGTTGTGGTGCTGGAAAAGAGATTTGAATATACCATGGACTGCCAAGAAAAGAAATAGGTCTGTCTTGGAGAGGGTGAAATCAAGTCTCTTTCTGGAGTCTAGGATTTTGAAGCTCTGTCTCACATATTTTGGGCATATGACCAGGAGGGAGCAATCCTTGAAATAGGACATCATGTTTGGAATGGTGGAGGGACAGCACAACAGAGTAAGATCCCAGTTGAGGTAGATTAATACAGTAATTAGGATAATGTGGGTAGGTGTACCAGAGTCAGTGAGACTACCTTAGGACAGGGCAGGCTTCAGACTATGAGTCACAGGTTACTTGACGCACATAACAACACATCAATATATTAAGAAACATGATACATTCACTTCAGGGTTTTCAAATTTATACATCAACTACTAAAGTAAAAAGCAGTTGAAGATTTTTTACCAACTTCTGAAGTCTAATATTGACCAACTAGTTGCTACTTGTTACTAATGAATATATATTTTATAAGTGGAAATGTCAATAAGTAGTTCAAATATGGTATGAAGTTGAGAGACATCTTAGATACACATAAATTTGAAAATCTCAATATGTAATTATAGTTAAAGGAATGAGAAATTACAAAATAAATGTAAAGAAAACTTGCATGGTTGAGCTACAAATATAAATGTTCTGAGAGTAAATTAGATTTAGTAATGGTAATCTTGACAGCGTGAAGGAAAATAAGGTTGCTTTCTTAGTTAAAAAAGTCATTTCTATATATGTCTTGAAATACAATATTTTGAGTGACAAGATAATATCCAAATACATACAAGGAAGCCCAGTGAATATCAATATCATTCAGATATATGCACCAAAAACCAGAGCAAAAGAGGAGGAATTACAAGATTTCTACCAACTTTTTCAGGCAGAGATAGATTGAACATGCAATCAAGATGCATTAATAATAATCAGTGACTGGAATGCAAAAGTTGGGAACAGAGAAGAAGGATCAGTAGTCGGTAAACATGGACTTGATGACAGAAATGAAGCTGGATATAGAATGATAGAATTTTGCACAATCAGCGACTTATTCATTGCAAATACATTTTATAAGAAACAAAAATGCAGGTTATACACATGGATTTCACCTGATGGTATGCACAGGAATCAGATTAATTACATCTGTGGAAAGAACCGCTGCTGAACCTCACTATCAGCTGTGAAAACTAGGCCAGGTGCTGATTGTGGAACAGACCACCAAGAACTCATATGCAAGTTAAATCTGAAGCTAAGAAAATTAAATCAAATGCACGAGAACCAAAATATGATCTTGAGTCTATCCCACCTGAATTTCAAAACCATCTCAGGAACAGGTTTGAGGCATTAAACACCAATAAACAAAGACTAGATGACTTGTGGTATATCAAGAATGTTGGGGGGAGACTGAGAAAGATGGGATAAATAATGTATAGTGCCTTGAAACAGATGAGGGAGAAAACTTTATAAAAAGGATAGGTGATTAGGTATTGTTGTCATGGCAGGTGTCCAGAACAAAGGCTGCATAGTGGAGTGGACCTGAGGGATGGATTGTAAAACAATGGGGAACTTTTCTTTGACTTTTCAAAGAGAAGAGTGTACTGGGGGGAGGGGAGAAAAGTGCAACAATGAATGAATAAAAACACAAAGTCTCTGTAAATTTTCATTAAAATTAATTAAGTAAAAAAAAGAGTACCACTCAGACAGAGTGCAAACGGTCATTATAAAGACAGAGGAGGAAGAAAAGATCAAAATAGATGACAGAAGAGACTGACTATTGCACTAAAGTGCAGCGACGGCAAAGGAGACGGAAGAATTCAAAGTAACAAAGAACTGAACAGAAAATTTCAAAAGGCAGTGCTGGAAGACAAATCAAAGTATTATAATCAAATGTGCAAGGAACTGGAGTCAGAAAATTAAAAGGACCAAACTTGCTCAGCATTTCTTAATCTCAAGTTACTGAAGAACAAATTCAAACCTCGAGTTGCTATAATCAAGGATGCTTTCAGCAGAATGTTAAATGGTCCAGGAAGTATTAAAAGAAGATGGAAAGAGTGTATAGTCATTGTATTGAAAGGAGTTGTCAGACACAGGAGAATTTCATGAAACAATATATGAGCAGGTGGCCTTGAACTGCGTACCTTCAGGATTACAGCACAGCTTCTTGCCACTAGTCCAGGTGAACGTATGTAATTCTGTTAGATTTTCACTTTAATTATGTTTAATAACTACTGGTCTTGATCACATCAGACAAAAGTATTTATTTTGAACTAGTAGTAAGTAATATTGATTTAATATCTACCATGTACTATGTCTTTCGTACTTTCTTATATAACACTTTGGAAGCAGGAATGGCATCTACTTCCTAAATAACATGCCTCCAGAAACCCTATGAACGTTGATAAACATCAGTAGTTGTAGGGGACCTTGAAGCCTTTTGTTCTTAGGGTCACTATGAGTCGTGCTTGACTCGAAGGCAATCAACAACAGCAACAATATATAACACTATTCTATTTCCTTTGGTGGGGGATGGATATGAATTGAGAAAATGCTAAGCTGTTCGCATACAAAAAAGCTCAACTATAATTGCAGTGTATATAAATCTAGTTAAATTGTAAAATTATTCCTTTATAATCTTATTACTTTAAGGTAGAGTTTTAATACTGTTTAACTTGTTAACTTTCAAAGAGTCAGGTTAATTAATCTTATAATAGCTTGAGGACACTTTTATTATATAAAGTAATGACTTACCTACAGAGGCAGAAGTCTCTGGAATGGTAAGACTCCTAAATGCCAGGTTGTGTGGCACAATTCTCCAATTAGTCCAGGTTCCACTTTCAGTTCAGTAACACCAATTCAACAAGACTCTGGTTTCCTCAATCATCCAGCAAGGTTTGCCTCAGGGTTGTTATACATCAGTTTCTCATTGATGATTTGAGAAGCTCAGCAACACATTTAACTGTAGCATTTAACTTAGGGCTTCTTTGGTTATATCTTGTGACAGTTTCTCCACAGCTATGTGACAGTGTCTCTATCACCATCACCAGGGTCTTGCCACCAGAGTCTTGCCACCAGTGTCTCACTATGTCCTACTGCTTGTTGTGGGAAGCACTCTCTCCTTTATCCTAGTCCCACAGCTGATGATGATTTACAAGACCATGTGTCTGTAGTTAAGATAGGGGGAGACCAGAGGGGAATAATATAATTATATTATTAGAAAAGCCAACATTTAAGCTAATACCTCACCAGTGTTATAGTCTTTCAGACTTCACAGAACCTTGGGTACCTAAAAGTGGCTGTCTCAATAAATTTATATTCCTTTATGTAGTTCATGCATCCTTGGACAGGTAGTCTTGGAAATAGCAGACATAATAGGTTGAAATCTAGTAACCTATTTTTTTTCCAATCTGTAGATTATGATTACACACACAAAAAGTGTTCTGAATATTAACTCAGGAGCGATTTCCCATTAATTTTCAGAAGTAACGGGGAGCTCCGGGTCTAATGGACTAAGTAGTTGCACTGTCAATTCAATGACAGGCTACTTGAACCTACCAGATGCTCCATGGGGGGAAAAATTAATAATCTCTTCCTGTAATATTTACAGCCTCTGAAAATCTGCTCAACTGTTTCAGCAAGGAGTCTGTTAAAACTTATGAGTAATACACCTGTGGACTTATTTGTTTGGTTTTTGGTGGGTAGGGAAATTTGGTAGAAGTAAATACCATTTCAGATTCAATTTCTTATAGAAAAAATAAGTAATACCCTAATATCATGGTTTAGTGGTAAGAAAATATGCTGCCAACCTAAAGGCATATGGTTAAATTCTACCAGCTGCTCCACCAAAGAAAGATGGGCAGTTTCCTTCCAAGTGTCTTATTGCCTCTGAAAATCTACTGGAAAGTCAGCAATGAGTCATCTTTGACTCGATTGTACACAACAACAACAACAACAACAATATTTTAATTCCTACCAGTGAAATATATTTTAATGTGTAAATACTTGAACCAGGAGGTAGTCATCAGAACAGAAGAAAGAAACATGCTCACTAGCCTATATAAAAAAATTAATAAGACAGATATCTAGTCAACTGACTAGAAGAGATCCATATTTGTTCATGTTTTGTTTTTCTGTTTTTTAAAAGGTGATCTAACAGAATGTAGAAAGTATCAACAATATATTTGGTATCACATTCAAGTAAAATTGTATTTAATATTATTTTAAAATTATTGGAATGTTACTTCAACAAGGAACTTGTAGAAATTCAAGTTGGAATCAGAAGAAGCCATGCAACAAGGGATACCATTGCTGATGTCAGATTAATCTTAACTGAAAACAAATAATAACAGACAGATATTTATTTGTATCTTATTGATTATGTAAAGGTTTTTGACTGTGTGGATTATAACAAATTATGGCCCAAATTGAGGAATATGGGAATCCCAGAACATTTAAGTATTCTCATGTATAAAGCTATATGCAAACAAAGAAACAATTGTCTGCACAGAACAAGGAAATATTGCACAGTTTAAAATCAGGAAAGTTGTATTCTCTCTCCTTACCTGTTCAATTTGTGTCCTGACAAAAACATTCTAGAAGTTGGACTATAAGAAGCCAAGATTGGAGGAAGACTCATAAAAAAATCTGTGTTATGCCAATGACACAAATGTCTGTATAGGGTTTACATTTTTCCACTTTCAAGTAACAGAAAATAACATAAAACTTAGGAGAGAATTTTAGAAAAGTAATAGATGTTTACAATTTCAAAAACAGTAAACAAAAGCAACAATAAAACAAGGGGAAAAACCCAACAACTGGTAAGACTCGGGTACATGTGGAAATTTTAGGACATGGATCTTGATTGCCAGTCCTGCAATATGTCTGTTTCTATCTTTCTTCTTTGCAGTTAAATCTCATTCTCTCAGTCTTCTTTATGCTTCTCATAGTTGCTGAGTCAGAACCAACTCATAGCTGTCCCTCTACTGGGTTTCTGAAACTGTAAAAAGCATAAGAGGAAATTGCCCAAGGAGTCACTAGTGCTTTTAAACTACCAGAGAGGTGTAGCCTTTGGGATAGTAGCACAATTCCCTATGGACTAGGTCATCAAAATTCTTCTACTATTCCCTGATTCCATGTCCAAGATAAAAAAAATTTAAAAATCTTCATTTTAACTCCAACTCAGAAAATAATTGTCCCTAGGCAAGAAGCTGTGCTGCAAACCCAAAGGCAGGCAGTTTAAGGCCACCGGATGCTTTGTGGGAGAAGGATGGGAAATCTCCTCTCATGATATTAACTGCCTCTGAAAACCTGCTGGAGGGTCAGGTATGGTTTGGTTCTTATTCTATGGTACACAATAACAACAACAACAAATATAGTAACTGTGATAGTTTCTCAAATCTTCCTTGATTTTATTGACTGATAATTTTGAAAAGTACTGGTCAAGAATACTGTAGGTTGAAATGTAATGATAAAATCTAAAAGCTCTGTAATGCTTTTTTTTCCATGACCTGGTAAACCATAGAGTGGTATGCAACATTCCTTTATCCCATCACAGCCCTAATACAAGTTAAGTGAAATTCCTCTAGGGCATTGTCTGTGATACCTTTTACCTATTTAGAGATAAAAATGGAAGGACGCTAGACTTTATGGTTGGAGGAAATGTAACTATCATCAAGAAAGACTTGTCAGGAATAGAATGTTTCTTTTTGGACTGGGTAGGTCTCTAATTTAGGAAAATTGTTGACAGTATAGAGATTCACAGAGAACACCTGGCCTACAGATGAAGAAGGAAAGAAGAACTTTTCTCCACTATGGACAGAGAGAAAGAGCAGGCCTTACCTACAGCTGGGATTCTGAATTTGGACTGTTACACTCCTAAACTGTAAGAGAATAAATTTCTGTTAGTCCTCTTTTTGTGGTATCTCTGTTATAACAGCACTAGATAATTAAAATGATAATTTTCAACACATTTCAAAACAAAATTAAAGTAAGATAAATGAAGAACAGATGTGTTAAGACTGAAAAATCACAGCTCATGTATAATTGTTATTAATATGTAGATCATTATGTGGACAAACTCTTTGTACAGATAAGGAACTGAACACACAGTAATAACTGACACCCTTAAAGACTTGAGAGAAAGGATAGTCAGAAATATTTACCCTGAGTATTTTAAGCACAATTGAATTTAACAGAAAAAAAAGATGTCTAAGTCTTTTAAAATAAATTTCTCTTCAAACTGCTAAACTTACTGCTACATTATAATGACATAACTTTCTGGAAAAGATAGTAGTTTGTTGTTTGTTTGTTTGTTTGTTTTTTACCTCTGACACTGTTAACAGCAAAAGGTTAACTTAGATCATATCTTTGTATCAAACATTTCTAAGGAAAAAAACTATTTTTACATTTTAAAAAATCAATAGCATAGTAGTTGTATTGAAACACCCTTAATAGTCTTCATAAAAAGGATAGTGACATATATAATATTTTCACTTTTTCTGGAGACTCATATTATATATACATACTTCTATCTTTTTTTGTTTGTTTGTTTTGTTTTTTTAATTTTGTATACGTGTACCGTCAAATCAGATCTGACTGGTACAGGAGGATATTGCACCTCCTTCTCCGGCAGAGCGTCTGGTGGATTCGAACCATCTTCCTCTGGGATTGCAGTTCAGTTTCTTGCCACTAGGCCACCAGAGCTCCCCAACTTCTATCTTGGAATAGTATAGTTGAGTTCTTTCATGTAACATTATTTGTTCTAGTTTCATCCAGGTTGTGTAGTATTATTCTTGATCATTTTTTATGATTAATAATAGGACAAATTGTGATGCAAAAAGGACAATTATGACTAAGATCACAAATATAAAAAGATAAGAAAAACTTTATACACAATGTCTGTCTTGGAGGGTTAATAGAAATAAGAAAGGTGGGTGAAGAGCTGAAAAAGAAATAAATTATAGCAGAAAAACAAAAACCTATGTGATATTATGTTTATGTAACCACATCAGAAGCATGTATGTTAGCCCCTTATAGACAAGTCAATAAGGTAAGGATGGTTGCTAATTTTACTGACTTATATCGTTTTCAAAATCATTATGTCTAAAAATTACATTTTTGGAAACCAAAATGTACATAGAATTATGTATATATGTTGATTTAAAATGCATACATTTACTTAAAATATGTTCAGGCATTATTGCCAAATATGTTGTTGCCATTAAGTTGGAACCAGCTTATTTATAATAGCTGACCCTCCAGTGAGTTTTCAAAAACTGGAAATTGCACAGAAGGAGAGAACCCATCTTTCTACCACTTGCCAAAGCATGTATCTGAATTGATGGAATGAAAGGGCTTTATAAAAGATTGTAATCATCTGTGCAAGTGAGGAAAACAAATGGAAAATGAATCCAAGGAGGGAATGGAAAATGATTACAAGTTTTATAGTGTTTTATTTTAATACTTTATTATTATTTACTTCATTATCATTCAAGGTAATCTACAAGCAGACAGAAAATCTTTTTTCTCAACCTTACCAAGTGAAAAATGAATGTCTGGCTCTAGCAACCCATGGATGAGTAGTTGGAATTCACCAGCTGTTCCATGGAACAGACAATCTCCTCTGATGTGACGTATAGCCTCTGAAAACCTGCTAGAGAGTTAGCAATGAGTCAGCGCTAACTAGATGGCCATATATAAGTGTGTGAGTGATAGTGCAGTAGAGACGTTAAATTTAGGATTGATTGTGTAGGTCAACGATCTACTCATTCCATAGTCATGCCATTTCTTTCCTTGATATTTAACATATCTCATAGGTGATATTAGGATTCAATTAAAGCACCACACTATACTGACCATACTGTTTAAAAGTGTTAATGAGAGCTTTGACTTTCACAAATAAGACAGATTTTCTAGGAATATATCTCTCAATTTATAATCAATTCCTCCCAGTTCAGAGTGCTGTGCTCCAAAGACTTTAGGAAGTCATCTGGTGCTGACATTTACCTCATATAAACACATCACACATAAAACAGAGTGTGAGACCTAAGGCACTGTGATCCTAGGACATGACTTTATTATGGTAGATCATGCAGAATCTTGGCTAATGCTATAAAAATAGTTATTCTAGCCCCTTGAATGATTTCAACCTGAGCTAATACATTTACTCCTGAAAACTCAGCAAGAAAGAGAATTTTCATCTAAAATGACCATGTTTTAATATTGTTTGCACAAAACATTATCATTGAATTATTTTACTGAAGATTATTCAAAAATGACTGGAACAGCACATCAACAGAGAACTACCAGAAGTCCAGGCTGGGTTTAGAAGGGGTCATGGTACTAGAGATATTGTAGCTGATGTTAGATGGATCTTGGCTGAAAGCAGGGAATACCAGAGGAATGTCTATCTGTGTTTCATTGACTATGCAAAGGCATTTGACTGTGTAGATCATAACAAACTATGGCTGACTCTGAGAAGAATGGGAATCCCAGAACACTTGATCATTCTCATGTGAAACTTATACTTGGACCAGGAGGCGGCCGTCAGAACAGAGCCAGGGAACACTGCATGGTCCAAAATTGGGAAGGGCGTACTATCTCCATACCATTTCAACCTATATGCAGAACAGATTATCCGGGAGGCTGGGCTCTATGAGGAGAAATGTGGGGTCAAGATTGGTGGATGATTTATCAACAATCTGCGTTACGCGGATGACACAACCCTGCTTGCTAAAACTGAAGAGGACCTCAAAGCGCCTGCTGCAGAGTGTCCAGGACTGCAGCCTACATTATGGATTGAGGCTCAATGTCAAGAAGACAAAGATTCTCACCACTGGACCAATTGGCAGCATCAGGATGGATGGTGAAGAGATTGAGATTGTACACAGCTTTAGTTTGCTTGGCTCCATAGTCAACAGTCTTGGCACCAGCAGCCAGGAAATTAAAAGGTGCATTGCCATGGGAAAGTCTGCTGTTAGGCACCTCTCCAAAGTACTGAAGAGCAATGGTGTCTCTCTGGAGACTAGGATGCATCTGATACAGACCATGGTCTTCACAATCACTTGTTACGCATCAGAGAGTTGGACAATGACCAAAGAGGATAGAAGGAGAATTGATGCCTTTGAGCTGTGGTGCTGGAGAAGAGTATTGAGAATACCATGGACTGCTAGGAAAACAAACAGATTTGTCCTGGAAAGGGTTAAACCAGGTGGCTCCTTGGAGGCAAGGATTCTGAGGCTCCGTCTAACATGCTTTGGACATGTTGTGAGGAGAGACCAGTCCTTGGAGAGGGACATCATGTCTGGGAGGGTAGAGGGACAGCGCAGGAGAGGAAGGACCTCTATGAGGTGGATTGATTCAGTGACTGGGATAATCGGGATGGGAGTGTCAGTGACAGTGCGATTGGCACAGGACAGAGCGGAGTTTAGGGCTGTTGTACATAGGGTCTCTATGAGTCGCAAGCAACTAACTCGACGGCACATAACAACAACAACAACAACATAGCTGAAATAAATAAACGGAAACAAAATTACCTCAACTTCAAAAAATGAGAAATGCTTTTTTCCGCCTTAAAAAAAGTGTATGTGTGTATAAGATAGAGTGTGAAATTGATAAGAAGCCATTTGCCTTGCAGAATTCTTATATATTTATACTATAAGACAGAAAGAAAAATGATTATGTAACAATATCTCTACTAGCTTCTGTAATTATTATTTTATTATCTCTGTAATAATGTGAGATAGGCCCATGGTGGAGCAATAGTTAAGCACTCAGGTGATAACTGAAAGATTGACTGTTAGAACCACCTCACTGGAGAAAGAGCTGGTGATCTGTTCACATAAAATTTGCAACATATTAAGCCCTATGGGGAAGTTCTACTTTGTCCCACTTATTGTTAGGAGTTTAAAAATCAACTTGATGTTATTCAATAAAAGTTTCTGAAAAAGAATTTATGTCACTTGTAAAAATAAGAATTTAAGTTGAAAATTTTACTTGTAATATTTTTCCTTTAACATCTATTTTAAAATGGAATTCTTATGACCCTTATCCCCATGTTGTTGTGTGTCATCAAGTCAGAATAGACCTATAGCTGATCTTTAGTAGGTTTTCTGAGGCAATTGATCATGAGACAGGAAATTGTTTTCATGTGTTGTTGTTGTTAAGTGTCATCAAGTCAAACACAACTCATAGCAACTCTAATCAACATAGACCTAAACCCTTTACTATAACTATTGTCATTTTTCAATGTTCATAGACTTTCCAGTGGCATGTCATTTAGGAAGTGGATGCCACTTCTGCTTCCAAACCTGAATTAATATAGGAGCTCCACCAAATACTGTCGACAGTGGGTAACCATTTTGGCATTTGACATACCAGTGGTACAACATAACAGCAACTCTAAGTTACAACAGTAGAGCAAATTGATAGACCAGTGCTGTACCACTTAGAATGGTCACCCCAAAACCAATTTACACCAGGCCCAAGGGCCCAACCATCTTTTAAATACAAGATCCACCTACCAGGTCCTGTTAACTCTAAACCAAAAGGTTTCCAGCCCACCACTCATTGTTCCCTAAATCCAGCAAATTCAATCAGCTCACACTCAATTAATTATAAACAAGGGAAAAAAAACAATCAAATAGTCCACACCCAACTCTCACTCAGACAAGAGAAACCATTTTGCACATGAGCCGACTGTTAAATAAAAAAAAAGAAAAACGGAAGGACTACATAGTAAAAAAGCACTCACAATTTTAATTGAGTATACAGACTTAAAAATTGTAATTAATGGAGTCTGTTGAAGGGAAGAAAAAAGATATCTATTGCCTTTAATTTGACAAATAATTAGCTGTGATAAATGTGATGTGTATTTATATTTCTGAATATGGAACAAAATTATTCATAGGGACATATTTTAAGGCAAACTAAATCAGATGTGTAAAGCTATTTTAAAACATGAAACTATGTAGGTTATCATTTCTTCCATGGTGAGCTTGCTTGTAAATTATTAAGCACTCAGGTGTATTTCTGTTCTTCAATTACCATAGAATAAAAAAAAATCAAATTTAAAAACAAATCAAATTTTAATTTGTCTCATGTTTCATAATCAAGTTTATTTACATTATATAGCATTGGCAGAACTGACTTCAGAGAAAGAACAATATAAATATAATATTCAATGTCCCCACTCATACTATAATAGTTGTCTAGGAACTGTCTTAAGTATTTTTTGGTATGAATCAGAATACACATAATACTTTCTGGAGGGTGGGGAAGTTCTTACTTATTTTATTTTGGCCTTCAATTCTAGTACATTTCTTATGTACTAGAATTAAAAAAAAAATTGACCTGACTTTACCTTGCTTCAGAATGCTTCCAACATAGCTGTACTTTCTAAAACATGGAGTGAAAATCAAAATATATTAACAACAGAAGCAAACTCAATTCATACTAAACTGTTAAGCCTTTTTTAAAAAAAAAATTACATCCTATGCTACCTATGAATATAGGGAAAGAAATCACCTACCACTTAACAGGTTTCAACAGAGGATAATTTGCAAGAAAATAACATACATTCCATAACGATTGTTTAGCATGCCTGTTATCTATAGAACATATTTTCTGTGGAAAATACAGAGGATGAATGTTATAACGGGACTGGAGGAAAGTCAGAAAGATACTCATGAGGTGTTATTGTTCGTGTGCAAAAGTTTCATATACTTCACCTTGAATAGTGATCAAATTGATATTAATTAATTTTTAAACATGTTGTTATGTGCCATTGAGTCGCTTGCCACTCATAGTGACCCTATGTACAAGAGCCCTAAATCGTGCTCTATCCTGTGCCAACCTCATTGTCTCCAACACACCTATTCCCACCACCCCTATTACTGAATTGATCCATCTCTTCGAGGGTCTTCGTCTCCTGCACTATCCTTCCACTCTCCCAAACATGATGTTCTTTTCCAATGACTGGTCCCTCCTTGCAACATGGCCAAAATCTGTCAGACAAAGCTTCAGAATCCTTGACTCCAAGGAGCATTCCAGCTTCACCCTCTCCAGGACAAACCTGTTTGATCTCCTACCAGTCCATCGTATATTCAACACTTTTCTCCAGCACCACAGCTCAAAGGCATCAATCCTCTTTCTATCATCCCTAGTCATTGTCCAGCTAGCTCTTCAACGGTAAAGAATCTAAAAAGGAATATTTTTTCTTTTCTTTCCTGCTTTTACCATAAAAACAAGATCTCCAATTTAATGAACTGGTTCTAAAACGTTCTTGCACTCTGGAATCAACTGAATGATCTTCAAACAGCAGATCCATATGTCCTAGCTTTGGTAGTTTCAAGTATAGTTTGTGGCTGTTTTTTTTTTTTTAAATTTTGTTTTTAAAAAAAGCTTTTACAACTTTATGGTTATAAGATTATACTCATTAATTTGAGAAATACCACTTTAGAGGGATGACTATTTCTCAGTCTTTCTTGAGCACTGCAAACTTCTGTTGTTGTTGTTATGTGACGGTGAGTTGCATGTGACTCATAGCAACCCTATGTACAACAGCTCTAAAACCTATTCTATCCCTTGCCAATCTTATTGTCTCTGACAAGCCCATCCTCATTAGCTCAATGAATGCAAACTCCTAGAAATTTAAAAATTATTGCTACAATGGTCTTCAAGTTCAATTTCATAAAGTCAGAGCATCAGAATTTTTGCTATTCCTGCCCTTAGGTGATTTTAAAAAAGAATCAAGATTAAAAGCTATTGAGCAATATATCTCCTTCTGTCAGATCAGAAGGTCAATTTAGTTTTCATGAAATTTCTCACATTTAAATTTGAAACATATAATATCAAAGATTTGGATTAGAAAAAGACATATCTGCATGCAATTTAATCATTACATGTGAACATTGCCTGGAAGAAAACTGTTGTCCTCAATGTAGAGTTGAAAAATTCAGGGGCAAAGTTCTTATTATTTGAAGAAAAGAGTAATAATAGATATTTTAATATGAATAAGTTATTCTTCATGCAGATACTTGCAATCTGACAGCAAAATCATTGAGACAATTTTATTACCTAAAAATTTAAAAATTATCTAGAAAATGGGCAAGGTACTTTCTAACAGATTCATCATTTTTAAAGAACATGATCAACTTTCAAGCAAATGTTTTCAGATGTTTAAAAGTCACCTACAAATGTTGATTGTAATTAGAATTTTCTTTAAAAACAAAAAAACCCATGGCAATGAGTGTAAACTGTCAACTCCTTAAAAATGGAATGCAAAAAGGAATGTCTATTTAAAGACTACAGCAGACTTCTGAATGAAAGATAGTGTTAAAATTTTCCCCTTTAGGTTTTTTTTTCTCTTTTAGATATGCATAACAAAGCATAACTGGGATGGGCTTCTGTTTGAGTAAAGCATAATAATAACTGTAATAAGAAAAATTGCTGGGCAATGAACTGCTAGAAAATTAATCTCCTTAGAAATCAAGGAGAATGTGCATATTGTACAGCAACCAAGTCTCTATTATTATTATTATTATTATTATTA
>NW_006399831.1:12335288-12371336 GCF_000299155.1 Elephantulus edwardii | reverse complement strand
TAATTTTAAAGAAAATTTACAGAGACTTTGGATTTCCATTCATTCATTGTTAACACTTTTCTCCCTGCCCACCTCTTCCCCTCCAGTTAGCTCTTCTCTTTGAAAAGTAAAAGAAATATTCTTTCGTTGTTATACAATTCCTCCCCTCAAGTCTACTTTACTGTGCAGCCTTCGTTCTAGACTACGTCATGATAATAATACCTAATCATGCATTCCTTTTAAACAGTTCTCTCTTATCTGTTTCAATGAAGTATACGTTATTTATCCCATCTTTCTCCATCTTCCCCCAACCCTGATGTCAGTCCCATTTTTCAACAGTGGCACAATGCAGTATTTGTCTTTTTTGTGACCGAGATATTTCACTCAGCATAATGTCCTCCAGAGTCACCCATTTTTCAATAATATTTCATGAGTTCTTTGTTTTTCAATGCTGCATATTATTCCATCATGTGAACATACCACAGCTTCTCTATCCATTTGTTTGTTGGTGGGCACTTATGTTGTTTCCAACTCTTTGTTATTGTGAACAAAGCTGTGATAAACATGGGTATGCATGTATCTGCTTGGGTGGTGGAATTGCTACATCAAATGGTATTTCTATTTGCAACTTTTTGAGAAAGTGCCATACAGTCTTCCATAGAGGTTGCATCATTTTACACTTACTTTGGCAGCACATATACTAAAATTGAAACAATACATAGAATGTTAGTATGGCCCCTGTTCCATCAATTCTCTTAATAGGCATAGCTGAAATAATGTTGCTCAAAAAGTGGGCTAACTGCATTGCTCAGATTATGTGTCTTTCTCAATAGTGCTAGCAATACTTCAATCTCTTGCATTAGGCTCCTGAAAGGGCTTCCAGTACAGAGAGTGGTAAAGTTTAGTAGGGCAGCAAGTAATAAACGTGAGAGGATGTGGAGAAGTGGGAATTCTTATACAGTGTTGATGGGATTGTAAAAGAGTACAACCTCTTTGAAAAGTAATTTGGTGTTTCCTCAGAAAGCTGGACATAAAAACCCCATATTATCAAGTTATTACTATTAAGAATGTAAACTAGAAATGAGACACAAACAGAGATTTGTACACTAATGTTCACAGCAGCATTATTCACTATCACATGAACATGGAAACAGCCCAAATGTCCAATGACAATTGAATGGATTGAGAAAGTATGGTACATTCACACAATGGAAAACAATGCAGCACTCAAGAGCAATGATTTTGAAAAATACTACATAACTTGAGAGAGGCTGGAGAGCATTATGTTGGGTGAACTCAGTCTCATAAGCACAAATACTGATTAAGAGCATTATTGTAAATATAGAAAGATAACTACTAAAATATGTATGGGAACTCAAGTAGGGAAGGTCTAAGATTGGATGGGGCAATACCATAGGGTTGCACAGTTTTGTAGGTGGAGGAGGGGGAAAAATGGGAAAGATCTAGTACAAAAGAAAGGGTAAAGACCAGCAAGGTCCAATGGTGATTAACTTTATAAAGCATAGTGCATTAGAAAGATTATAAGAAACACACTAGGAATAAAGAATAGTGTGAACCAGAATGTATACAAATTTTGTAAGCAAGCCAATATAAATAATTTCATTATTAATAAAAAACCAAAACCGTTTTATTCTGATTTAACTTCATCAACAATGACAGAACTGACTTCAAGTTCACTTTTTCTGGGTTTTGTTTGGTTGATTTTTTTTTTATTTTAATGAAAAACTTGATAAACATATTTTTAAAAATCCAGGTATAAATTGTTAAGAATTGTTGCACTTTTCTACAATGGGTTTTGTATAAAAACTCCAGAAACTGTTTCCAACAACTTAATTTATACATGATAATTCTTGGAGTATTTTCTCTTCCACTGATATGTCCAGTTTTTTGTGCTAAAAATGATTCAGTATAAAAAGCCATGTTCTCATACAATAGTCTCAGAAAAATATTACTTTACTCTCATTTTGGTGATATTATTGTATTTCATTAGGAGGACATAATTTATTGAATAGATTATTTTGAATAAGAATCATTTTTATAATTCATAGCAGGAAAAAAAACCTCAAACTCACTACTCTCCTGTGATTTTTAACTCATAGCTTGTGCTAAGCTCTAAATCTCAATGGAAGGAGACAATCTATTGACCTCTCTCAAGGAGGTGGTGGTGCATTCAAACACTTAGTGTCTTTTGGACTTTTGGTTAGCATCACAGCACCCAAAGATATACTTTACCCTTTGTTTTAAAAACGATGTATGATAGGGTATTATGGTTATCACAAGAGTCCACAATTAAGGTTGCATAGTGGAATGTTCTTGGGGCAGTGGGAGGGGTGCGGGGGGATTGTGTACCAGGGAGGGAGTCTTTCTTTTACTTTTGAAAGAGAGGAGCGAACTGGGGGGCGGGGGGAAAGGGCTGGGTGGGCAGAGAAGTGCAACAGTGAATGAATGGTAATCCAAATTCTCTGTAAATGTTCATTAAAATTATTTTAAAAAACCAAAAACAAAACAACCCAAACAATAAAAGTGTTTGCATTTTGAAAAACAGCAAAAATGCCTTGTCCCAGAGACAATGAATACAACAGTCTACAATTCAGTCTTTAGTATCTCACCGCTGCAAAACGTTTAAGGTTCTTTGGATAAATGAATGAATATAAAATAAAAATAAATAATTACAGATGAAAAAAAATCCTCATCTCTTCCTAATCCAGTGTTAATGTCAGGCACTAATTTCTTAGTATACTGTTCCCAACATTTTTAAATAATCTTTGGCAAGACTTTACTTGCATTAATGATATTGTTTTATTTCCACCCTTTATTAGATAACATGGGCCTTCACATCACGAGCTGGATAGGGGAGACTGTTGCTTTCATAGTTTAAAAAGTCATTTCTAGATATGTCCTGAAATATCATGTTGTGAGTGACAGGATAATATCCATACACATACAAGGAAGTCCAGTGAATACCACCATCATTCAAATATATGCACCAACAACCAAAGCAAAAGAGGAAGAAATAGAATTCTACCAACTTTTGCAGTCAGAGATTGATCAGACAAGCAATTAAGATGCATTAATAATAATGGGTGACTGAAATGCAAAAGTTGGGAACAGAGAAGAAGTATCAGTAGTGGAAAAACATAGACTTGATGACAGAAATAAAGCTGGAGATAGAATGATAGAATTTTGCATAATCAGCAACTTATTCATTGCAAATGCATTTTATAAGAAACACAAACACAGGTTATACACATTGATTTAACCTAATGGTATTCATAGGAATCAGATCGTTTACATCTGTAGAAAGAATCACTGCTGAAGCGCAATATCAGTCGTAAAAACTAGGCCAGGTGCTGATTGTGGAACAAACCACCAACTACTCATATGCAAGTTCAAGCTGAAGCGGAGGAAAATGAATTAAAAATCACAGGAACCAAAATGTGACCTTGAATCTATCCCACTTGAATATCAAAACCATCTCAAGAACAGGTTTGAGGCCTCGGACATAAATGAGAGAAGATCCGATGAGCTGTGGGAGGATATCAAGATTATCATCCATGAAAAATGCAAAATGTCATTACAAAGAGAAGGAAGAAAAGACTAAGAAGGATGTCAGAAGAGACTCTGAACATTGCACTGGAGTGCCAAGAAGACAAAGCAAAGGGAAGGAATCAAGATATTAAGGAGTTGAACAGAAGATTCCAGCAGGCAGCACAGGAAGACAGAGTGTGACAATGAAATGTGCAAGGAGCTGGAGTCAGAAAATCAAAAGGGCTGAACTTGCTCAGCATTTCTTAAGCTGAAGGAACCAAAGAACAAATTCAAACCTTGAGTTGCAATGCTTAAGGATGCTTTGGGAAGAATAATAAATGATCCAGAAAGCATTAAAAGAAGATGGAAAGAGTATACAGAGTCATTGTACCAAAAAGAAATCAGTGGACACAGAAGAATTTCATGAAACAACGTATAATGAACAAGGAAGTTCAAGCTGCTCTGAAAGAATTGGCAAAAAGCAAGGCCCCAGGAATTGATGATGTATCAATTGTCATATTTCAACAAACAGATGCTGCCCTGGATGTACTCATCAAGTTGTGCCAAGAAATCTGGAGGAAAATCACCTGGCCTACTGACTGGAAGATATCTGTACTTGTTCCCGTTCCAAAGAAAGGTGATCCAACAGAGTGTGGAAATTATCGAACAATATCATTGATATCACATATAAGCAAGATTCTACTGAATATTATCCAAAAACAACTGAAGCAACACATCGACAGAGAACTGCCTGAAGTGCAAGCTGGGTTTAGAAAAGGCCTTGATACTATATTAATTATATGATATGATATTAATGATATTATATAATATGATATGATTATCTTATTATATTATATCTAATATCAGATGGATCTTGACTGAAAGCAGGGAGTACTAGAGAAATGCTTATCTGTGTTTCATTGATTATGCAAAGGCATTTGACTGTGTGGATCATAACAAACTATGGCTGACTCTGAGAAGAATGGGAATCCCAGAACACTTGATTGTGCTTATGCTAAACTTATACTTGGACCAGGAGGTAGCCGTCAGAATAGAGCAATAGAAAACTGTATGGTTCAAAATTGGGAGGGGTGTGTGTCAAGGATGCGTCTTATCTCCATATCTTTTCAATCTATATGCAGAACAGATTATCTGGGAGACTGGGCTCTTTGTGGAGAAGTGTGACATCAAGATTGGAGATAGACTCATCAAGAATCTGTGTTATGCAGATGACACAACCCTGCTCACTGAAACTGAGGAGGACCTAAAGTGCTTGCTGCGGAAGGTCAAGGACTATAGGTTTCAATATGGATTGAAATTCAACATCAAGAAAACAAAGATTCACACCACTGGACTGATTGGCAGCATCATGATGGATGATGAAGAGATTGAAATTGGTCACAGCTTCCGTTTGCTTGGTTCTACAATCAATACTCTTGGTGCCAGTAGCCAGAAAATGAAAAGACAAATTGTACTGAGAAAGTCTGCCGTCAGAGACATTTCCAAGGTACTGAGGAGCAATGATGTCAATCTAGAGACTAAGGTGCACCTGATACAGGCCACGATCTTTGATTAGGGCTGGTAGAAGGAGAGTTGATGCCTTAAAGTTTTGGTGCTGAAGAAGAGTATTATACCACAGAATGCTAGGAAAACAAACATGTTCATCCTGGAGAGGGTGCAGCTAGGCTGCTCCTTAGAGGTAAGGATTCTGAAGCTTCCTCTGACATAATTTGGACATGTTGCAAAGTGGGATCAGTCCTTGGAGAGGGCCGTCGTGCTTAGTAGGGTGGAGGAAAAGCTCAGGAGAGGAAGACCCTTAATGAGATGGATTGATTCAGTCACTGGAGCAATGGGGATAGGTGTGTCAGAGACAATAAGGTTGACTGGCACAGAATAGAGCAGGGTGTACAGCTGTTGTCCATAGGGTTGCTATGAGTCGCAGGTGACTCAACGGCACACAACAACAACAACAACATTAGATCAAAGTGGGGATAAATATGAATCTATTCCTGACAGTTGGCCAGGCTGTGGACTCCAAATTTCTTGGCATGGTATTGTGAACACATCCAAGATTGTATCCATTTCCTGAAACACTTGTATGCATTTTATCAATTCCCGAGACTTTCTTGTTGGGGTTTTTATTTTTGTCCATGCCTTCAGTGCAGCTTGAAATTTTCCTTAAGTACCATTGGTTTTTTATCATATGCTACTTCCTGCAAGAATTAATTATTTTTGATACAGTGATTCTGCAGAGTCCATCTTTTTGTTTGTGCTTCCTACATTATTCACTACTTTTCTCACAGAATTCTTGTAAATCAGACTTGAATTTATTCGTTGAGAAATGCTGCATATATCCTTCCTTTATTTATTTTCTTACACCCATTCTTTGCACATTGCGTTACACAATTTTGTGTTGTCTTCTTGAGTTGCTTTTAAAAAACTTTTGTTCACCTCTTGTATTTCAGCATTGCTTAACTTTGTTTTGACTTCTCTATATTCTAATGCATTTTAGAGTCTCCCCTGACTCCATTTTAGTCTTTTCTTTCTCCCCTACTTTGTAATGACCTTTTGCTTTCTCCTTGGCTGGTATATATCTAAATATTTGAGTGAAAAGCATTTGCTATGCATTTAAGAACTAGATAATGAATAAGGATGACAGAAGCATAGATGCCTTGAGTTTTAGTGTTGAAGAAGAATGCTGAGTATCCCAAGGACTGCCAAAAGAACAACAGATAAGTGTTGAAAAAGATGCAGCCAGAGTGCTCCTTGGAGGCAAAAATGGTGAAGCTTCATCTTTCATATTTTGGCCACATTTGGCCATATTTCATTTCTAGCAGAATCTATTTCTTAAAAAGAGACATCATGATTGGAAACATTGAGGGTAAGTAAAGAGAGGAAGACTCCCAATGGGATGGATTGTCACAGTAACTGCAACTCAAGCGTGTCAGAGATGATGAAGATGGCACAGGATAGGATAGGCTTCAGATCTGTTGTTCAAAAGTGTAGTTATGAGGCATATTTTACTTGATGGCACCTTACAACAACATAACTGTGAACAAATACATTGTTTTTGTTGCTAAAATCATCTATGATATTTCTATTGTAGTTTCATTAAATAACTAAAATGTTCCTATTTACTCTTACGTCCAATTATGCCTATTAAATAATAAAATCAATATGTAAGGTGTGAAACTAAGAGCTTGCTTCTTGTAAATCACTTAAGATTAAATGGAGAAGAAAGTAAAGGATATTGGCAAGAGAATATTTCTTTTAATCAGTGTTGACAAAAAGTACAAAAAATAAACTATATAAATGCTTTATTGTGCCTAGCAATCCTAGAAGAATCAATTCTTAGGGAATTCTCCAGCTTTGGAATATTTGTTAACATAATGAAATGAAATGAAACATACAAATTCAAATAGATAGTACAGGCAAAGTAATTTCAAGACATTAATGCACAGTCTTTGAAATTGCTTGCTGTGCATCAGAGAGCTTGACAATGACTAGGGATGATAGAAAGAGAATTAATAATGCCTTTGAGCTGTGGTGCTGGAGAAGAGTGTTGAATGGACTGGCAGGAGAACAAATAAGTTCATCCTAGAGAGAGTGAAAGCAGGCTGCTCCTTGGAGGCAAGAATTCTGAAGCTTCGTCTGTCATACTTTGGGCATGTTGCAAGGAGAGGGAGCAGTTCTTGAAGAGGGACATCATGGTTGGAAGGGTGGAGGGACATAGAAAGAGAGAAAGACCATCAGAGAGATGGATTGATTCAGCAACTAGGAGCCAAGTTGGAACAGGATAGAGAAGATTTCAGGCCTATTGTACATAGTGTCCCTATGAGTCACAAGTGACTTTACGGAACATAACAACAACAATTCTCTCCACCCCTCTGTTTCACCTCTGTCCTCTTTGACTTCACATTTTGTTTCCTACAATCATTCCCATTCATTATATTTTAGAAAATTAATCACTATTACAGTATGCCCACCATTTCCTTTTCTTTTCAGGTCCTCTCCAGACATTTCCCATTTCCTTTACCCTCTCTCTCCATCATCTTCATTTTCCTTTAATGCTTTCTCAATGATTTAAGATTTTCCTCCATGTCATCTCTCAGTATTGCAAAGTGAAACTTCAATTTGTTGTTCAGTTCTTTCAGCTTGAGAAATGCTAAGTGAGTTCTTCCCTTCTAATTTTCTGACTCCAGTTCTTTGTACATTTTATTATAGTACTTTGCTTGGTGTTCCAGAGTTGCCCTTTGAAAACTTCTGGAGGCCTTGTAGTACCTTGCAAACTTTAGTTATGAGACCCTTGTCTGAAATGTAGTTGCTATTTCCTCCCCTCCCCAAATCTGTGAGCTTTCTTTTCACCTACTAGAGAAAGCTTTTATTGTGATTTTGACAAAGTCTCATTCATTGAGTTTCTCTTCCTTAGATTGAGCATTTTTAGCTATGTGTGCAAACGTATTTATGGCATAGATCACGGCTTCTACTTTTGTTTCCATATTGTCTTAACATCTTTATAGTTTTGGGTTTTACACCTTGGTTTCTGGTCCATTTTGTGTAGGTTTTTGTGTATAGTATGAGCTGTGCATTCTTTTTTTTTCTTTTTCTGCAGGTTAATGTCCATTTCCCCCAGCACTGTTTGTTAAAAAGGTTGTCACTTCCCTATTCAATGGATTTTATTGCCTTGTCAAATATAGTTGACAATGGGTTTATGGGTTGATATCTGGATTCTCAATTTTATTCTACTCATCTATATGTCTGTCCTTATATCAATTTCATGCTGCTTTGATTACTATGGCTGTATAGTAAGCTTTGAGATCAGAAAGTAAGCTATCTCTGACTTCTTTTTGTTCAGAAGAGTTTTGTTTATTCTGGTCTCTTCCCTTTCCAAATGAAACTATAAATTTCCTTTTCTCCCCTCTTTAAGAATAAATTTGGTATCTGTATTAGTATTGTGTTGAACATGTAGATTGCTTTTGAGAGGATTGTCATTTTCAAAATGCACAATCTTCCTATCCATGAACAAGTACTTTTTTTCCTTTTAGTTAGGTCTTTCATTATTTTTTGTAGTACTGTTTGGGAAGCCAGAATGGAATCCACTTCCTAAATAACATGCCTCTGAAAATTCTGTGAACTTTGATAAATGTCGATAGTTGTAGAGGGGCTTCAGCTCTTTTGTTCATAGGGTCATTATGAGTCTTGCTCAACTTGAAGGCAATCAACAACAACAAGTGTTTTGTCATTTTCCTTATAAAGACCTTTTATGTTGCCGGTTAGGTTTATTTCTAAGTGTCTCATCTGTGGTTCACTACTGTGAAATGTTTCCTTTCCCATGCTTTCTTTGTTGCTGTAGAGAAATGCAACTGGATTTTTTTTTAAATATTGCTCTTATATCCTTTCACTTTCCTAAAACTGGTCTATTAGGTCTTAAGTCCTTTGGTTGATCCTAGGATTTTCTGTGTGCATTATCATGTCATAGGCAGATAGTGATAGTTTTACTACCTCTTTGCCAATTTAGAAGCAACTTATTTATTTCTTTAGCCTTTATTGGCCTTGCTAGAACTTCCAATGCAATATTAAGTAGGAGTGGTGATAGTGGGCAGCCTTGCCTGGTTCCTGTTCCACTGAGAATGATGACAGTTATTGTTTGTTTTGGTTTTTTTTTTAATATAGTTTTCACTGTGTTGAAGAAATTTCCCTCTATTCTATTTTTGAGGAGTGTTTCAATTCGGAAGTGGTGGTGTATTCTGTTGAAGGCTTTTTCTGCATCAATTGATAGATAGTACCACATGGTTTGTGCTGTTTGCTTTGTTAATGTGATGAATTACATTGTTTTTCTTGTGCTGAACTCTCTTTGCATTCATGTTATGAATCCCACTAGGACGTAAAATACATACATATATATATATATATATATTCTATTAGATAGGTTATGTTAAGGATTTTTTGCATCTATGTTCATGAGAGATATCGATCTATAGTTTTATTTTATTGTGATGTCTTTATCTAGTTTTGGTATTAGGGATACACTTGATTCATAGAGAGACTGTGGGAGTGTTCATTGATTTTTCTATTTTTTGAAATAATTTCAATTTTATAGATAATAATTTAGTTCTAAATATTTGGTAGAATTTACCCATAAAGTCTGTTGAGCCAGGACTTCTTTTGAGCAAGAATCTTTTTATGAATTATTCAATCTTCTTCTGTGATGGGGTTTGTTCAAGTTTTCCACTTGTGTCTGTCAATTTGGGTAGGATGTGGCTTTCTAGGAATTTGTGTATTCCTTAGTTTTGAAAATTTATCAGTGTATAGGTTTTCATAAGATTTTAATATTATCAATTTAATTGTTACTGGTTCTGTTGTGATTTCACATCTTTAATTTTTTATTTGAGTTGTTTGTCTTTTCATTTGTTTAACGTTGCCAATGGTTTGTCTATTTATCAACCATTTTAAAGAAATAGCTCCTGGTGTTGTTGATGATTTCAATCTCTCTTCTGGGTTTTATCCCACTTGTTTCAGCCCTTATCCGTATAAGTTCTATCCTCTAGAAGCTGTGGGATTGGACTGTTGTTCTTTTTCTACTTGCAGATGATGTTTAGTTTGTTTTGTTCGTTCATTTTTATGTGTTTATTTATTGCTATAAACAAGACCCCTGAGAATGGCCTTACCTGTATATCCCAGGGTTTTGATTGATGTATTTTCATATTTATTCATTTTGAGGAACTTCCCCCCCCCATAACCCAATCGTGCTCAAGGAAGGTGTTATTTAGCTTTCACATGAGTGTTCTTTTATTCAGCTCTTTAGTGTCTTTAATTCTTCCTTTGCTTTAGCTTCTCTGCACTCCAGTGGAATATTCAGAGTTTCTTCTGACTTCCCTTTTGGTCATTTTTCTCTTCTGTCTTTGTAATGACCATTTTCACTCTTCCTGGATGATACCTTTGATATCCTCCCACAACTCATCCGGCCTTCGTTTATTAGTGTTCAAGGCCTCAAACCTGTTCATGAGATGGTTCTGAAATTCAGGTGGTATAGACTAAAAGTCATATTTTGGTTCCCATGGATTCTGTTTCATTTTCCTCAGCTTCAGCTTGAACTTGCATATGAGTACTTGGTGGTCTGTTCCATAATCAGCTCCTGGTCTAGTTTTCATAGCTGATTATTGAGCTTCTACAGCAGTTCTTCCTGCAGATATAATCAATCTGATTCCTATGCATACCATATGGTGAAATTCATGTGTATAACCTGCATTTATGTTTCTTATAAAATGTATTTCAATTAATAACTCATTGATTGTGAAAAATTCAATCATTCTATCTCCAGCTTCATTTCTGTCACCAAGTCCATGTTTTCCAACTACTGATTCTTCTTCTCTGTTCCCAACTTTTGCATTCCAATCACCCATTATTATCAATACATCTTGATTGCATGTTCGATCTATCTCCTACTGTAAAAGTCGGTAGAAATCATCTATTTCCTCTTCTTTGGCTCTGGGTGTTGGTGCATTTATCTGAATGATAGTGGTATTCACTGGACTTCCTTGCAAGCGTATGTATATTATCCTGTCACTCACAATTTTGTTCTTCAAGATGGATCTAAAAATGACTTTTTTAACTATGAAAGCAACCCCATTTCCCCCACCTTTTCATCTCCAGAGGAATATATCATATCATTATCTTACTCAAAATGCCCCATGTCAGGCTATCTCATCTCACCAGTGCCTAGTATGTATGTGTTTCATTTCTTTCATAACAATATCAAATTTTCCTACATTCATGGTTCTCATAATTTATGCTTCAGTCACTAGTGTCTGCTTACACCTGTTCCTCTTCCTTTGTATTTCCATACTTGCAATCTCTACCTCAGTTGCCCTTTCTGTTAGTCTACGTGTGTTCTGTTCTACATAGGATTTTCAGAGGCCTGCTATTTCAGAAGTCGAGAGCCAATTCTTCTTCCTAGTCTGTTTTAAACTGAATGTTCAGATTTAGAGAAGTATCTGACAGACAAACATTTTACAGAAAAGTGAAAAGATATATCCCTTATTGTGGAATTAACAATTAGTTACAGTGTTGTCCCTGCCATTGGCCCAGTGTCTTGACCCACTTTTTTCCCAGTTCCACCCTCCACCAGGATACCCCTCCACTTCTACCCACTCCCTTCAACATTTATCTCCCATTGTCCAATCCTTGATCTGATAGCTTGTATCTAAAGTTTTTGTGGCTTCTGTGATTCCAAACACGTCAGCTGCTGGCATTTCCCTTGAGCTGTGGTGCTGGAGAAGAGTATTGAATGTACCATGGACTGCTAAGAAAATAAACAGATTCAACCTGGAGAGTGTTAAACCAGGCTGCTCCTTGGAGGCAAGGATTCTGAGGGTTCGTCTAACATATTTTGGACATGTTATAAGGAGGGACCAGTCCTTGGAGAAGGACATCATGCTTGGTAGGGTGGAGGGACAGCGCAGGAGAGGAGGCCCTCATGAGGTGGATTGATTCAGTGGCTCGGGTAATCGGGATGGCTGTGTCAGAGGCAGTTTAATTGTCACAGGATAGAGCAGGGTTTAGGGCTGTTGTACATAGGGTCACTATGAGTCACAAGTGACTCGACGGCACATAACAACAACAACAACATGAGTGTTATCTTTTTTCTTTAGCTTCTTAATAATTTCTATGTTTGTGACATTGTGGTCTGGGAAGATATTTTATTTTATTTCAATCTTTTTTTTTTTTTACTTTGTTGAGATTTGCTATTGCTAACTTTGAAGACGGAATTGACCACATGGGAAGAAATGTGAGTTACTCTTGGAGTTACAACTCCAGAGTAACAGTGAGAAAGGAAGCAAGGAATTCACAACGAATTTAATTCTACTAAAAAAACAAAAAACAAACAACAAACAAAAGAAAAACATATTTAGAAATAGATCCAAAACTCTATGTGAGCATATAGTCCATATGATAACTTGATTTCAGTTTTGAAATTTCAGCAGAAAACTCAGTCATACCATGACTCTACTTTTAATCTGCAAAACTATGAGTTAATAAATGTAAGCGAGGGCTACATGGTGGAGGGGACCTGGGGGAGGGTTTGTAAAACAATGAAAGAATCTTTTCTTTTACTTTTCCATAATTTTTGGACTCATGTACTTATAACTTGATAGTCAAATTTGTGTCTTCTAGGTTGCAACACCCCCATGATACATCTTCAAGGATATGAACATGTACGGCCAAGCACAATCAATAAGAGTGCATCTAAATTCCAAAATCAATCTCCATAATAGTCTATGTGTTTCCTACTGCCAAAGGTGCCCTTTAGAGTAGTGAGAGAAGATCTTCACCCTGAAACCCACAGCGTCCCTTTTCAGCAGGAAGTAGCTAAGAGAATACGCCATCCCCTTTTCCTTATGACTCAGGGTGAAGTCTCTCTCAGGGAGGAGTGATAGGGAATGGCAAAGGACACACTGACAAAGAAGATTAATCAGAACTGGCTTTGACAAGCACTGTGGCATTTGGACAAGAACAAACTGGGAGGAGGGTAGAGAGAATAGTGCAACAATGAATGAATGGAAACCCAAAATTTCTGTAAATGTTTATGAAAATTAATAAAATATAGAAAAAAAATAAAAAAAATAATTTGTAATATTTTAGGCTGCATAATCCATACATGACAAGAACTTCATTCAATTACAATATTAAACTTATAACAAGTGAAAATATTTTCAAACTCTTTCAAAGTTATTTTCATTTCCTATATCGTTGTAGTTTTAGGTGTTGTTGCGTTTACTTAGACTCATTTTGTACCTACAAACAAAAGATCAGAATCATCTTCATCATTTTTATATGCCAAAGTAAACTTTTACAGTCATCACGTCAATCCATCTTGTTAAGGTTCATTCACTCTTTCCCTAATACTCATCACCCCCAGAATGATATAGTTTTTGAAAGGCTTGTCATTCATGCAATACCTATTCATAGACTATTCAATAGCTATCATAGAAATAGAATAAGGGAACATGCATGTCTTAACATTAGGAAAAGTAGGGGTCATGATTATATCGTTTGTCTATTGTTGTTAATTGCCATTGAGCTGAGTATGATTCATAGCGACCCTATGAACAAAAGGCCTTGAAGTCTTTCTACAACTATTGTCATTTATAGAGTGTACCATTGTCCATAGAGTTTCCAGAGGCATGTTGTTAAGAAAGTGGATGCCACTCTTGCTTCCAAACTTGTGTTAAACTGGGAGCTCCATCAAACACTGTCCACCATAGGTAACTGTTATAGCATTTGATACCCCAATGGCACAAGGTTCAGCATCACAGCAACTCCATGTTACCTCAGTATAGCATATTGGCAGAAGAGTGCTGTACCACTTAGAAGAATGTTCCTACAAAATATAACAACAACCAACTTTAAATACAAAGGCCCTCTCCGAAGTCTTGTTGACTCTAAGCAAGAAGCTTAAATTTTAAAAAACAAAACAATATAGCATGTTTTTGTTGTCATGTCTCATTGAGTCACCTGCTATGTACAGCGATCTTATATACAGCAGCTCTGAACCCTTCCCTCTCCTGAGCCAGTCTCACTAATTCTGACACATCAACACCCATTGCCCCAGATACTGCATCAATCCATCTTATCCAGGGTCTTATCCTATGCTGTCTCTCCACCCTTCCAAGCATGATGTCCTCCAAGGACCAGTCCCTTCTGGCTACATGCCCAAAGTATGTGAGAGGGACCTTAAAAAATCCTAGCCTCCAAGGAGAGACTTGGTTTCACCTTCTCGAAGACAGATTTGTTTTCTTGGCAGTCCATGTTATATTCTAGACTCTTCTCCACCACCACAACTCAAAGGATTCTATTCTTCTGTCATCCATCATTATTGTTCAGCTCTCTGAAACATAAGAAGTAATTAAGAATACCATGGCCTGGATTAGGTGCACCTTTATCTCTAGACTAACATTGTTGTTTTTCAGCACTCTGGAAAGATCCATCACAGCAGATTTTCTCCAATGCAATTTACCTTTTGATTTCCCGACTGCTGGTGTTAAGAGTGATGATTGTGCAGCCGAGCAGGCGAAAATTGCTGACAAGCTCAATTTCTTCTGCATTTATCATGGTGCTGCCAGTTGGCCCAGTGGTGAGAATCTTGATGTTTTTCTTGATGTTGAGATCCAGTCCATAAGACTACAGTCCTTGACATTCTGTAGCAAGCACTTCAGGTCTTCTTCCGTTTCAGGCAGCAAGATTGTGTCATCTGCATATTATAGATTGTTGCTGAGTCTTCTTCCAATCTTTATGCCACACTCCTCCTCATAAAGCCCTGCTTCCCAAATGATCTGTTCTGCATACAGATTGAAAAGGTATAGGGACAGGATGCCTCCCTGACATACTCCTTTCTTGTTTTTTAACCGTACAGTATTTACAACTATTAAATGTAGTTCAAATAATGTGAGGAGCAGGACTATATAATGAAGAATGTGATATAAGATTTAAAGGAAGACTCATCAACAACCTGTAATATATACATGACATAAATTTGCTTGTAGGAAGTGAAGACGATTTAAACACTTGCTGCAGAAAATAAAAGACTACAGCTTTAAATATGGCTTATAGATCAACATCAAGAAAATAAATATTGTCACCACTGGACCAATAGGAAACATCCTGAGAATGTCTAAAAGATTGAAATTGTCAACGATTTTACCTTACTTGGATTAATAAACAACACTCATGGTATCAGCAGTCAAGAAATCAAAAGACAGGCTGCATCGTAGCATACTAGAAAGTGAGGAAGTCTGTTTAAAAGCTAAATTGTGTCTGATCCAAGGCACAGTATTTTTAGTTACTTCCTATGCATTGCAAACTGGACAATGAATAAGGATGAAAGAATTGATGTTGTTGAATTGTGGTACTGAAGAGGAATGTAAGTTGGGTGTCAATCAGTTGAGTGCAACCCATAGTGACACTATAAACAACATATCTGAACCTTGTCCTATCCTGTGTCATCTTCACACATTCCCTGATGCATTAAGGACCACAGCAACAGTAATTGCGTCAATCCACCTGGTTGAGGGCCTTTCTCACCTTCACCAACCCTCTACTTTTTCTGAACATCAAGTCCCTTTACAAGAAATATCTCCTTTTAGAAACATAACTAAAGTATGTGAGGTGAAGCTGCATAATCTTTGCCTCCAAAGAGCCTACCAGCTGCACCCTTTCCAAGACATATTTGTTGTTTTTGGCAGTCCGTGAGATGTTCAGCGCTCTTCTGCAAAATCACAGCTCAAAGGCGTCAATTCTTCTTCTGTCATTCATATTTATTGTCCAGCTCCCAGACACATAGCAAGTGTGGAAAGACCATGGCCTGAGTCAGACACACCTTTGTCCTCAAACTGATATCATTATTCTTCAATAATTTGGACAAGTCCGTAACTGCAGACGTTCCCAGGGCAGTATGTCTCCTGATTTCCTGACTGGTAGTACCAAGGGTGTTAATTGTGGATCCAAGTAAGATGAAATAGTTGACAGTGACAATCATTTTGCCACCTGTCATGATTGCCTATTGGTCCAGTGGTAAGAATCTGTTTTCTTGACATTGAGATACAATCCCTATTGAAGGTTGTATTCTTTGATCCTCTGCAACAAGTTCTTCAAGTCTTCCTCACTTTCAACAAGCAAAATTATGTCATCTGCATAAAGCAGATTATTGATCCTGATGCTGCATTCCTCTTCATAAAGTCCACTTCTAGAATAATTTAATCAGCATATGGATTGAGAAGTTATGGAGAAAGAATACAATCCTGACACACTCCCTTCTTAATTTTAAACCATGTAGTGTTCCCTTGCTCTTTTCACATAATAGCCTCCTGGTTTTGCATATAAGTTTCATTTATGTATTTCACATGAGCACAATTAAGTGTTCTGGGATTCTCATTTTTTCTCAAGGTGAGCCAGAACTTGTGGTGATCCACACAGTAAAATAACTTTGCATAGTCGATAAAGCATGCATAAACAATTTTCTGGTAGTTTTTACTTTCAGCCAGGATCCATTTGACATCAGCAATGATATTCATGGTGCCACAGTCTCTTCTAAATGCTGCTTTAGCTTCTTTCTGGCAGTTCCTTATCTTTATACTTTTAGTTATTTTTGGATGAAATCTAAAGAATTCAGCAGTATTTTATTAATGATATTGTTTTATAGTTAATGCATTCTGTTGGATCACCTTTCTTGGGAATGGGATCAAATATGGATCTCTTCCAATCCATTGGCCAGACTGCTGTCCACCAAATTTTCTAGCATAGACATTTGAGCAGATCCAGGGCTGCATGTATTAATTGAAACAAGTCAATTGGTGTCTCATTGATTCCTGGGGTCTTATATTTTGCCAATGCCTTTGATGCAGCTTCCACTTTCTCCTTCATTACCCTTGGCTCCTGTTTATATGGTACTTGCTGAAATTTTTCAGTGTCAGACAATTCTTTTTGGTACAGTGCTTCTGTGTATTCCCTCCATCTTCTATTAATTCTTTCTGGGTTATTCAATATATTGCCCATAGCATAATTCAATATTGAAACTAGAGGCTTAAACTTGTGTTTCAGTTTTCTCAGCTTGAGAAATGCAGAATGAGTTTTTTTCCCTTTTTATTCTTTAATTCCAACTCTATGCACATTCCATTGTAATACTTTGCTTTGTCTTCTCAAACTACCCTTTGAAATTTTCCGTTCAGCTATTTTACACTGGAATGTTTTCCCTTTATTTTGGCTCCTCAGCATTCTAGTGATTTTTGAGAGTCCCTTCAGACATCCATTTTTTTTTTTAGTATAAAATAAAAGTTTTATATAAAAAGTAAATGATGAAGGGCAATATTTTTATGCAACAGCAAAAACTTGTCTAAATTACATTCAGATATTTGGTGGAAGGTAGAACTTTCAGTGATGAGAACCTTCAATATCTGACTGAAAAGATTTCTTTTTTATTAATTTTAAGGAAAGTTTACAGAGATTTTGGATTTCCATTGTTGCACACAAGGAATGGCAAAGGAAACATTGACAAAAGAGATCAATCAGAACTGGTTGTAACAAAGACTGTGGCAATATAACAATAGAAACCAACACTCGAGGAATGAAGCTATATGACAATAAAAACAGACTCTGAAGGAATATGGCAAAACCACAGACCCAAGGAAAAGACAAACAAGATGGCCAAAGGTCACCCTATGTCCATTGGAAGAAATGCACCATCAGCTCTGTAAACCCCATTCCCTGTTAGCAAAAGATATATAAACACTTTTGTTAGATAAAGATGGTTCAGTCTGTCCCGACCCCTTGGTGGTGGTGGTGTTGTTGTTAAGTGCCATCGAGTCGCAGGCGACTCATAGCGACGCTATGAAGGAGAGTCCTCGACGCTTGGGTGCCTTTCATCCTCTCTTCAGGTTCATAGGGTTTCCGGAGGCAAGCTATTATGAAAGTGGATGCCACTCCCCTTTCCACGCTTGTTTTAATCGGGGAGCTCCACCCCACTCTCTGTCCGCATTGGGTAGCCAACCATTAACACATTTGACACATCAGTGTCACAGTGTTCAGCCTCACAGCAACCACAAGTGACCGCGGGACGGCAACTTGTACACCAGGGCTATACGACCTAGAGGAATAAACCTCAGTTTCTTTCTCTTGCTCTCACTTGGTATTGGTCTGTTTCTTGTATATCCGAGTCAGAACTTTCTAGTTCTTACTCTAAGAGGATCCTGGACCTCTTTTGGAAATCATCCCCTTGACACATTTAAGTTTTGTTCTTATTTTTTTCTTTTTCCTCTTTCCTTGTAATGACCTTTTGCTTTCTTCATGGATGACATCCTTCATATCATCCCACAACTCATCTGGTCTTTTATCATTAGTGTTCAATGCTTTAAACCTATTCTTAAGTTTATCTGAAATTCAGATGGAATTGATTCAAGATCATATTTTGGTTCTCATGGACTTACTCTTTTACTTTCTTTAGCCTCAATTTGGACTTGTACATGAGTAGTTGATGGTCCGGCCCACAATTTGCCTCTGGCCTAATTATTACTGCCAATATTGAGCTCTGATTCTTTTCCACAGAACTGATTCCTGTGCAGTCCATAAGGTGACGTTCATGTGCAAAAGTGCTATTTGTGTCTTTTAAAAAAGACACAAACTGTGACTTTATACATGAATCTCACTTGATGGGCTTTGGTGAAAAATACTGAATTCAAAGAACTACCAGAAAAACATACAAATCTGTCCTGGAAGAAATGCAAACAGGGTGCTCCTTAGAGGCGGGGAAGGTGAAATTTTTTCTCCGTACTTTGGGTATATTTACAGCAGGCACCAGTTTTTTCTCTCCCCTGTCCTCCCAATATCCACAGTACTTTATTGGATATCTGGGAGGACAATGAGATACTCCTTAAAAACTGCCTCTGTCTGAGAGCTATCATTAGTTTTTATACTTGAGTTAGATACCAGTTTACTTAACAATACAATTTTGTTAGTCAAGTTACAAAATTTCTACATTTAAAAAGAACAGTTTTCTGGTAAACAGACAAGAAATAATTAACATATGACTGAGGAACAACAGTTTTGTAAAGATTAATGCTAATCCAGGAGAGAGATGCATTTCTCTTCCTTGTAAAGAAACAGCTTAAGGTACAATATACATATGACTGAGAAATGTTAATTTAAGAAAGATGAATTTCTCTTCTGCTAAATACTATAGTGTATTATACATGATGAAAGAAAGGGGGTGGTGGAGAATTCTAAGGTAAAATAACTGGTTTTGCAGGCTGGAGAAAACTGATGTCAGTTTTATAACTATACTGATATGTTTGAATAATTTTGAATTTATTAATGTCACCTTGTAATTTCCCCCCTCTTCTTACATGAGTCTTATATCTGAAACACAAACATTCTGTGTTGATTCTTGGGGGAGCAGGGCTTCTTAACAAAGTTGTTGTTGTTATATGCTATGTACTTGTTCCAGAGTATGATATTCTCTTCCAGTAAATAGCTTCTCTTAGCAACACCCCCAAAGTATAAGAAATTACGTTTCACCATTTTTGTCTCCAAGGAGCAACCTGGGTGCAATTTTTCTGAGACATACCTGTCTGTTCTTTTGGCAGAACATGAGATATTCAGTACTTTTCTCCAAAACCAAAAGTTGAAAGGCATCAATACCTCTTCTTTCGTCCTCATTCACTGTCTAATTCTCAGCAGTGTAGCAAGACCATGGCTTGAATAAAGCCCCCCTTAATCTTCAGACTGATGTCAATACTCTGGTATTTTGGAGAGGTCTATGACTGAAGACTGGATACTCTGTGTCTCCTGATCTTCTGATTATTGGTACCAACAGTGTTTACCTGATCCAAGCGAGATGGAATATTGACAACTTTATGATGTTGCCTATTGGCACAGTGTTGAGGATTTTTTGTCTTCTTGATGTTGATATGTAATCTGTATGGAAGGCTGTATTCCTAGATCTTCTCTAGCAAATATTTCAAGTCTTCTTCACTTTCAGAAAACAAGGTTGTGTCATCTGCATAGCATAGGTTGTTGATGAGTCTACCTCCAATTCTGAAGCCAAATTCCTCCTCATAGAGCCCAGCCTCCCAGAGAATCTGTTCTGCATTTAGATTGAATAGCTATTGAGATAGGACACATCCTTGGTTTTGACACTCTTCCCAGTTTTGACACTCTTCCAAATTTTGAACCATGCAATGTTTACTTGCTCTGTTCTGACTACTATCTTCTGATCTAAGTATATGTTTCTTATAAGCACAATCAAGTGTTCTGGTATTGGTAAATGAGATTGATTGGCAAGGGACATTTTGAATCAGATGATCATATGATCTTCTATGCCCGAGGTGAGCAGATGATGAAAAATGGGATTTTTTTTATAGTTAAATAATTTCTAGATACACCGTGAAATACTATGTTGTGAATGAAAGGATAATATCCATACATATCAAAGGAAGTCCAGTGAATACCACCATAATTCAAATACACACCCACACACACACACACACACACACACACATATAACAATAACTAGAGCCAAAAAAGGAGAACAGAGAATATTCCTATCAACTTTTACAGTCAGAGATCGCTCAAACATGCAATCAATATACATTAATAATGGGTGACTGGAATGAAGAACTTGGGAACAGAGAAGAAGGATCAGTAGTTGGAAAACATAAAACTTGGTGACAAAAATGGAGTTGGAGATAGAATAATAGAATTCTGTACAATCAAATTATCTATTCATGGGAAAATACTTTTTAGAAGAAATATTGATGCAGGTTATACACATGGATTTCATCAGATGATATGCATAGGAATCAGATCTTTATACCTGTGGAAAGAATCACTGAACAAGCTCAATATCAGCTGTGAAAATTAGGCCAGATGCTGACTGTAGAACAGACTCATATGCAAGTTCAAGCTGAAGTTAAAGAAAATTAAGTCAAATCCACAGGAACAAAAATTTGATCTTGAGTCTATTCTTCTTGAATTTAAAAACCTTCTCAGGAACCGTTTTGAGGCCTTGAACATAATCAGGTGAGCTGTAGGAGGATATCAAGGATATCACCATGTACAATACAAAAGGTCATTACAAAGACAGAGGAGGAAGAAAATATCAAAATGATGTCAGAAGAAACTCTTTGTATTGCACTAGAGCACCAAGAAGCCAAAGCAAAGAGAAGAAAATAAGGATCTGAACAGAAGATTTCAAAGGGCAGTTCGGAAGACAAAGTAAAATATTAAAATGAAATGTGCAAAGAGCTGAAGTCATTAAATCAAAAGAGCTGAATTCGCTTAGCATTTCTTAAGCAGAAGGAAATTCAGAACAAATTTAAGCTCGAGTTGCAATACTTAAGGATGCTTTGGGCAGAATATTAAATGATCCAGGAAGCATTAAAAGAAGATGGAAAGAGTATGCAGAGTCACTGTATCAGTGTATCAAACAGAATTGGTAGACATAGAGGAATTTCGTGAAACAACTTGTGAACAAAACCCTGTGGTGATGAAGGAAGAAGTTCAAGCTGCTCTGAAAGAACTGGCAAAACGAAATTGATGGTATATCATTGGCATATCTCAACAAAAAGATGCCACCCTGGATTAGCTCACCAAGTTGTGCCAAGAAATCTGGAGGACAACCACCTGGCCAACTGACTGGAAGAGATTCATATTTGTTCTCATTCCAAAGAAAAGTGATCAGATAGAGTGTGGAAATTATAAAATGATATCATTAATATCACCTGCAAGCAAGCTTCTGCTAAAATTTGTATCAAGAAATGACTGGAACAGCATATCAACAGAGAACTGAAGACATTTAAGCTGAATTTAGAAGAGACTATGAGGGCACTCTGGTGGCCTAATGGCAGGAAGCTGCAATGCAATCCCAGAGGTGAGCAGTTCAAATTCACCAGATGCTCAACTGGAGAAGGAGGGACAATCTCCTCCTATACCAGTCAGATCCAATTTGATGGTACACACACAAAAATAATAAAGTTATTAACTTTTTTTTAAAAGGAAGAGGCTGTGGTACTAGGAATAGTATAGCTTATGCTAGACGGATCTTGGCTGAAAGTAGAGCGTACCATTGGAATATCTATCTGTGTGTAATTGACTATGCAAAGGCATTTGACTGTGAGTATCAAAACAAAGTATTGCTAACCTTGAGAGGAATGAGAATGCCAAGACATTTTTAAGAGTTGCATATATTTTAATTTCATGCTAGGTAAGTTTGCATTCTCTGAAAATATTGGACATAACTGCAAAATAAATTCCATATTAGCATTTATGGTATAAAAGGGAAATTTTGGATGAAGTAATAAAAATGTAAGAATGGAATTGAAACCTTGATATAGAAGTATGTGATTAAATATCATGTGTGTTATTACATTCCTTTTGAGAAGAATGTGATTTTAGTTCATTCTTTAGTTGCTAAAACTCATTTTATCAATGAGCTGTTATTAAATTTAAACATCTGGAATCCATCAAACTGAACAATGGCCAATGCTCATAATCAATAAACAAGAAATTACCGGTAAAGATATACATTAAAATAATATTATCCAAGCCTTGTTTTAATTATGAGATAATATACTTCTCAAGCCTTATACTATCTTGCTGACAAAAAAAACATATTTTCTATTATTTGATGGATACCTTAAGAGTATCATTAATTTTGCCCAAATTTGAGTAGACTTTTTTAAACTGTACATGATTGTCTAAATGGTAGTTAAGAATGTGTTCCTCTTCCCTAAAGTTAGAATAGTATTATGACTTTAACAAGCAATCTTGAGAGACTCCATGTAATTAATTGAAAATTTTGGCCTTGAGTCTTTAATAAACCACTTGAAACAAGAGAGGCTTTTAACTTCTCTCAACAGAATTCCACTCTCCTTTTATCTCTGAAGAGGATCTTGCTATAATTCTGCCACTTCAGCCAGATTGTTTGCACACAGCTGAGAAGAAATAACATATATTTTTACATCAGCATATTTAATATCAGAGGATCTTCAATGTACTGCACAATGTTGGCAGTATTAACAATATAGTCATCATTAACTTTCCAGAATATCCATAATTGAAAAGTCAGACTGCTGAAAAATGTCACCTTTTGTGTACTCTGCTAAGGGAATAAAGTTCTGCCTAAGTCCTTGAAAGGTCAAATAAAAACTCAATTATGGCTCACGCTAAACTCATAGACATTTTGTTCCATTTACCTTTAGCATACTCTAATTTCCATCTCTGACAAAACAATTCTAAGTTTGCAAGTAAACAGTTTAATCCCTATCTTGCCTATCTCTAGAAAATAAATGTTAGAAAGGTTAGTTGTTCAGTAAAGTTGAAAACTACTGTTTTCAATATATTCAGGTTGTGTGTACCTTAGAGTCTGAACCGACCCAAAGCAGACCTTTCAGGTGAAAGAAGAATGCACATATTTCTTCATAGGAGCAGCTGGTAGCCTTGAACTGCATGCCTTGCCTTTTGGATTGCAGTGCAGCTTCTTGCCATGAGGCCTCCAGAGCTCCAAATATAAATAAATACAATATGAATCTAAAAGAAAGCTATTTTATGGAAACATTTATTTGTTTCTTAGAAGCTGCATTCTTGACAGAATTTATTTAATAGCATTGCATACTAATAAACTTAAAGAAGATTTGTGTTATTCCTAAATATTTAAAAATCCTAAAAAGGAAGGACTGCTTTTGTATGTAATAATTAAGATCTTATTTTCGTCTTCTCTCCTTTCCTCACTATTTCCATAGATCACATTTCCTTCTTCAATTTGCAACTTAATTTTTTAGGGAAGCCAAAAGTGTCTTTCAAATGTGAAAAGGTAAATTGACAATCCAGAAAGTCCAAGGTCTTCTCAAATAAGTTTTTAGGTGACACAATTTAGAAAGCTTTGACCCAAATCACAGTCAGTCTTGATATATTCATCAGAGAATATATTTGAGTTCTGTACCAGAGAACTGTGAAGTTTTATGAGGTCTTGAAAATGAAGATTTATACTGGGATGACCTCAGCTCCATAGAATGTTCAGTGGAAGAAGTTAAAATTGACTATGTCCTATTAACTAAACTTTACAAGATAACTGTTGTTAGTGTTTTAAACTTAAACTGCCATGAGTTTTCCTCTGCAAAAGTTTTCCCAAGAATATGTAATATCCAGGATGTGATGTTTGTGTGGGTCTTTTCCTGACACAGAATGAATTTCTAAGGAAGCTCTGAAAAGAACCATTCAGATTCTGTATTCAGAGTGCATTATTTAATCTAAATTACCTATTTAAATATATTTTATATATTTAGATAACCAAAACTTTTGAACTTATATCATGAGCTCTGGTGGCTGAACCCACAGAGTGTTGTACTGCAAATCCAATGGTGACACCTTTCTGGCAGTTGATATCTATCATCTACTCTGTGGAAGAAAGATAGGCAATCTCCTCCCTTGATTTGGCAGTTTGCAAAATCCCTCTGAAGGGTCAGCTTTGAGTTGGTTCAACCTTGATGACAATGAATTTGAGTATTTGATTTTGAGATGGATCATGTGACTGTAATGACTCTTCTTGGGTTTGATAACTATTTCTTCACTTACTGGTTATTTATTTGACTGACTAACCAAAGGTATTGGCACTTGTTTTTTGTGTTTTGTTTTGGGGGTTGCTGTTGTTGTTGTTTTCATCTGGAAAGGGGAACCAATGAAGTAATCTAAAATAGTAGTTCTTATTTACTGGTGGGGTGCTGAATTTGTCACCTTCAGGAGATATTTGGTCCTGTCTGGAAACATTTCTTGTTTTAAAAAATTGTAGACTATGTTATGATACATAATAGATGGAGGTTAAAGAAGCTATCACATTTCCTACAAAACACAGAACAATCCCCTATAACAAAGAATCACCCTTCTCAAGATATCAATAGAGTTGAATTTGGGAAGCCCTGATTTGAAATACTTGGGATAAAGACTGATGCAGGATAGGAAGTGGAACAAGATCAAGTAGCACCTGAAGTCTATTAAAATTGTCCATTACTTTTGAATTTTCCATTGTTTCTGCACTTCATATATTCCTTTGGAAATTAGATCTGACAATTGCTTTAACAGCTGATTTCAGAGAGAAGCAATTCAAAATTTTTAATTTTCCTACAGTTATGATTACATCTGTGGAAAGGACCACTGGAGAAGCTCAATATCCGCTGTGAAAACGAGGCCAGTAGCTGACTGTGGAACAGACCACCAACTACACATATGCAAGTTCAAGCTGAAGCTGAGTAAAATTAAACCGAATCCATAGGATCCAAAATATGACTCTGAGTCTAACCCACCTGAATTTCAGAACCATCTCAGGAATAGGTTTGAGGCCTTGAACACTAATGAGTGAAGACCTGATGAGTTGTGGGAGGATATCAAGGGTATCATCCAGAAAGAGTGCAAATGGTCATTGCAAAGACAGAAGAGGAAAAAAAGAGCAAAATGGATATCAGAAGATCAACTGTGAATATTGCACTGGAGTGCAGAGAAGCCAAAGCACAAGGAACAATTCAAGATACTAAAGAGCTGAACAGAAGGTTTCAAAAGGCAGTGCTAGATGACAAAGTGAAATAGTACAATGAAATGTCCAAGGAGTTGGAGTCAGAAAATCAAAAAGGCTAATAATAATAAAAACAACAACAACAACAACAACAAAACAACAACAACAAAAAAAAAGAAAATAAAAAAGGCTGAACTTGCTCAGCATATCTTAAGCTCAAAGAACTGAAGAACAAATTTAAACCTCAAGTTGCTATAATCAAGGATGCTTTAGCAGAATATTAAATGATCCAGGAAGTATTGAAAGAAGATGGAAGGAATATACTGAATCACTGTATCTAAAGGAATTGGCAGACACAGAAGAATTTAATGAAACAACATATGAGCAAGAGCCTATTATGATGAAGGAAGAAGCTCAAGCTGCTTTGAAGGAAATAACAAAAAATAAGGCCCCAGGAATATGGTATACCAATTGGCATACTTCAGCTAACAGAAATATTTTAACAGCTGCCCTGCACATGCTCACCAAGTTGTGTCAAGAAATCTGGAGAACAACTACTTGGCCAACTGACTGGAAGAGATCTATATTTGTTCCCATGCCAAAGAAGGGTGACCCAACAGAGTGTGGAAGCTATAGAACGATATCATTGATTTCGCGTGCAAGTAAGATTCTACTGAAGATTATCCAAAAATGACTGGAACAGCACATCAGCAGAGAACTGTCAGAAGTCCAGGCTGGTTTTAGAAGGGGTCGTGGTATTAGGGATATTGTAGCTAATGTTAGACGGATCTTAGCTGAAAGCAGGGAATACCAGAGGAATGTATATCTATGTTTCATTGACTAGCAAAGGTGTTTGCCTGTGTGGATCATAACAAACTGTGGCTGACTCTGAGAAGAATGGGAATCTCAGAACACTTGATCATTTTAATGCGAAACCTATACTTGGACCAAGAAGTAAAACAGAGCAAGGAAACACTGCATGGTTCAAAATCCGGCAGGGTGTATGCCATGGATGTGACTTGTCTCTATACCTTTTCAACCTGTATGCAGAACAGATTGTCCGGGAGGCTGGGCTCTATGAGGAGAAATTTGGGGTCAGGAACGGTGGAAGATCTATCAACACAATTTGTTATACAGATGGCACAGCCCTGCTTGCTGAAACTGAGGAGGATCTGAAGCACTTGCTGCAGAGGGTCAAGGACTGTAGCCTTCAATATGGATTGAGGCTCAATGTCAAGAAGACAAAGATTCTCACCACTGGACCAATTGGCAGCATCAGGATTGATGGTGAAGAGATTGAGATTGTACACAGCTTTAGTATGCTTGGCTCCACAATCAACACTCTTGAACCAGTAGCCTGGAAATTAAAAGACATATTGCGATGGAGAAAGTCTGCTGTTAGGGACCTCTCCAAAGTACTGAAGAGCAATGGTGTCTCTCTGGAGACTAAGGTGCGTCTGATACTGGCCATGGTCTTTGTAATCACTTGTTATGCATCAGAGAGCTGTAAAATGACTAGGGAGGATAGAAGGAGAATTGATGCTTTTGAGCTGTGGTTCTGGAGAAGAGTACTGAGGGTACCATGGAATGCTAGTAAAACAAACCGATTCATCCTTGAGAAGCTCAAATGGGAGGCTCCTTGGAGGCAAGGATTCTGAGGCTCCGTCTAACATACTTTGGACATGTTGTGAGGAGAGGCCGGTCCTTGGAGAAAGACATCATGCTTGGGAGTGTGGAGGGACAGCGCAGGAGGGGAAGGCCCTCTATGAGGTAGATTGATTCAGTGAGTGGGGTAATGGGGATGCATGTGTCAGAGACAGTGTGATTGGCACAGGACAGAGCAGAGTTTACGGCTGTTGTACATACGGTTGCTATGAGTTGTAAGCGACTCAACGGGACATTAAAACACAACAGTTACAGGACACTAGTTAATGGAGTTAAGCCTAGTAACTGCTATCTTCTATTTTCTCCCTTAATTCCTTGCTGCCTTATGACAAAGAAAAGGGGAGGCTAAGCAATGTTATAACAATTGCTTTTTATACTCTCTTACTGACAGAGAAACTCAGAAACAAAAAGACTGGTCAAGAAAAACACTGAAAATGGCAGAAACTGAATCCATATTTTGCAGCAAGAAACTTATGAGGACATCTGATAACATCCATTATACATCACTCACTCACTCACCGACTCATCACTTGAATCAGAACCAAATCATGACCTTCAGTGGGTTTCTGAAGCCGTAAATAGTACTGCAGGAGATTGCCTTTCTTTCTCCAATGGAACCTCTTGTGGATTCAAATTGGTGGAGATGTGCAGCTTTGGGTTAGTACAACTCCTTATAGAGTATGCCACCAGAGTTCCCTGAACCATAGATGTTGTTAGGCACCACAAAGTCAAGATTTGAACCTAGTCCTGTCCTGTGCATCCTCACACTTCCTGACGAACAAGGGCCCATTGCAACAATCACCTTGCAAATCCACATGGTTGAGCATTTTCCTCTCCTTTGCTGATCCTTCAATCTTCCCAGCATCACGTCCCTCTCCAAGGAATAGCACCTCATAGCAATATGTCCAAATTATGTGAGGCAAAACCTCATCATTCTTGCCTCCAACGAGACATTTCTAATCATTTTCAGTGCTCTTCTCCAACACCACAGCCCAAAGGCATCAGTTCTTTTTCTGTCATCCTTATTCATTGTCCAGGTCTCGGATGCATAGCTAGTAATTGGAAAGACCATGACCTGAATCAGATGCATCTTAGCCCTCAAACTGACGTTACTACTCTTAAACAATTTGGAAAGGTTCTTAACTGAAGACAAAATACTGTTGAAGATCATTCAAAAATGGCTGGAACAGTACATAGGGAATTGCCAGAAGTTCAAGTAGGATTAGAAGAGGCTGTGGCGTCAGGGATCTCATTGCTGATGTCAGATGAATCCTGGCTGAAAATACCAGAAGAATGTCTATTTGTGCTTCAGTGCTTTACTGACTATGCAAAGGTATTTGATTGTGTGGATCATGGCAAGTTGTGGCTGATGTGGAGAATAGGAATCCTAGAGCACTTAATTTTGCTCATGAGGACCTATACCTGGACCAGAAGGCTGCTGTGAGAATGGAGCAGGGGAGCACTGCATGCTTTGAATTGGGAAGGGAATGCATCAGGGATGTATTCTATCTCCATACCTGGTCAGTCTATATGCTGAGCAAATTATCCAAGAAGTTGGACTCTATGAAGAAGAATGTGGCACCAGGACTGGAAGGAGACTGATCAATACCCTGTGTTATGCAGATGGCACAACTTTACTTGCTGAAAGTGAGGAGGATTTGAAACATTTGTTGCACAAGATTAAGGAATGCAGCCTTTAGTGTGGACTGCATCTCAATCACAAGGAAACAGAGATTCTCACCACTGGACCAATAGGCAGTGTCATGATGGATGGAGAGGAGATTGAAACTGTCAACAGCTTTATCTTGCTTGGAACCACAATTATTACTCTTGGTTAGAGCAGTCAGAAAATAAGGAGACACAACACAATGGGAAGATCTGCAGTTATGGAACAATAGATGGAAAAGTAAAATAAGCAGAAAATAAGGGGGGAAAGCAGCAGGAAAACAGATTACACTACACAGATAATTGGCTGGAATGGTCAATTGTACTGTTGCCCTGAAAACATTATATTTCAATACATTTAAGATGGCAAATATGTTCAACTACACAACTAACCCTTGAGTGTATCCTTTAAATTCTAAAACTCATACTAGAGTTGATACCCAATTTATAATAGAGACAAGAAGACAGATAATCTAGGCTTTAGAATATAGTCTTCAGAATATAGCATCTATATATTATAGAAATCTTCCTGAAAGGATTTCCAAGTTCGCAAATACAACAGAGCTCTCGTGAGGCAGTGGATAAAAAATTGTGCTGCCAATCCAAAGGCTAGTGGATCAAATCCACAATCTACTTTGTGAGAGAAAGATAGGCAATATTCTTTAGTATAATTTACATCCTCAGAAAACCAGCAGGAGGGTCAGCTACTAAGAGTTTCAACTACAGGACAATGAACGAATCAGTTCTTACAGAAAACAGACTGCCCTATCCTTCCACAGAACAACTGAGAGGTTCAAACTGCTGACCTTTTAATAAACAGTTAAGTGCTTTAATCTCCTTGCCACTCAGGTTCCTTCTAAGACAGGTGAAGGGAAAAAAATTATACAGCATGTAATTTTAATGGGTAAGTTAGATATTCTTAAAAAGCTTTTCTCAATGCTTTTTTTTGTTTCAAAATGTAGTCACAAAGTGACATCTGGAACTTCGATTCTATACCCTTTATTCTTAATTCATTGAATCTGTTCCAGGGTAAGCGAGACTTTCTCGAAGATTGTAGAAGTAGTTGTGGTTTGAATTGATTGTATTTTTATTAAAGATTTTCCATTTGAACATTCGTTTTGTTATGTGCAAATCTGTAAACATGAGCCAACATGTTTTTAAAAAAAAGAAAAGAAAAAGAAATGACTCAGACTCTTTGTGAAATAGGAATTTAACATCGGGCAAAAGATTGGCAGAGTTTAGCTAACCACTCAAAGACATGAGTTTGCACATGTTGCTGACTCGGAAATAAAAGCAAAGAGGCCTAGAAGACAATAATAAAGTGTTATTTCCCTTTTCTATGTAATCTCAGTATACAAAACCTATCTTAAAGTTTTTTACCAACTGTAAAGTTTACATACTACATTGCTAACAGATGTAATTGTTGGACAGATAACAAACATACTCATAAATTTTAAACCCTTTTTTTTAAACTTAAAAAAATGTGTGTTCAGACACTAGAAACTGTGCCTATTGCCAAGGGTGGATATGTTTATCTTTAGTCTCTATGTTAACATTAAAATGACCTTTCCAGGATTCTTGGATGAATTAGGCACAATAACCAAAGGTTAGAGGACTCTGTAGCCATAGGGAGTGCTATCAATCTAAAGGCAGCCCCTCTTTGAGGGTTCAAATCCACCAGTGGTTCTGTGAAAAAAACATGAACAACCCCCTTTGATATAACTTAAAACCTCCCTGCTGGGTAGTCAGTTGATTTGGTTAAAATTCAATGGCTTTTGAGGATCAAAGGTTACCATTTAGATTTGAGTTTCCAAAAGTAATTCTTATGTATAGATGGTTATCACCTATTCAATGAGAATGTAGAGGCAAGATTTTTTTTAACTTATGAAATTTACTTTCAATAGACTCCTTTAGTTGAAAGGTCTTTATAATTGTTTGATTGTTTGTAAATTTTCCAATGGTAGGGTTTCTGCTGATTTAGTGGATAAGGAGGGCTACCAACCCAAACCCAGTCAATTTGAATCCACCAGATGCTTTGTGGGAGAAATATGGACAATCTTCTCCTATGTAATATAGAGGTTCTGAAAAACTACTGAAGGGTCAGTTATGAGTTGATTCCAAAGGCAATGAGATGTTTGTTTTTATTTGTGTATTGTGTGTGTGTGTGTGTGTGTGTGTGTGTGAGAGAGAGAGAGAGAGAGAGAGAGACAGAGAGAGACAGAGAGACAGAGAGACAGAGACAGAGAGAGTAAGGGAGTGATTGTGAGAAAGAATAAATATGCAAGTGGCATGTGTGTGGCTTGTTTTTAAACTTCCTAATGATGTCTTCTTTTGAGTATTTTTTCAAAGTGCCTAACCTTGTTTGCTGAAAATGAGGGGGACCTCGAGCTCTTATTGCAAATCTCAAAGACTACAGCCTTCCATGTAGATTATATCTTAACACCAAGAAGACAAACTTACCACTTACATAACTTACTAGCCCATACCATTGGGTCAGTGGGCAGCATCATGATAGAGAAAGCATTGAAACTGTCCATGATTTAATCTAACTTGAATCCACAATCAAACCCTTTGGTACCTGCAGCCAGGACATAAGGAGATATAATATTCTGAGCAAGCCTGCTGTTAGGGATTTCTCCAAAACACTGAAAAGCAGTGATGTCACTTTGAAGACTAAGGTAAACTTTATTCACACCATGGTCTTTTCAATTACTTGCTAAGCAATGAGAGATGGACCATTAATAAGGATGACAAAAGAAGAATTAATGTCTTCGAATTGTAGTATTGGAGAAGAGCACTTAATATACCATGAAATGTCAAAACAATGAACAGGTTTGTCTTGGAAAGGGTGCAGCCAGAGTGCTTCTTGGAGACAAGAATGATAAAGCTTCATTTCTTATACTTTGGAAATGTTTCCAAGAGAGGCTATTCCTTAGAAAAAGATGTGCTTGGAAGAGTCAGCAAAAGAGAGGAACACCCACCTTAAGATGGATTGACATGATGACTGCAACAATGGACTCAAGTGCATCAGAAATGGTAAGGATGTCACAGGATAAGAGGGAATTCAGATCTGTTTTCCATACAGGTCACTATGAGTCAATACTCAACTTGATGCACCTAACACAAACAATAATATCAAATAAGCACAATTTATCAATATTTTATTTTTTAGCCAAGATATTTTCATTTCTATAAATTTTTCTTTCAATATAACAATGTCCTGAAAATATTTTTTTCAAACTCACTGTAACTTCAACGTCAGTATCTGAAATTTTTATTGAGACAACAGACAAAATGTAAAAAGAAAAAAAAATCTGTGTATGTAGTTCGTCTTTCACTATGGCTTTTCTAATGTAGTTGACTAATTCTGTGGAAGGGTAGGACTATATGAATGGAACATATTGGCTTATTCACAAAGGAAATGGCTGTCTATCATTCCACAAGGGGATTGACCAGTCTCAACAATTGACAAGAAGATTGGTTCGTCTTTTCAATAAATTGAAAAGCTCCACCTGTAGTGGTAGAATTCCACTACCACAACCACCTTCACTACCAGAGAAGAGGAAAGAGACATTCCCTAACCCAGTGAAGAGGAGGCAGGAAAATATAGAACATACTTTAGGACAACAGCAGTAGCCATGAATGAACTGGAGAATTGACACGAGATAGGACTTTTTTTTTCAATGATGTAATTATTTTTATTATCATTAAAATTAATGAAAGTTTACAGAGGCTTTAGATTTCCATTCATTCGTTGTTGCACTTTTCTTCCTGTGCCCCCCAGTTCTCTCTTTTCTTTGAAAAGTAAAAGAAAAATTCTTTCATTGCTATACAATCCCTCCCTCCCAAGTCCACAACACTATGCAGCCTTCCTTCTGTACTCCTGTTATGACAATAATACCTTATCATATATCCTTTTTAAACAAATCTCTCCCTCATCTGTTTTGATGCAGTATACATAATTTGTCCCCTCTTTCTCATTTTCCCCTGAGCCCTGACATCAGTCTTGTTTTACAACAGTGACACTATGCAGTATTTGTCCTTTTATGACTGAGATATTTCACTTAGTATAATGACCTTTAGGGTCACCCATTTTGTATAATATTTCACAAGTTCCTCATTTTTCAATGCAGTGTTGTATTTCATTATGTGAATATACCACAATTCTCTATCCATTCGTTTGTTGATGGGTACTTAGGTTGTTTCCAACTCTTTGCTATTATGAACAATGCCACGATAAACATGTGTGGGCATATATCTACTTGAGTGACATTTATGGGGTTTTTAGAGTATATTCCCAGTAGTTTAATTGCTGGGTCAAATGGTACCTTTCTTTGCAACTTTTTGAGAAAGTGCCATACAGCCTTCCATAGTGGTTGCACCATTTTACACTCCCAGTAACAGTGAATAAGGATTCTAGTTTCTCCAAAACCTTGCCAGCATTTGTTGTTTGTTGTTCCAATAAATTTTTCTATTCTTACTGCAGTGAGATAATATCTTACAGTTGTTTTTATCTACATCTCTCTTAGAGCTAGGGATTTTGAACATTCCTTCATGTATGTTTGCCATCTGAACGTCTTCTTTGGTGAAGTGTCTGTTCGTATTCAGTGCCCATTTTTCAATTGGGTTATTTACCTTTATCTTGTTGTGGTGCTCAAGTGCTTTAGAAATTCTAGATATAAGTCCCATTCATCTATTTTATCTTCTCCTGGTGGTAGGTTTTTCAGGATGCTTGGAAGATTGTTTATGCTGTGGATTAGGGCTTCTAGAGTTCTTCCAAGCTTTTCTCTAATGAAGTTTATAGACCTTGGTTTTAGTCCTAGGTCCTTGATTCACTTTCAGTTGGCTTTTGTGTATGAAGTGAGGTGTGGATCTTGCTTGAGTTTTCTATAGATAGTTTTCCAATTTTGCCAGCATCATTTGGTAAAAAAGACTGTCGTTTTCCCACTTTACTGTTTTCATCTCCTTGTCAAAAATCAGTTGACTGTAGGGAGATGGGTTGATTTCTGGGTTCTCAACTCTATTCCATTGATCTATGTGTCTATCCTTGTACCAGTACCACACTGACTTGACCACCACGGTAGTGTAGTAGGATTTGAAATCAAGAAGTGAGATGTCTCCTATCTTGTTTCTCTTTTTAAGGAGTGCTTTGCTTATCGGGGCCTCTTTCCTTTCCAAATGAAATTGGAGATTGCCTTTTCTATCTCATGGGAGAGAGAAATTAGTACTTGTATTGGGTTTGCATTGAGCATATAAAGTGCCTTTTGTAGTAATGTCATTTTCACAATATACAGTCTTCCTATCCATGAGCAAGGTATATTCTTCAATTTCTCCAGGTCTCTTTTTTGTTTCTTGTAGTAATGTTTTGTTATTTTCTTTGAATAGATCCCTTGAACTACTGGTTAGATTTACTCTCAACATTTTGGAACACAAATCAAACATCAATAAATTAAAAAATAGAAATAATGCAAAGCACCTTCTCAGACCACAATGTTACAAAAAATTAGAAATTAATAACAAAAGGATAAAGGACCAAAAAAATCTATACATTTGGAAGCTGAACAACACCTTTGTTGAACATGAGTAGGTACTAGAAGAAATAAAAAAAATAAATTAAAAAGTTTCTTGAAACAAGTGACAATGAAAACCTTTGGGAAGCAGCCAAAGCAGAAATCAAAGGTCAATTTATAGCAATAAGCAAACACATCAAAAGACAGGAAAAAAATGACCATTAACTCTCTAACCCAACATCTCCATCCTAATGAAAGAACAAAACAAAGAAACACTAACACCCTCTAAAATAACTGAAATTATAAAAATTAGAGCAGAAATAAATGAAATAGAAAACTAAGAGAAAAAAAAACCACCTTGAAACCATAAACAAAACTAGGAGTTGGTTCTTTGCAAAGGTCAATAAAATTGACAAACCAAAGAGGGAAAAGGCACAAATAATCTAAATACAGGATGAAACGGGCAACATCACAAAAGAATCAACTAAAATAAAAAGGCTAACATTGGAATACTGTGAAAAGCTATACTCAAGCAATTATGAAAACCTAGAGGAAATGAGCAAATACAACCTACCTAAACTGACACAAACCAAAACTGAACACCTGAACAGACTCATTACAAAAGAAGAAATTGAAAACGTAATAAAATTATCTCCAGCCAAAAAAAGCCCAGGAACAGATGGTTTTACAAGTGAATTTTATCAAACATTCAGAGGAGAACTGTAATCAATTCTACATAAACTATTTCAGAAAACAGAAAAAGATGGAAGTTTCTCAGACCCATTCTATGAAACAAACATATCCTTGATACCAAAGCCAGGTAAAGACACCACCAAAATAGAAAACTTTAGGCCAATAGCTCTCATGAATATTGATGCAAAAATCCGGAATAAAATCCTAGCCAATAGAACCCAATGATACATCAGAAAAATAATTCACCATGACCATGTTGGATTCATAACAGATATGCAAGGATGGATGGTTCAACATAAGGAAAACAATCAATGTAATTCATCACATTAACAAAACAAAGAACAAAAACCACATGATCCTATTGATTGATGCAGAAAAGGCCTTTGCCAAAATCCAACACCCATTCCTGATTAAGAACTTTAACAGAGTAAAAAGTATATATGCAAACCCAAGAGTCATCATTGTTCTCAATGGAGAGATTAAAGCCATTCCCTTTGAGAACAGGAATTAGGCAAGGAGACCCACTATCACCTCTCCTGTTCAATATTGTGTTGGAAGTCATAGAGATAGCAGTAAGACAAGAGAAAGAAATAAGAGGTATTCAAATTGGCAAAGAGGAGGTAAAATTATCTCTACAGGCAGATGATATGATAGTATATTTAAAAAACCCTAAAGACTCAGAAGGAAAACTTCGGGAGATATTTGACCAATTCAGCAAAGTGGCAGGATACAAAATGAACATACAAAAATCACCCACAGTGCTGGAGCTAAGAAAAACAGTACCCTTCACCATAGCTAATCACAAGAGATGGGATATTTTTTAGGGTGAAGCCAATACTGGCAGGACTAAGAACTTGGAAACACTTAGAGCAGCAAGGCTTGAGGCTGAGGTACCTGCATGCACATTTTGAGAGTTGTCTTGATTGTATCCAGTTA
>NW_006399831.1:12268927-12334714 GCF_000299155.1 Elephantulus edwardii | reverse complement strand
CCTTAGGCTGCTTCCAACTCTTTGCTATTGTAAACAAAGCTGCAATAAACATGGGTGTGCATATATCTGCTTGGATGGCAGACATGGTCTCTCTTGGGTATATTCCCAGTAATGGGATTGCTGGGTCAAATGGTATCTCTATTTGCAATTTTTTGAGAAAGCGCCACACCGCCTTCTACAATGGTTACACCATCTTACATTCCCACCAACAGTGAATAAGAGTTCCAGTTTCTCCACATCCTTGCCAGCGTTTGTTGCTTGTAATCTAGATTATAAACTTTTTACCTCCCCAATATAATTCTGTGTAGTCTGTGAGCTATAATATTGGTTTGGGGTTTTTTTAGCCTGGCTTTTTTTACCCCGTGAAATTGCAACACATATTGAATAAGCCAGACAATATTTAAGAAGGAAAAAATCTTGAAAGAAAAATTATGTCAAATATGAGGAACTTTTATGAAACAGCATCAGTTAAGATACTATGAAATAGGTGCAAGAACAAATGGTTGTAAAAACAGAACACAAAGTTTGGAAACTATTAGAAATGAAAGCTGCCACTGAAATTCAGTGGAGGAAAAAGTTCTTCTAAGTATGTAGAGGACAATTGTTTAGATAGTCACACTGGGAGAAAACCCTATACTTAATTCTACATTCATATTTAGATATTTTTAAAATATCTAAAATGTCAATTTGCTAGTCTCATCAATAAATTGAACAGTCCTACATGCAGAGATAGAATTTCCCCCAATTTCATATTTGTCTACCATTTAGACGTAAATATGAAATGCAGAGCAATAAGTCTCTGTCTTTTCAGTAATGTTATATATTTAAAACACAATATATTTTATTTATCTTTCTCTTGTAAAAAACTTTTGTATTGTTGTAAACTTGATCTATAATATTTAATATGTCATATACCATGTATAAAGAATATTATTACATAAAATTATAAATATATTTGGTCAAATGTAACTTTAGAAAGTGATTCCAGAGGTACTTAATAGGGATTTTAAGTAAATACAAGAACTATATAAGTATTTTTTCCACACATTTTAATTTTTAGCAATTTGATCCTTGAAATTGGTATTTTGTTTTAACGTATGTTAATGTCTCTCCTGTGAGTAAAATAGAGTACCTTTTTTAAGTTCTCAGGAGCTATATATAATCTTAATGAACTATCTATAAACTATGCCTATTTGTCAATATTTAAAATTTTCAATTTTATTTTTTCATTTCAGAAAGAGATTTACAAAGTTGATTCTTTAACTAGTCCCTAATTGCATTATTAATATGAAGCATCACTATAAGCATTATTTTTGTACTCTAGAAAAATTAAAGTATGAAATATTTAGACTTCACCAACTCACTTCTACCTTATCTGTTGGTTTTTAAGATGCCATCAAGTAGACTTTGACTCATAGTAACCCTATATATGATGAAATAAAGTCCTTCTTAGACCTGTGACATCCTCACCATCTCCTATAGTTAAACCCATTCCCATCACTGTAGTCATTGTGTCAGTTCATCATATTAAGGGTCTTTCTCTCCTTTTCTATTCTCAACCTTCACATTAACTTTTACCTATAATGTATACCTATACATTATATTTTATTCTTTTTCATTAATTTACACATTAGAAAGAACTATTTTAATTGAGTCAATGTTTGTATCTCATTTCCTACATTTTGATGTCTTTTAGTATTTTCAATATTATTTAGGTAATGCTGAATTGGTTCCAATTCACAGTCTCACTTGCTGCAATAGAACAAAATGCTACCTGATCTTGCACAATTCACAGTTACTGCTGTACTTGAGCTCCTTGTTATAGGCACTGTGCTAATTCATCTTGTTGATGTCCTTCCTCATTTTTCTAACTCTCAACTATCCTGAGCATGAAGGCTTCCTCTAAAGATTCCCCCCATTGATAATCCAACTAAAGAATGCGAGATAAGTCTATCTCCTTTTCTAAGGAATACTTTGGCTGTACTTCCAAGTTAGTGTTGTATGTTTTTCTGGGAGTCTATTGTGAAAAGAGCAGAAATAGGTATGCAGGAGCACAGGGCCATGAGTGTCTTTCTGAAAGAGCCAGAGGGAGGCACAGGCCTTTCAATACCCTAGAGCATAAAAAAAGCCGATAGTTGCATTTATAACCACACCAGCAGCAAGAAGTTTGTTTATTCACTGTTGATTCACAGATTTTACTCACCAACTGTGGTACCAAGACTGGGGTTTATTAGGGAAATAGTTTGGGGAGTGGGAAAGGCAAAGAATATCTCAAAATATTAGCCCAGGTTTAGTCCAATAGTCCCAGTAAGATGAACAGTAAAACACAATACTTTATTACTAAAAGTCCTGGTTTCAGTTCAGAAGTCATTTTCTTCCATCATCCAGCAAGAATAACAAAACCTTTAACTCTGGCCTTTGTCTCAGGGTTCCTTTGATTACTCTTTGCCACAGTTTCTCCACAACAGTGCTGCAGTCTCTCCAATGCCATCACCAGTGTCTCACCACCAGGATCTTGCTCTTATCACAGTCTTGCTCCTATCTCCCTCAAGTATTGCTGCCTAGTGTGTTCATGGGTATACATGTGAACCCTGATAGAATAGTTCCATGAGTACTAAAGGAAAAACCTTGTTAATTTTCTATTCATTGGTTATAATTCCAATCATTTTTATGCTTAAGCCTTCCATATATGTATTTTTTTTAAATTTCTGATCTATCATGATCTTAGGTAAGTGAACAAACACCAACTATTGCTAAATTATTCAGGCTCTTTCAGGTATTATTTTTAATATCTGTTTTGATAACTGTTGATACTAGATGTTTGAACACAGGAATTAATCTAGTAAATGTTCACTGTGAATTCCATCCTTTAATAATAAAGGAGTTATAAACAGTTATAGTTTATTGTTAAATGCTCAAAATGAGAGCCTTTCTACTTTAATAAATAACTACAATTGAGAGAGAGAGAGAGAGAGAGAGAGAGAGGTACACTTTATTTTATACTGGTTCATTTAAAAGTTCTAATACATTGTTTTTCACACCAGATCTTTCTCATTTCCTTTATCCTCTCCAGCAAATTGTACAACCCTTGATTAACTTCCTCCCCTTGCCCATCCTCAACCCTCTGCTTCCACCCTCCCCCACCCTCTTTGAATCCTCATTCTCATTCTACAATAATGGTTTTATACAGTATTTGTCCTTATAAGACTGAGTTAGTTCACTTAACATAAAGCTCTCTAGTCCCTCACAAGTTAGGTAGTGATTTATAAAATCATTGTTCTTCTGTGCTGTGTAGTATTCCATTGTGTGAATGAACCACAAATTCTTGTTCCATTTGTTTGTGGTTGGATACCTGGGCTGTTTCCATGTTCCTGTGATGGTGAATTATGCTGCTATAAACATTGGTGTACAAGTTTCTGTGCCTCAATTCTCATTTTCTCTGGGTATATTCCAAGCAGTGGAATAGTTGGGTCCTATGGAATTTCCATGATCAGTTTTTTGAGGAAGCACCAAACTGCCATCTAGAGGGCTTGTACCATTTTATAATGCCAACAACAATGTATTAGAGTTCCTTTCTCACCATATCCTTTTCAGAATTTATTACTTGCTTTCCTGTTAAACTTTGCTACTGTTACTGAAGTAAAAAAGTATTTCATTGTGTTTTGTATTTGCATCTCTCTTATTGCCAGTGATTTAAAGCATTTATTCACGTACATGTTGACTATTTGAATATCTTCCTGTGTGAAAATTCTTGTCATGTTTTTTGTCCATTTTGTAACTGAGTTATCATTCCTTTTCTTGAGGAGGCCCAGGAGTGTTTCATTATGAGACTCTTGTGTGAGATGGTATTGCCAAGTGTTTGTTTCTATTTGGTAGGTTTTCTTTTCAACCTTTTGAAAAAAGTTTTTGATGCACATGGGGATTTAATCTTTAGAAGGTCCCATTCCTCAATTTTATCCTTTTCAGATTTTGCATTTCTGGCTGTATTTGGCAATCTTTTTACACCATACAGTAGGCCTTCTAATCTTGATACCAGTTTGTCTCTTACAAACTTTATGGTTTTGGGCTTAAAATCAGTGGTATTCTTCTAAAGTAACAAAGAAAACTCAGAGAAGAAAACCAGGAAAGCAATACCATTTACAATAGCCAACCACAAATTGAGATACTTGGAAAGGAACCTAACTAGAGATACAAAAGACACATTACAAAGAAAACTACAGAACATTTCTTCAAGACACAGTAAAAGACATAAAGAAATGGAAAAATAGACCCTGTTCATGGATAGGAAGACTCAATATTGTGAAAATGACAATACTACCAAAAGCAATCTACATGTTCAGTGCAATCCTATTAAAAATACCAAATTCATTGTTCATGGTGATTTAAAAGAAAATTGCCAAGCGTATTTGGAGAGGCAAAAAAACTCAAACAATCAAAACACTTCTGAGAAACAAAAACGAGGTGGAAAGAATAGCACTCCCAGATCTCAAAAACTGCTACACAGCAGTAGTAACCAAAACAGCATGATACTGGTACAATGACAGGTACATAGACCAATGGAATAGAATTGAAAACCCAGAAATAGACCCAGTTCTCTATGGTCAACAGATATTCAACAAGGAAATAAAACCTATCAAAATTAGGAAATATCAACCTCTTCTATAAATAGTACCGGGAAACCTGGATGGCTATCTGTATAAAGCTGAAACAAGACCCTTATCTTACCCCATCGACAAAAATTAACTCATGGTCGCCCAGAGACCTGGGGGTAAAGCTACAAACCATAAAGTTCATAAGATGCATATTTTGCTTTTTTAAAAATTTTATTGGGAAAAACATATTGGGGGTACAAGAGGTGAGGGGTGGGGGCAGAAGGGTGAGGTTGGGCAGGGATGAAAATTGCAGGGGTGAAGTTGCAGAGCTGCACAATTTGGTTGGAGTGGGGAGCAGGTGGAGGAAGTGAAAAGGATTCAGTGGGGACCAGATGCTACAGGGGAATGGTAAGCATATTACAATGGTGATTAAACCAACTGTCTTATTGATTTTGGAACTGGATGCAGACTCTCTGGCTTCTTCATGCTGAACAGGGGTGTAAATGTGAAGGGGGAAAGGGAGGATACTTTATCACCTTACTGGTGGTCTTGGGTTAAAGCTGCTTGCCTTCTTGTTCTGTTAGAAGATATTTTCCTGTCATTTGCTCCCCTCTGGACTGCAGTGTTTTCCCAGGTGGGTCCAGTGGGGATGGCTGGTTGAACCCAGAGGATCCATCCTACTTTGCTTCCTTAGCTGGCAGTTGTATTTCCTTTTTGTCACTGGCACTGGGTTCAGGATCAGGTCTGGAGTAAAACTCAATGTTAGGGTTACATATAGGAAAGAGAGTAAACCTAGAGAGAACAAACTTGTGAGTTACAAATAGAAGGGCTTTGGGGGTGTTACTTTCAGGTTTACTGGGGGAGAGGGTGGCAGAAAGTAGCCTAGATAAAATTCTCTGGATACCCTAGGCATTTTTTTCCACCCAGGGGTTAGATGGCACAATCTTGGGACTGAGGAGCTCACCCTGAGGGCCGTGAGGGTTCCTGCCCCAAGCAGAGGGCCGAAGACGGCCTGCCCCGAGCAGGGCAACACCTCCCAGGGGCTGGCTGATACACTCCCCCTCCAGTTGCCCCTACCCCAGGCTAGACCCCTGCCTGACCTAAGACTATGTGGCCAGGGACAGCGTCCCCAATTCCTGTACCACCCTTTTTATCCCCCCCATAAATGGTCATACTGTAATTTGAAGTAGATGTCACTGCCCTCCCCCTTTATAAATGTCAAAGGGAACCTGAGAGTTGTGAACAGACTCCTCCCAGGTCTAAACAGCTTTTGACAGAAGTATTCAACAGTTCAAAATATGTGGTGCATTTAGGATGTCGGTCCTCTTGGACATGCTGCCGCTGTTAAGTTTCATCAAGTAGACAACTCACAGTGACTTTCAACAATCCATTGTATTGGTGATCTTCTTCTCTGGCCTGTCCAAGGAAACCCAAACCTGCCGGTGGCTGGGTGCTCATCACCTGTGGGCTGCCGCCCACCTCCCCCACCTCCGCCATCTTGGCTCCAAGAATTCTCCCCAGAACAAGTCTACTTTGTGGCAGTGTGGCGGCTCCACTGCACCCGTCTCAGGGAGGCCCGGTGCCTACCATCCATCTTGGGTGAGGGAATCCCTGGGTTCTGGCAGCGGGAGCCTCATGGAGCTGGTGGTGCGGGCTCAACAGCAGGGGGCTGGAAGCTGCGAGACTCATCCATTCCTCCTTGGGAATCCTTGAATTCCTGTTGTTGAGCCTCAATCTTCACTGAAGACCAGTCATCAACTGTTTAACTGTTCAATTATCAATAAACAGATCTGTAGAAGGCCATAGTGGCCCTTCTCCAAGTGGTCCGCTGCTCCCGCAGCTCACCATGTTGTCTCCGCCTCCGCCACCATCTTGGATCAGATACATGTATATTTATAAGTCAAGATATGTTTAATATTATTTACCTTCCATAGGTAATTAGTCTGTTTAAATTGTTATTGTTAGGTGCCCTCAACTAGAGTATGACATAGCAATCCTATGAACAATAGATCTATACCCAGTCCCATTGCAAATCTCACTCTTCGTTAACACATGAGAGCCCACTGCAACAATAACTGTGCCAAAGCATCTGGTTGAGTGTCTTCCTCTCTTTCACTGCCCTTCCATCTTTTTAAGCATCATGTCTCTCTTCAAGGAATAGTCTCTCCTAGCAACATGCCAGAATTATGTGAGATGAAGTTTCAGCACCTTTGCCTCCAAGGGGCACGCTGGCTGTACTTTCTTCAAGACATCTGTTTGTTGTTTTGATAATCCATGGAATATTCAGTACTTGTCTCCAACACCAGAGCTCAAAAGCATCATTTCTTCTTCTGACATCCTTATTTATTGTTCTACTCCCAGATGCTTAGGATGTGACTGAAAAGACCATGGCCTGAATCAGATGGACCTTAGTCCTCACACTGACATCATTGCTATTCAAGAATTTTGAAAGGTCCTTGGCAGACTTCTGAGGGCAATACATATCCTGATATCCTGATTGTTGATACCAAGGTGCTCCTGATCTAGGCCATGCTCTTAAAAATTACTTGCTATGCATCAGAGAGCTGGATAATGCAAGGATGATAGAAGAAGAATTGATACTTTTGAGTTTTGGTGATTAAGCAGATTATTAAATATACCATGGGCTGCTAAGAGAACAAACAGTCCTGGAGAAGGTGAGACCTCGGAAGCAAGGACTTTGAAGCTCCTTCTGCCATAGTTTTGACATGTTGCAAGAAGGGACAAGTCCTTGGAGAGGGGCATAATATTTGGAAGGATGGAGGGACAGCACAAGAGAGGAAGACCCTGGATGAAATGGATTGACTCAGCCACTGGGGTAAAGGGGGTAAGTGTGTCAGAGACAAAAAAATTGGCTCAGGATAAATCAGGATTGAGAGATGTTGTACGTGCAGTCACTATGAGTAGGAGTTGACTTGATGGCACATAACAACACCAAAGTCAACAAAATGGTCAGGAAAATAAGTTTTATTACCTTTGCATAAATATACCAGATATTACTATTTACATCGTAACACAGACAACTCTGAATCTTCCAAACAGTTAAACCCAGTGTTATTAAGTAAAATCTAACCTATAGTGACCCTTTATGGAACAGAAAACTGACCTCATGCTGTTTCTGAAGCTAGAATCATTATGATATAGACTGTCATTTATTTCTCTCACAGAGTATCTTTTAAGTTTGCACTGCTTTAATTTTGGTTAGGTTAGTAGTCAAGTACTTAACCACAATATCAGCAGGATTTATATTTTCTTTTATATCATATATATGGCTTGATTCTGACTCTAGTGTACATAGCAATATATAATATATAATTTAGAATTTATAAAATTGATAATTTCTATTATATAGATAATGAAAATTATCCAAGCATGACCAGAACAGTACATTGACAGATGACCACCAGAAATACAAGCTGGGTTTAGAAGAACCTGTACCACTGGGGATATCATTGCTAATGCCAAATGGAGCTTGGCTGAAAGCAGAGAGTACCAGAGGAATGTCTATGTATGCTTCACTGACTACACAAAAGGATTTGACTGTATGGATCACAACAAACTGTGGCTATCCTTGAGAAGAATGGGAATCCTTGAACACTTGATTGTTCTCATGAAAAATCTATACTTTTCACCCACAAGTAGTGAGGAACAGAGTTCTCTTTGACCAGGAATAGCAAGATAAATGGCATGGTTCAAAATCAAGAAAGGAGTGTGTCAAGGATGTGTCTGTCTCCTTATCTTTTTAATTTATATATAGAACACATCATTCAGTGACTGGAATTTATTAGGAGGTGTGCGGCATTGGGATTTGAGGAAAACTCATCAACTACCTTTGTACAGGTGACACAACCTTGCTTACAGAAACTGAGGAGGACCTAAAGCATTTACTGTAGTGGTTGAAGGACTGTAGTATTCAATACAAATTGAAGCTCACTCAAAATCAAGAAAATAAAAATTCTCACCACTGTGCCAACTGGAAGCACCATGATAGATAGAAAAGAGATTGAGGTTATTAACATTGAGGTTAAGAGATCGAGGTTTGTTCTGCTCCACAATCAACACTCTTGGCACCATCAGCCAGGAAATCAGAGGACAAATTGCACTAGGGAAATTTGCTTTCAGGGATCTCTCCAAAATGTTAAAAAGCAATAGTGCCAGACTAGAGACAAAGGTGTGTCTGAATCAGTTCATAGTCTTCACAATTTCCTGCTATGCATAAAGGAGTTGGAGAGTGACTAAGGATGACAGAAGAAGGATCAATGTCTTTGAAGAGTAATGCTGGAGAATATATATAACATAGGTAAGAAATCCGTATTTGTTCCTATCCAGAAGAAAAATGATCCAACAGAATGTGTAAATTATCTAGTATTATCATTTATATGACATACTGCTGAAGGTCATTCAAAGATGCTTGGAATAGGATATCAACAGGGAACCATCAGAATATGAAGCTGGATTTAGAAGAGGTCATGGCACCAGAAATTTATTGCTGATATCAGATGAATCCTGATTGAGAAGAGAGAATATCAGAAGAATGCTTATCTGTGTTTTGTTGATTTGCAAAAGCATTTATTCGACTGTGTGGATTACAACAAACTATGGATAACATTGAGAAAGATGGCAATTCCAGAACACTAAATTGTGCTCTTTGAAACCTATACTTGACCAAGAAGCTGTTTTCCCAATGAAACAAGGGAACATTGTATGGTTCAAAATCCGCAAGGGTGTGCATCAGGGTTGTATCTTTTCTCCATGCCTACAGAATTTGTATGCTGAGCAAATAATTAGTGAAGCCTCACTCTATGAAGAAGAATGTGTCATCGGGATTAGAGAAAGGCTCATCAATAGCCTATGTTATGTAAATGACACAACTTTGCTTGTTTTAAGTGAAGGGGACATGAATCTCTTGTTGTCAAATATCAAAGATTACAGCCTTCAATATGGATTACATTTTGACATCAAAAAGACATCCTTACCAGTTGCCAGTGGGAAACATCATGCATCATAACAATGTATTGCCAGGAGAGGATATTCCTTGGAAAAGGGTATCATGGTTGAAAGGATGGAGGCTCAATGAAAGAGAGGAACATCCCCATAGAGTTGGATTGACATGGTTACTGGAGAAACAAGCTCAAGTGTATTATAGATGATGAAGATGGCACAGGATAGGTAAGAATTCAGGTCTGGTGTTCACAGGGTTGCTATGAGTCTTACTCGACTTGATGGTAGCCGGTAAAAACAATAAACTAAATATATGCCTTATTATATTTGATATAATATTTTATATCTTCATCAATGTTTGTTGACTCTAATACAAGAAATGACAGAACTGCTGAATGTCAATCTCTCTCCTCTTACTCCTTTTTGTGACACTTGATCTTAGATAATTTTATTTATATTTACTTTTGAGTTTATAATAAAAATTTATAATTTATCCCATTTTTATCCTCATTCAAAAAAAAAAACACCTACCTGCTAAGCTGAAACATAGGTATATAATGTGTTAAATTTAAAACAACAACAACAACAAAACACTGTATAGGTTTTGTAATGGTTTCATTATCAAGGCTTGATCTGACTACAATTACCCCTATCATTATTATCTCATGGATTTAAGCAATGAAATCTTGGATTTATTTGTCATTAAAGTCTGCTTAGTTCATTTGTACTTGCAAACTTTGAAGGCATCTTTCCCCGAAGAAAACATTAATTATTATTTATAACTCTTCCTTCCAGACAATGTGTTGAGATTTTAGTACTTAGTTTTTATTTTGCTTTGCTCTCAGGTTTGGAAAAAGTCATGCTTGAGACAATTTACATTGCATTTAACTTTTGCAATATATTCAGCACATAATCTAAGGTGATTTGTATAGTAGTTGAAAAAAAAAAGCAGTCGTTATGATGGATAGTTGGTATCATTATGCATGTAATTATTATTATTTTACATTTAATGAAAAGCAGTTTGCTCCTCAAAAGGGAAAGGTGCTTAATAAAGTCATATGTAATTTGCCACCATTATTCAAACAAGACCATGCTGGGAAGCAAACACTGAAACCACCCACTGGTTGTGTCTGGGCAGACCTCCTGACTCTGCGTCTGTTAGTGTTTATGAAAATAAAAATGCCAATGCTTCCTTTGCTTCTTTCTACTAATTTTAGGCACATATTGTGAATTAAGGGGCCCAAATAAGAGATGACAAGAAGGATTCTTGGTTCTTTGTTGTCGTTCTAAAAAAAGGAAAATGTAACTAGAAGAATTTATTCATGTATTTCATGTACTTTTATCTCAACCCCATCACTTTTATTTTTAACAGATGTTTGCTTATCATCAAAAATGTAATTTCATAAATTAATAAAAATATCTGTTAAGAATATTGATTAACTTTTTAAATGAACACCCTATTCTGGAATAACTTCAGTTTCAAAGGAAAGCTGCTATGCATAAAGGAGTTGGAGAGTGACTAAGGATGACAGAAGAAGGATCAATGTCTTTGAAGTGTAATGCTGGAGAATATATATAACATAGGTAAGAAATCCGTATTTGTTCCTATCCAGAAGAAAAATGAGAGAATTCTTGTTCACCTTCTGTCATTGTTAACATCTTCAGTTTTCAAAACTAAGAAACTGTCAGTGGGTCATTATTATCAAACTCGTAACTAAAATCTAAGTACTAGTTGAACTTCATCAGGTGTTTTTCAACCACATAATGTCTTATGTGTGGCCCAGAATTCTCCCAAGGGTAACATTTTAGTTCTTATTGTTGTTCATTGCCAGCAAGTTGGAATCAACTCATAGCTGACCCTTCAGTAGGTTTCAAGGACTGTAAATAACATGAGAAGAGTTTCCTATCTTACTTCTGAGAAGCAGCTGGGAGATTCAAACCACCTGCCCTTGAATTGACAGTGCAAATTTAGTCAACAAAATTCCTCTTGTGTTCTTTGACTGTTGAACAGAGTTCCTGTTTTTCATGCATTTGAAAGTCTTGAGAAATAATGGCAAGATGTCATATGGTGTCTATGATATAGATTTATTTGTTGCTTGTACCAGGATTAGACTATTGTGATGGTTTTTGTTGTGGGTTTGTGTTTTTGTTTTGTTTCGTGATGCATTTTTAAACATACCATGAAGAAGTAGCATACCAGGGATTTAAAGATACACACATGATTTTACCTATAATGCTTGCATTTACAGAAGGTTTTCCACTCTTTCACTGATTCTTTATTTTCTAAGTATGGGGTCCTTTTAAAAGGGTTTTCTCCTTTTAATAATAAGCCCAAAGTATGCAAAATAACATCTGGCCATTCTTGCTTCTAATGAACACAGGTTGAATTTCCTCCAAAAAAAAATGACCTTAGTTTTTTGGCAGTTCATGGAATATCCAGTATTTTTCACCAGCACTACAATTCAAAGTCCTCAAACCTTCTTTTGTCTTGTTATTGTTGTTATGAGCCATCAAGTTGCTTGTGACTCATAGCGACCCTATGTACGACAGCCCTAAACCCTGCTCTATCCTGTGCCAATCGCATTGCCTTTGACACACCCATCCCGATTACCCCAGTCTCTGAATCAATCCACCTCATAGAGGGTCTTCCCCTTCTGTGCCGTCCCTCCACCCTCCCAAGCATGATGTCCTTCTCCAAGGACCTCTCCCTCCTAACAACATGGCCCAAGTATGTCAGACGAACCCTCAGAATCCTTGCCTCCAAAGAGCAGCCTGGTGTAACACTCTCCAGGATGAATCTGTTTGTTTTCTGGGCAGTCCATGGTACGTTCAATACTCTTCTCCAGCATCACAGCTCAAAGGCATTAATTCTCCTTCTATCCTCCTTAGTCACTGTCCAACTCTCTGATGCATAGCAAGTGATTGCAAAGACCATAGCCTATGTCAGACACACCTAACTCTCCAGCGTGACACCATTGCTCTTCAGTACCTTCGAGAGGTCCCTAACAGCAGACTTTCCCATCACAATATGTTTTGTTTTGTTTTGTTTTTTTTATTTCCTGGCTACTGGTGCCAAGAGTGTTGATTGTGGAGCCAAGCCGCCTAAAGTTGTTAACAATCTCAATATCTTCACCATCCATCCTGTTGCTGCTAATTGGTCCAGTGGTGAGAATCTTTGTCTTCTTGACATTGAGCCTCAATCCACACTGAAGGCTGCAGTCCTTGACCCTCTGCAGCAAGCATTACAGGTCTTCCTCAGTTTCAGCAATCAGGGTTGTCATCTGCATAACACAGATTGTTAACAGATCTTCCACCAATTCTGACACCACACTTCTCCTCATAGAACCCAGCCTTTTGGATAATCTGTTCTGTGTACAAATTGAAAAGGTTTGGAGATAGGACACATCCCTGGAGTAAGCCTTTCCCAATTTTGAACCATGCAGTGTTTCCTTGCTCTGTGTCCAAGTGTAGTTTTTACATTAGAACAATCAAGTGTTCTGGGATTCCCATTCTTCTCAGAGTCAGCCACAGTTTGTTATGATCCACACAGTCAAACGCCTTTGCAAAATCAATGAAGCACAGATAGACATTCCTCTGGTACTCCCTGTTTTCAGCTAAGATCCATCTAACTTCAGCTGCAATATCTCTAGTACCACGACCCCTTCTAAATCCAGCCTGGACTTCTGGCAGTTCTGTGCTGATGTGCTGTCCCAGTCGTTTTGTCTTACTTAATCTTTTCTCCAACTTTCAGAAGTACATGAAACAATTGAAAATATCATCACTTGGATAAGCCACATCTTAGTCTTTCAGTTAATATCCTTGTTGTCAATTTAAAGAATTCCTAGACAGCTATTTTATTATTTTTTTTAATTAGCTTTAATGAGCGTTTACAGAGACTTAGGATTTCCATTCATTCATTGTTGCACTTTTTTTCCCCTGGCCATCCTCTTCCCCCTAATTCACTGTCCTCTTTGGAAAGTAAAATAAAAAAAAACACAACAAAAACCAGAAAACAAAAAAAAAAACAAACAAACAAAAAAAAACCCCACACAACTCTTTCATTGTTATACAATCTCTCCCTGTAAGTCCACACCACAGTGCAGCCTTCATTCTTGACTCCTGTCATGACAATAATACCAAATCATATATCACTTTTTAACAGTTCTCTCACTCATCTGTTTCAATGCAGTATATACATCATTCCTCCCCTCCTCTGGCTTCCCTCAACCCTGATGTCAGTCTCATTTTACAAAAGTAGCCCTATGCAATATTTGTCCTTTAGTGACAGATATTTCACTCAGCATAATGTCCTCCAGGGTCATCCATTTTGCGTAATATTTAATGAGTTCTTTATTTTTCAGTGCTGCATAGTATGCCATTCTGTGAATATACCAGAGCTTCTCTATCCATTCATTTGTTGATGGGTACTTGGGTTGTTTTCAACTCTTTGCTATTGTGAGCAAAGCTGCAAAAAACATGGGTGTGCATATATCTGCTTGGGTGGTGGTTATGGTTTCCTTATGGTAAACTCTCAGTAGTGGAATTGCTGGGTCAAATGGTATTTCTATTTGCAACTTTTTGAGAAAGTGCCACACAATCTCCCATAGTGGTTGCACCATTTTATACTCCCACCAACAGTGAATAAGGGTTCCAGTTTCTCCACAACCTCACCAGCATTTGATGTTTGCTGTTTTCTTAAATTTTGCTATTCTTAATGAGGTGAGATGATATCTCATAGATGTTTGATTTTCATCTCTCTCAGAGCTAGGTATTTTGAACATTTCTTCATGTGTTTGTTTGCCATCTGAATGTCTTTTTGGTGAAGTGTCTATTCATATCCTGTGCCCATTTTTCAATTGGGTTATTTACCTTTATCTTGTTGTGGTGCTCAAGTATTTTATAAATCTAGATATAAGTCCCTTGTCTGATATGTCATTACCAATTATTTTTCCCCAATCTGTGGCTTCTCTTTTCACCCTGTTGGAGTTCTTGGATGTGCATAGGGATTTGATTCCATCTCACTCCCATGGTGGTCAAGACAGCATGGTACTGGTACAATGACAGACACATAGATCAATGCAATAGAATTGAGAATCTAGAAATCAGCCCATCTACCTATGGACAACTGATTTTTGACGAGGATATGAAATCAGTTAAGTGGGGAAATGACAGCCTTTTTAACAAATTGTGCTGGCAAAACTGGAAAGTATCTGCAGAAAACTCAAGCAAGATCCACACCTCACTCCACAGACAAAAGCCAATTCAAAGTGGATTATGGACCTAGGACTTAAATAAAAAAACTATAAACTTCATTAAAGAAAAGCTTAGAAAAACTCTCGAAGTCCTAATCCACAACATAAACTGTCTTCCTCCTAGAAAATCTACAACCAGGAGACTATAAAATAGATGACAGTAAATTTTTGTGATATAACATCCTGATTTCTTTACTTCTGATATCAGGGTTGTTGATTGCGGATCCACATAGAATGAAATAATGGGCAACTTCTGTTTTTTCCTCCATTTATCATAATATTGTATATTGGTCCAGAGCTAAGGATTTTTTTTAGGTGTAATCTGGACAGGTTTGGAATCAGGAATGGCATCCACTTTCTAAATAACATGCCTCTGGAAACTGTGAACTTTGATAAATGTTGATAGTTGTAGAGAGGCTTCAGGCCTTTTGTTCATAGGGTCACTATAAGTTATGCTCAACGCTGAGGCAATCAACAACAACAATCTATACTGAAGAATGCAGCCTTTGACTTCTTTATTAAATGATTCAAGTCTTCACTTTCAGCAAATAAGCTTTTGTTATTTGTCTATTGTGAATTTTTAATACTTTTTCACTTTCTTTTTTTATTTTATACTGGCTTACATACAAAGTTCATATACATTGTTTTTCACACCGGATCTTTCCCCTTTTATTTAGCCATTGCTACCTCCACCCATCAAATTGTGTGACCATAGGATTAACCCCCACCCCCACTCCTTTGGATCCTAGTACTCATTTTACAATAATCGTTTTATACAATATTTGTCTTTATGAGATTTTGAATAGTCTTTAATTCTGATACCACATTCTTCATACAGTCAAACTTTTCATAGCATTTGCTCAGCACACTAAAAATGATGAAAAGGTACAATTATGGCATATGTTGTTATTTGACATTGAGTTGCCTGCAACTCATAGAAAGCCTATGAACAACAGAGCTAGCTGAACACTGCACTATCTTAGCCAATGTCATTGTCTCACCGACCTACTCCTGTTATCCCAGTCACTGAGTTAGTCTGTCTCATCCAAGGTCTTTCTCTCTTATGCTTTTCCTCCACACGTCCAAGCATGATGTCCCACTCTAAGGACTGGTCCCTCCTTGCAACATGCGAAAGTATGTCGATGGAGCTTCTTAATCTTTGCTACTAAGTAGCCCGATTTCACCCTTTCCAGGATGGACTTGTTTGTATTCTTAGCAATCCATGGTATATTCAACACTCTTCTCCAGCACCACAAGTGAAAGGCAATGTTTCCTTGTCCATCCTCTTTAGTATTGTCTAGCTCTCTGATGCATAGCAAGTAATTGTGAAGGCCATGGCCTAGATGAGGTGCACCTTAGTCTCTAGACTGATACTGTTGCTCTTCAGTACTCTGGATAGATCCCTGCCAGCAGATTTTCCCATTGTAATTCATCTTTTAATTCCCTAGCTGCTGGTACCAAGACTGTTGATTGTGGAACAAGGAAAACTAAAGCTGTTAATAATCTTTCTCTGTCTATCATGATGCTGGCAATTGGCCCAGTGATGAGAATCCTTGTTTTCTTGATGTTGAACTTCAATCTATAATGAAGGCTGTAGTCCTTGACCTTCTGCAACAAATGCCTCAAGTCCTCCTTAGTTTTGGCAGGCAGAGTTGTGTCATCTGCATAACACAGATTGTTGATGAATTGTCCTCCAATCCAATGCCAGATTTCTCCTCAAAATGCCTAGCCTCTTGGCTGATTTGTTCTGTATATAGACTGAAAAGGTATTGAGATAGGATGCATCCATGTTGCACATCATTTCTGATCTTGAACCATACAGTGTTTCCTTGCTCTGTTCTGACAACTAACTCCTCGTCTAAGTACAGGTTTTCCATGAGCACAATCAAGTGTTCTGGAATTCCCATTTTCTTGAAGTCAGCCACAGTTTGTTGTGATCCACACAGTGAAATGCTTTTGCATAGTCAATGAAACAAAGACTTCCTCTTATGGTACTGTCTGCTTTCAGGCCTCTTCTAAACCCAGACTGCACATCTAGCATTTCCAGTCATTTCTGGATAATTTTCCCCAGGATCTTGCTTGCACGTGATATTAATGATATTTGATAATATCCACACTCTGTCGGGTCACCTTTTTTTTTTTGAATGGGAACAAATACAGATTTCTTCCAGTCAATTGGCCAGGTGGTTGTCCTCCAGATTTTTTGGCACAACCTTGTGGGCATGTCCACTGCAGCATCTGTTTATTGAAATATATCTATTGATATACCATCAGTTCCTGGGGCCTTCCTTCTTGCTAATCAGAGCAGCTTGAACTTCCTCCTCCATCACCATTGCCTCTTGATCATATGTTGTTTCATGAAATTCATCTGCGTCAGATAATTTACTCTTTCTATTTTCTTTCCATGCAACCTGGATCATTCAACACTGTGCCCTCAGTATCCTTAAGTATTGCAACTTGAGTCTTGAATTTGTTCTTTAGTTCCTTCAGCATAAGAAATGCTTAGTGAGTTCAGCCCTTTTGATTTTCTAACTCCAGTTCTTTGAATATTTAGTTATAATATTTGCTTTTTTATTACCATTTTGCCCTTTGAAATCTTCTGCTCAAATCCTTATTATCTTGATTTTTTTCCTTTTTCTTCTGACATCTATTTTCGTCTTGTTCTTCTCTCTTTGCAATGACCTTCTTTATTCTTCATGGATGATATTCTTGATATCCTCCTACAACTCACCAGATCTTTGCTCACTAGTATTCAAGATCTCAAAGTTGTTCCTTAGATGGTCTTTTAATTCAGGAGGGATAGACTTATGGTCTAACTTTCGTTCTTGTGGATAACCTGACACATACCTTTCTTAATTTTCAGCCATAGGTGTGCCTGATACAGGCCATGGCCTTTGCCATTACTTGCTATGCTTCAGAGAGCTGGACAATGACTAGGGATGATAGGAGGAGAGTTGATGCCTTTGAGCTTTGGTGCTGGAGAAGAGTATTGAACATACCATGGACTGTTAGGAGAAAAACAAGTTCATCCTGGAGAGGGTGAAGACGGGCTGCTCCTTGGAGGCAAGGATTCTGAAGCTTTGTCTGACATAGTTTGGACATGCTGCAAGGAAGGACAATTCCTTGTTGAGGGCAGTCATGCTTGGGAGGGTGAAGGGACAGTGCAGGAGAGGAAGACCCTTGATGAGATGGATTGATTCCATCACTGGGGGAATGGGGATAGATGTGTCGGAGACAGTGAGATTGGCACTGAATAGAGTGGGGTTTAGGGCTTTTGTACATAGAGTCGCTATGAGTCACAAGTGACTAGACGGCACATAGCAACAATAACAACAATTTTGCATAAAACTGCTAATTTGTCTTTCAAAATCCAAAGTCATTTTTAGTTAAACTGAAACTCATAGCCAATCCTTCAGTAGGTTTTCAGAGGCAGTACATCTCAAGGGAAGAGATTTCCCTTATTTTTCCTATGGAATAGCTGGTGAATTTGAATCATTTGCCTTTCATTTCACAATTCCTTATCCACTGGGATGAATTTACATTTCCTCACACTAAGGAAAAAAGAGTTTTACTGCCCACATCAATGATAGCATTTTGATTGCCAATTTTTGTTTCATTTTGCTTAGATTTTAACCATTACGATAGCATAGGGGAGATTTTTGGTAGCCTAATGGTAAGGTTTTAGAAGGCTTTCTATCTTGGAAGTGGATGGCCGGCCAATCCTTCTTCCTAGTCTGTCTTAATTTGAAAGATCAATAGGGTTTTTGAAGGTCTACTATTTTTTAAGTTGGCCAATTGGCAGCCTCATAATATGTGCTGAAAAGTTTGAGATTATTAACAGCTTTAGTTTGCTTGGTTCCACAATAAACACTCCTGGTACCAGCAGCCAGAAAATTAAAAGGTGAATTGCGCTGGGAAAGTCTGCTGTCAGAGACCTTCCCAAAATACTGAAGAGCAACAATATAAGTCTGGAGACTAAGGTGAACCTGATTCAAGCCATAGTTTTTGCAATTACTTGCTATGCATCAGAAAGCTGGACAATGACTAAGGATGATAAAAGAGAACTGATGCCTTTGAACTACGGTGCTGGAGAAGATTATTGAATATGTCGTGGACGGTTAGAACAAACGGGTTTATTCTAGAGAGGGTGAGACCATGCTACTCCGTGGAAGCAAGGATTCTCAAACATCATCTGACCTATTTTGGAATATTGCGAGGAGGGAGCAGTCCTTGAAGAGGGATGTCATGCTTGGAAGGGTGGAGGGACAGGTCAAGAGAGGAAGACCTTCATTGAGATGGGTTTATTCAGAGACTAGGGTAATGAGGGTAGGTGTGTCAGAGACAATAAGATTGGCACAGGATAGGCTGCTATAAGTTGCAGATATCTCAATGTCACATAACAACAACAACAGTGGTAAGGGACTGCATTGCCAACTTGAATCTCACTGTTCGAATCCACTAGCTGCTCTGTGAAAAAAGGAAAGACAATCTCCTCTCTTGCAATTTACTGACTCTAAAATCCAGATAGAGACTCAGCTTGGAGTATTTCCAACTCAACAGTACTCAACAATAGCAGCATAAGGATCTCAGGAGCCATAATCCTTAGGCAGTAATGCTTCAAAATAAAAGATCAAGCTTCTCCAGTGTTTCAAATCCACCTGAGGCTCCTCAGGAGAGAAATGAGCAATCTCCTGCTTTATATAAATACTAAGAAACTTATGGAGAATCAGCTATAAGTAGCCTCCAACTCAACAACAATGAGTGAAAATGGCAGTTTAGTGGTATTTTATAACATTTTTTTAAATATCGCTAATAAAAATAAAGAGCTCTGGTGGCCAAGTGGCAAGAAGCTGCATTGTAATCTCAAAGGCACGCGGTTTATTTAAATCCTTCAGCTGCACTGTGGGATAAGGATGGACAAGGTCCTCCAGTGTGATTAACTGTCTCTGAAAACCCGCCTGAGCTTCAGCTATGGGTCGGTTCTTACTTAATGGTACACAACAACAACAACAACAATACAAAGTGGTTGTTTTATATGTTTATTTGTAATTTGTATGTTGTTGTCGATTGCTTCAAGTCAAGCATGATTCATAGCAACCCTATGAACAAAAGGCCTAAAGACACTCTGCAACTATCGATATTTATGAAAGTTCATAGAGTTTCCAGAGGCATGTGGTTTAGGAAGTGGATGCCACGCCTGCTTCCAAACCTGTATGTTATTGTTGTTATGTGCCATTGTATGTGACATTATATTGTATAGTGACCTTATATACATATTTTGATGTATAATGACCTTATATACATATTTTTTTTCTAAATTGTGCAGGTTTTCTGCCTGTACTTACACGTGATTGTGATGGATTTTAATTATTTTTTACACATTTTTGATACCCACTGGTTTCAAGTAATGTCTGAATTATACTGATAGGGTCGCTATGTGTCAGAGTGGACCCAATAAACAATAGAACAAAGTAGAACTACTCTATGTAGTTTCCAAGTGTGTGAATCGTTACAGAAACAGGCTGTGAAATCATTCTTTCAGGGAGGCAACTAAATTCAAGGTGCTGGCTCTCACTTCGCAGCCATCTGCTTAACCACCATGCCACCAGGACATCTCTTTATTCTGGATGCATGATCTTTATTAGACGTTCACTAGTATTTTCCCAGTTTCCGATTTCTTAATAGTGCCTCTTCAGAGCAAATTTTTTTAAGTCTTGTTAAAGGTTAAATTGTATGTTTTACAAATTCACAGACTATTTATTTGCTTACAATTGCAGTTTTGAGTTTAAAATTCACTCAATTATATTAGTCTTCAATATTAAGTTGGCCTGATGGAGTAATGATTGCTTCTTTAGATGAATTTCATGTCTCAGAATCAAGTTTGATTTTCCATTTTAAATGAATGCAAAGTAACTTTGGTTTGTAAATTTTATCTTTGGCATTTGATTGATAAGAATCAGTTCCCTGAGATATCATAAAGTTTGGCAAATATTTTGGTCCAGGTCGTAGCTTGTAATCTATCCCTCTCTTCTATGCTTTTGACCTTCACTATGTCCACACTAATTAAAGGCATTGTTTGATACAGTGAGATATATTCTTGAGATGTCAAGCTGTTAGCAACACATCTGCACTAAGGCCATCTTTCCGTCTATAACAAGGCAAGGGAGCTCTGGTAGTATACTAACGAGTCATTGCTAATACAAAGGCTTTGCCTCTTTGGTGGTTCATACCCACCAATGATTCCTCAGGAGAAAGATGGAACACCACTTCCTATGCAAATACATCCTTAGAAACTCACTGGAGTGTCAGCTATGAATCAGTTCAAGGGCTATGACAAAGACTCTGTAAGGCATTTTCCAACTGTAAAACACTCTTTAGTCCTAATAGTCTATGTTATTCTAATCACTTCAGTTGGAAACAACAAAATAAAGTAATTTCTGCAAAAGGTCAAGATCTCCAATTTCCAATATGGATTGAAGTTAAATATTAAAAAAAACAAAAGCAAAACCACCAAAGATTCTAACCACTGAGCCGATAGCCTACATTATGAGAGATGGAAAAGAGATTGAGGCTGTTAATAATTTTCAGCTCACTCAGGTACACAATCAAAACTCTTGGTACCAGCAGCCAGGAAATAAAAAAACAAATTGTATTAGGAAAAACTGCTGTCAGGAACCTCTCCAGAGTGCTGAAGAGAAACAATATCAGTCTAGAGAGGAAAGTGCACCTGAACCAGGCCATGGTCTTTGCAATTACTATTACTTGCTATGCACCAGAGAGTTGGACAATGACCAAAGATGAAAGAAGAATGGATGACTTTAAGTTGTGATACTGGAGAAGGTAACTGAACATACCATGGACTATCAAGAGAGCTGGACAATGACCAAAGATGATAGAAGAATGGATGACTTTAAGTTGTGATATGGGGAAAGTAATTGAACATACTATGGACTATCAAGATTTAAAAAAAGAAACAAAACAAACAAACACAAACAAACAGAAAAACCCACAAAACCCCCACAGGTCTGTCCTGGAAAGGATGAAGCCTAATTGCTCCCTAAGAGAAGGATCTTAATGCTCGATCTCACATACTTTGAGGAAGATGCCAGAGAGCTCTGTCCCTAGAGAATTACTTCATACTTGGAAGGGTGGAGAAGACAGCACAGGAGATGAAGACTATGGATGAGAGGGATTGACACAATAGCTAGTATAAAGTGGGTAGATGTGTCAGAGACAGTGAGACTGGCTCAGGATAGGGCAGGGTTCAGAGTTGTTGTGTATAACATTGCTATGAACTGCAAGTGACTCAATGGCACATAAGAACAACAACAAATCTTAAGAAGAATGGAGAATAGTATGAGTTCCCTAAAATCAAATAATATCTGCTTTCAGAAGACACAGATGGAATGATTCAGATACTGATAATGATGAAACAAAAATTCCTACTACTTTATTATACATTCCTTGTTCTTTATTGATTTTTCCATGCAATGTTAACTGCATTTATGACAATTTTAAATAATTACCAGTTATTTGGCAATACTACAACTTTATTATTACTTAGAAATCTTCCTAAACATGAACATATTTTTAAAAGACTTACACATCAGGAAATATTTTCAACAGATATATGTCATACTTAATACTCTGATAAAATGGTTTTTGGCTAAAATATATTCACAGCTGTGAAAATGAACCACTAAAACCCTGACTACATATTGATGGCAAATGTTAGAATGACAAGAATTGGTGCATTTTGTTGTTATTGTTTTAAATGAAAACATATGTTGTGAAAGAGCTAATTGAAAAATCACAATTACTTTTTACAAATTATATTTGTTAAGTTTAAAATTTCTCTGGAAATATTCCTGTTCTTAAACATTAGCATATAAGGAGTTATGGTTTGTTAGGTGTTGAGGTGTCAAGACCTTTGAAAATTAGCTTTATTAGCCATTGTGTTGTTCCCCATTGGGAATATGATCTTCAGCTACTTTAACTACAGATGCATGGTCCTGGAAATCATCAATAGCTGTGGGGCCAATATAAAAGAGTGCTTTCCACGCTGTGAAAAATGTCAACAATATTGATAGAGGAACTGTGAATACACTATGAGAAACAATGGTGGAGATAGTGTGAAGACACTGTGGCAAGGTGTCATCAGAGGAATCATGAAGATAACGGCCACAGTTAAAGGTTTTGTTTGATGGATGATTGAAAGGAAAGCTGAGTTATAACTACTCTGACATAAAGTTTGCTAGATAATTGAGAAAACCACAGACTTCTTGCCTTTGTGCTGCTCAACTAAAGCTAGACTTTCTTTGGTTGACTGAGAAGTAGTCTTTCACTAATTAAGGAATTTTGTCTTGCTTTTCATTTGTCTTATGTTGCTGGACTAAATCTAGACAAGTGTTACATGTGATACTCTTTGCCTCACTCACTCTCCTACCTATTTCCTTAATAAAACTTACAACTGTGAGTAAAGTCTATGCGTATTACAAAGAATGTCAGATCCAATGATTGGTAGAAAACGGTGCAGTAGCATGGAGGGTGGCTTGTTTCACCTTGTGGTTATTTTGGTAATATGGCTTTATCGCTGTAGAGAGTTCCCCTTTATGAAGTGAATAGAAGACACTCTCAGCCACGCTCATATTGCATATGCTCCTTTCGAAAGTGTGAATGTGACTATTGACATATACAAAGCATTTGAGTATCTATAAATATGCGTTGTTGTTGTTGTCTTTTTTGTTTCTTTTGTTTTGTTTTTCATTTAAGCTGTAGTAGTTTCTTCTTAGGCAGTTGAGTACAAAGATTGCACTCTTCTGGCAATTTAAATCTACCAGTGACTCTATAGGGAGGAGAGAGATGAGCATTCTCCTGTGTGATTTACATGCTCAAGAAACACAATAAGGGGTTAGAAATGAGTGAGTTTTGACTCAACAGCAATGGATTTTTTTAAAAAATATATGTTGTTGTTATGTGACATGGAGTTGCCTACAACTCATAGTGACTATGTATAAGAGCTATGAATCCTGCCCTATCTTCAGCCAGGATCACCGAATCCAACACACCTATCTCATTACCACAGCTAATGTGTCCATCCACTTCATTTGGAGTCTTCCTCTCTTTCCCAAGCATGATAAAATGTTAATAAAATCTATTACATTTTTAATTTTCTTTGGTTGATCTTGTTACAGGAAATGTTCTTATTTATACATATTTATGTACATAAAAATATGATACAGAGATTTTAATGATGTATAGATTACAAATAGCATCTTTATAATGGAAATAAAGCAAAATAGAAAGAAAAACTTTGGAGCCAAATGATATCTTTAAGAAGAAATCTCAGTGTATTGACAATTTTGGAATTGGTGGGTCTGAATCTATAAAATGTTTTGGAAGAAAATAGCCTCCCTTACCAGTTTGTTTTTATTAAACATATTTCTTAATGGCGTACTATTAGACCAAGAAAAGGAATAATTTAAGTCAGGGGATCAAGTAGTGTATGAATGTAAAATAAATAAATAAAATTACAAAGTAGATAGGTCAAATATTGTGAAGTGTATCAAGAGCCAATGGAAAGGAAGTCCAACATGCAAAGATATTTGTTGTGGCTGTCCCCAATGTGAAAATGCTAACTCAAAACAGAAGACTAAAGATTCACCTCAAGAAAAGAATACTGTTATGAATGTAACAAACCTTATCATTTATATGGAGAGGAAGAAGTGATGTGTCTGAATAAAACTTGGATAGAACTACTTCAATGTCAAGATTTGAAAGAAAAATGTTGGCTCCTTCTATCTATTACAAATGACTCCTTTTCCATTAAATGAGTACATTAAATAGTCAAGAGTGTAGTACCAACGCCAGTCTTATTATGAACTTCATGGTGGCAGACAGATTATATGTAGATATGGATAGTCAGAACTACCAAAATATTTGTATGCATGTGTATTATCAGAATAAAACTTGTAAAAACATAACATACAGTTAAAACAGCTGGATGGCAAATACTTTATGTTAAAGCAAAATAAAGAGTTTGACAATGACTAAGGATGACAGAAGAAGAATCGATGCCTTCAAATTGTGGTCTTAGAGAAGAGTCTTGAATATACCATGGACTGTCAAGAAAACAAGTAAGTCTGTCTTAGAGAGGGCGAAACCAGGTTACTCCCTGGAAGCTAGGATTTTGAAGTTCTGTCTCACATACTTTAGGCATATAGCCAGGATAGACTCATCCTTAAAGGAGGATATCACGCTTGTAAGTGTGGAGGGACAGAGCAGGAAAGGAAGACCCCAGATGAGATGGATTGATAGAGTGACTGGGGCAATGGAGGGTTCATGTGTCGGAATTAGTGAGATTGGCTTAGGACAGGGCAAGATTCAGAGTTTCTGTACATAGGGTTGCTATGGGTTGTAGGCAACTCAAAAACACATAACAACTACAATCGCATGTGTAAATGGGAGTGTAAAATGGTGCAACCACTATGGAAGGCTATATGGTGCTTTCTCAAAAAGTTGCAAATAGAAAAACCATTTGACCCAGCAATGCCACTACAGGGAATATACCCCAAAGAAACCATAACTGCCGCCCAAGCAGATATATGCACACATGTTTATCATGGCTTTGTTCACAATAGCAAGGAGTTGGAGAAAACCAAGTGCCCATCAACAAACGAATGCATAGAGAAGCTGTGGTATACAATGGAATACTATGCTGCATTGAAAAACAAGGCACTCATGCAATATTATTCAAAATGGGTGACCCTGGAGGACATTATGTTGAATGAAATACCTCAACCAGACAAATACTGCATAGTGCCACTGTTATAAAACGGGACTGACATTGGGGATTGGGGAAGACTGAGAAAGATGAGATAACTTACATATACTGCATTGAAATAGATGATGGAGAGAACTTTTTAAAAAGGGTGTATTATTGCCATGACAGGAGTCCAAAACGAAGGCTGCGTAGTGGAGTGTACTTGGGGGAGGGATTATATGATAATGAAAAAACTTTTGTTTTACTTTACAAAGAGAAGAGCAAACTGGTGTGGGGGTAGGGGTGCACAGGGAGAAAAATGAAACAATGAATGAATAGAAATCCAAAGTCTCTGTAAACGTTCATGAAAATTAATAATAAAAATAAATAAATAAAAAGTTAAAAAAAAACAAACCCAAAAACTAAACCCCAAATAATTTTCTCCTGCATGGTGCGTAGTATTCCATCATGTGAATGTACCATAATTTCTCAATACATTCCATTGTGGCTGGACATTTGAGCTGTTAGAATGGTGAATAATGCTACTATGAACATTGATGTACTGGTCTCCATTTATGCCTCAGATCTCATTTTCTTAGGATATATTCCAAGCAGTGGAATAACTGGGTCATATGAAATTTCTATGTTCAGCTTTCTGAGGATATGTCAGACTGGCTTCCCGAACGGTTGTACTATTTTACAATTCCACCAAAGGTGTATAAGAGAGGTGAGGTTGAGCCAGGGGGTGAGGGAATGGGGTGGAGGTGGTGTTAATCACAGATCGCACAATTTGATGGCTGGGAGGATTGGGTAAAGGAAAAGGGAAAGATTTGGTGTAAAAAACAATATATACAAACTTTGTACAAAAATCTGTATGAAACAAAAAAATTATTAAAAAAAACCAAAAAGGAGATACTGTATGGGACTTTTTAGTAACATTATGACTTCTCTCTTCTTACACCTTAAATAGGTCAGACACATTCTCAAAACAAGGCCTATGTACTTGCTGTTCTCTGTCTACGAAACTGTTTTTCTAAATGTAATTTCAGATGTATTAAGATGTTTTAGTTCGTTTTCATCTTACAACAAAATTTAAGGTCCAAATAAAATGATGTTTTGGGAAGACTTATTTCTTGTCATCAAACCTGTGTACTTGTCAATTAAAAAAAGGCAATGATCAGATCTTTGTATCTTATCTATTTGCTTCCATTTTCTCATTTCTTACCAATATAGTGTACATAGTATTTTCATGATGTTTCATTGAGCTGGATCCAACTCATAGCAACCCTATATAAAAAAGAATGAAAATTTCCTGTCATATGCCATCCTCACATTCATGCTGTGCTTAAACCCATTGTTTCAGTCACTGTGTCAATATGTTTCATTGAAATTCTTACTCTATTTTGTTTATCTTCTTTACAAAAAAAATGTATGTTTCTCCAGGGATTGATTGGTCCTTTCTGATACCACGACCAAAGTATGTGAAAAAGTCTCTCCATCCTCGCCTGTAAGGGCCATTCTGGATTAACTCCTTCCAAGCAGATTTGTTTGTTTGTTTGCCCATATAGTCTTATATACATTTTTTTACAACAATAAATCAAAGTCATCAATTCTTTGATCATTCCACTTCACTATCCAACTTTCACCTGTATATTCAGTGGTTGAAAATACCAGTTTGAGTAAGGTGAACTTTAGTTTTTAAAGTAATATCCTTCCTTTTTATTACTTTAAAGAGGATGTTGGCAGTACATGTAGTGGGTGTGGCAATCTTTCCAAGAAGAAGGGGAGGAGGTCAGCGTTGACCTCAGTAATCAATAGATTTAGGATGATCCTAAAGGGATGTAAACACTTTACCAATGGGGACATGGGGAACAAAGCTAAATCAATTCAGAGTGCATTTTCATTTTCTTCAATTATAGCTACAGAAAAAATAGTTATTTGTTTTTCATTAATATTTTTTTAAAAGAGCTTATTCAAAGAACTAATAAACATTCCTCAGTAAAAACATTTGTTTCTTATAATATGACATGGATAGATTTTTCCTTTCTGCCTGTTTATAAAGTGAAGCCAACAAGTAAACAATATGATAGGGTTAGTTCATAAATTGATTAAATTTTCAAAAAGCTAGTAAGGACAAATATTATTTAAATATACCATTCTGTCTCTAGAGAATACATTGATTCTTGAACAAAAGGAAAAAGAACAAATGAAAATTCTTTTATAGATTAATAAAGTGATTATTAATCTCATGCCTTGGAGGAAAAATTATAGTTCACAAAAATTTATAAATGTAATCTTCAATTTTAAACTAATAAATCATTCACATTTGTAATAAAGAAAGACTTTTAAACAAGGTCGGTAAAGTTTGATTTATCTTACTCTCAATTGAAGCTAAATAAAACTAATTCCTTAGATATTCTGTGAACACAGTAAATCAAATAACTACTATAACCTTTACAATGTCTTAACAATTTATTTAATCTACAGTTTAATACTTAAGAAACTAAAACTAAACAATTACTTTAAATTTTTTGTGATGAGCCCTAACTTTGTACCAAATAGAATAAAGCTTATTAGAAATTAAGTTAGAAAAAGTAATCTGAATTATAACTGCTTTTTCAGAACTTTTAAGGAATATAATAGATTCACACAGAGCCAGTTGGAACTCTAAATTTTTGATAGCTATTTTAAAACAAACAAAAAAATAAAGGAAAAATTCTATTGGTTTTTTTAAAGCTTATGATGCTTTGAATTTTATTTCTCGTAATAGAAGTTCTCAAGGTTTAACTCTAAAAACAAATATTGCTTTTAAGACAAAAATAAATTTAGAAATGAAGATCTCTGGAATAGGGGATTTGGCCATGAACAATAAGCAAGCAAGAAAATTCCTGTTTTTGAAGACTTTACAGATTGAATTCGATTAGTGGATTTTAGACATTCTAAGCATTTGAATGAGAGTTTCAAAATCAAACTATCCTTATTCCGATTCATTACAAAAATATTTCTCTGTGTGTGTGTGTGTGTGTGTGTGTGTGTGTGTGTATGTATGTAAAGTAATGTTGAGAGCTTCCTGTAACAATATCCATTGTGACTTGAAAATTTGGTTCATCAAGCTTATGAAAATGAATCAAAACAAAGGCATGAAAATAAAAAACATTTTACTGAATATTTTATGAGAATACAGAGTAGATTTTAACCATATTTCATATAGTAATATTCCACTGAATACTTTTTAGTTGTAGCTCTCCTTCTTACAATTTCTGTTCGAATAAAACACTTTCCCCCTGTTCCTTCCTTCCTCCCTCCTTCTCTTTTTCACTCTCTGTTTTATTCCTGAATTATTCTTATTCTATTGTCTTGCCATAAGTCAAGATTTACTTAATAGTAAAGAACAAAAATACTACTGTTATTGTTGTGTACATCGAGTAGGAACCAACCCATAATCCAGCCTGGTGGGTCTTCAAAGGCAGTTAATCACATGGAGGAGATTGCCCATCCTTTTCCAGTGGAGTAGTTTGTGGAATCCAACCTCATGCTTTTGGGATTACAGAGAGGCTTCTTGCCACTAGGGAACCAGAGTTCTCTAAATGGTGCTCTGTCAATTAACTAAGCATTTAGTTTTCATTTCCTACTCAACAAAATGAGCTACACTCGACCTTTAAGTCACTTAAAATTCAGGGCAACTCCAAGGATTGATCCGTGCTATAGGATTTTCCACAACTAACATTTTTGAAAACGAATCTATAGGCCTTACTCTCAAGGAAATTCTGGGCAGATTTGAGCTAACAACCATTTAGTTACCATCCTAGAACTTAACCACTTGTGAAACCCCAAAATAGGAAAGCTTGAGAATTGTGGCCAGTGAGCTCAGAGTTACTTACGCATGACCTTGGGAGATCTATTTTCTCTCACTGAACTATATTCTTTCATTGTATATTATTAACAAACTCTTAAAGAAACAACAGCAAAGGTTTAACTTATTTTTTTAACATTAGCATATGATTTTAATAACCTTGGATGGTTTACAAAGACTGTTATAAAATCTTGTTGTTTCTGTTGTTAGGTGTCATCAAATTAAGCTCAACTCATAGCAACCCTATGAACAATAGATCTGAATCCTTTCCTGTCCTACACCATCCTCACCATCTTTGATACACGTGAGCCCATTGCTGCAGTCACTATGTCAATCCATTTCACTCATGTCATCCTTTTTTTCTTTCTTCTGACCCTCCAACCTTTTTCGCATGAAATCCCTTTCCAGGGACATAACTGCTCTTCAGCATTTTGCAGAGGTCCCTGACCATGGACTTGCACAAAGTAATACATCTTTTTAGCTCCTGACTACAAGCAAGTACCAGAGATGTTGATTGTGAATCCTACTAAGACGAAATCATTGACAGTAATAGTCCTTTCATTTATCATGCTGTTGCCTATTGGATCAGGCATAAGGAGTTTGTTTTCTTGAAGTTGATATGTAATCCATATTGAAGGCTCTAGTCCTTGAACTTCTGCAACAAGTACTTCTGGTCCTTGTCTTTAGCAAGCAAAAATGTGTTATGTGCATAGCACAAGTTTTTTTATGAGTCTTCCTCTGATCCTGTTGTCACATATTTCTTCAGAGAGTCTGGCTTTACAAATTATTTTCTCAGCATACACATGGAATTGGTATAAATAAATGTATAGCCCTGATACACACCCTTCCTGATTTTGAACCATGTAGTATTCCCGTGTTCAAGTAGGACAACAGCTTCTAGTTCTAGATGTTGATTATGTGTTCTGGGATCCCACTTTTTCTCAATGTTAGCTATAGGTTTTTTAGTGTGTGCTTTGTTTTTTTTTTTTTGTTTGTTTGGTTTTTTTTTGTTTGTTTTTTTTAATCCACACAGGCAAATGCCTTTGTATAGTCAATACTTAGTTCTCTGTAAAGAATTTTAAGGAAGATCTGGTGGCCTAATGACAAGAATCTGTGTTGTAATCCTTAAGGTACATAGTTTGAGGCCATCATCTGCTCTGTGGGAGAAGGATGGGCAATCAATCACCTCCGATGTGATGAACTGCCTCTGAAAACCAACAGGAGGGTCAGGTTTGGGTCAGTTCTGACTCTATGGTAAACAACAACAACAACAACAACAAAGATAATTTTATCTTTTGAAATTAATGTATGCATTTAGCACAGAGCAGAAATTTAATAAATGTTCAGATATTAATCTTAAAGTATAGTGAGAAGTAAAAATTTTACAAACTATAAAATAGTAACATGAAAAAAGAAAAATCTTGCTTTGGCTATTTTAAATGTCATATGGTGAAATTATGACACTAATAAGAGTGCAATAAAATTGCAAAATTATGACATTCAGGAAAAATTATATGATACTGAGTTGTATTGCATGCGTACAAGGTCCATTGAATAAAGTGTCTTTTATTTAAAAATATATACCAAAAGGTGGGAAAGAGAATTATCCAAAAAATAAAGAGACACTTATTGAACAATAATTCAGAGCAAGAGGAAGAGTATCATGACCATCTTCACCATACTTCTCCTCAATTCCTTCCAACAGCATTTTTCTCAAATCTTTCCAACAACTTATTCCCTTAGAGACAGCTACTATTCTTTGTTCTAATATCATAAGTTTATTTTTCATGGTTTTAATTGCATAAGATGGATTTAAGCCATTAATACTAACTTTTATCAACCTTCCTTCTTCATTCTAATATAAGTAAATGAAATTGATCCATATTGAAGTAAATAGCATGAGTTTATGCTTTCTCATTGCTATATGGCAAGGGAGAGCCTTGAGGATATTATGCTAAGTGAAATATATCAGTAAAAAATAAAAGATAACTACTACATAAAACCACTGTTACAAAATAGGACAAATGCTAAACATTGCCACTGCTACTGGAGTAAGATGGTATCTCATTGTGGTTCTGATTTGCATCTCTCTTCTTGTCAGCGATTTGGAGCATTTCTTCAAGTGTCTGTTGGCCATCCGAATGCCCTCCTCTGTGAAAAGTCTTTTCATATCTTTTGCCCACTTTGTAATTAGATTACTTTTTTTTAAGGCCCTGTAGAATTCTGTAAACTTTCATTATGAGACCCTTGCCTGAGATGGAGGCACAGATACTTGTACACCAATCTTCATAGCAACGTTATTCACTATCACAATAACATAGAAACAGCCTAAATGCCCAACCACAATTGAATGGATTAAGAAATCATGGTACATTCACACAATGGAATACAATTTAGCATGCAAGAGCAATGATTTTGTGAATTGGTTCTTATGCTGGATGATACGATGGTATCTCGCTTCTCAATGAGGCATACATATGGAATGCTTGGGTCTCTTGGGGCTTTGTTTTCATTCCCAAGTGGGTCTCCGCAGATGGGAATTGCCAGATGATTTTGAGGTCTCTGGTTGTTAGTCCATTAGCATGTGGATGTGCTCATATGTAAAAATGCTGTATTAAAATATTAATTGATTTGGGGTGAATGTTCTTTTAAATGGTACAGCAGTGATCTATTTGCTCTACTGAAGGAACTTAGATTTGTTGTGATGATGAAGAATTGTGCCATCAGTGTGTCAAACACCATAATTGGATACCTATCATGGGCAGTGTTTCATAGAGCTCCTATATTTGCTGTACTGAGGTAATCTGGGTTTACTGTGAAGCTGAACCTTGTGTCATTGGGAGTCAAATGTTATAATGGCTGCCTATGGTGGACAGTGTTTGGTGAAGCTCCCAGTTTAAGACTGGTTTGGAAGCAGGAGTGGTATCCACTCCCAAACCACATGCCTCTGGAAAATCTAAGAACCTTTAGAAATTAATATAGTTATAGAAAAGCTTCAGGCCTTTGGTTCATAGGGTCACTATGAGTCATTCATAACTTGACAGCAGTCAACAACAACAACAATGGGGGTTTTAGAAAGAGATTGGGCAAAAAGTGGATAGATAATGAACACTACTTTCGAACAATTGAGGAGAAGAACTGTTTGGAAGGAATATATGATTATGCATGATATTTATGAGAATAATCTCTAACAAGGGGTGCATTGCAGGGTGGGCTAGGGCCGGGGAGAAGGGGAGAACATGTTTAACAATGAGTAAATAAAGAGGGGAAAAATACAAAAGATACATTTGTCTCTAGTACTCTTTTTTTGGTGATGCTTTTGTCTGGTTCTGGTATACAGGTTATGATTGTGTCATAGAAGGAATCTGAGTTTTCTTTCATTTTCTATATTTTGAAATAATTTAATTAGAATTTGTTTCCAATTCATCTCTGAATATTTGGTAGATATAACCGTTAATTTCTGAATGTCTAATAAAGTTCACTGGTGAAGCTGTCTGGGTGGGACATATTTTTTAGGGAGTATTTATATGACCTCAATTAGGCAAGAGAAGGAAATGCAAGGCATGCAAATTGGTAAAGAGAGGGTAAAACTACCTATATTCAGGATATTTGCTAATTTTTAACAGAATGGCAGGTTACATGATCAATATACAAAAATTAGTTTGATTTACCTACAGCAACAAAGAAAATATTGAAAAGGAAAAACAAAATAAAAGCAACACCTTTTACTATGTCAACCACAGCATGAAATGCATAAAAATAAACCAGGAGAGACATAAAAGATCTATGTAAGAAAAACTATAAAATCTTATTATAAGAGATAAGATCAAAGGACAAAAATCAGTTGGATTCCTCTACAGTAACAAAGAAAACCCAGAGAAGAAAATCAAGATCAATATAATTTAAAATATTTAATCACACAATTACAAAGTGAGGCACTTAGGAATAAACATGATAAGAAACACATAAGACTTTACAAAAAAAAGATATGTTGCAAGTAGGACTGGGGGAGGGAGGGAAAGGGAGGTAATTGTATAACAATGAATGAATATTTAAAGAAACAAAAATAAAGTGAACTGGGGAGAGGGGAAAAATGTGAAGCAATGAATGAATGAAAATCTAACTATTCTCTAAATTCTGTTAAAATCCCATATAAACAATTATTAAAAGAAAATTATAAAACAGAAATTGATGGCATACCAATTGACATATTTCAAAAACCAGAAGCTGCCCTAGATGTGCTCACCAAGTTGTGCCAAGAAATCTGGGGGACAAACCACCTGGCCAATTGACTAGAAGAGATCTTTATTTGTTCCCATTCCAATGATAGGTGATCTGACAGAGTGCAGAAATTATCGAACAGTATCATAGATACCACCTGCAAGAAAGATTCTGCTGTAGATTACCCAAAAATAACTAGAACAACTCATCAACAGAGAACTGCCTGAAGTGCAGGCTGGTTTTAGAAGAGGCCATGGCACTAGGGATATTATAGCTAATATCAGATGGATCTTGGCTGAAAGCAGAGAGCACCAGAGGAATGTCTATCTGTGTTTCATTGACTATTCAAAGGCGTTTGACTGAGGATCACAATAAACTGAGGCTGACTCAGAGAAGAATGGGAATCCCAGAACCCTGATTGTGCTTTTGCAAAACCTATACTTGTGCCAGCAGGCAGATGTCAGAACATAGCAAGGAAATACTGCATGGTTCAAAATTGGGAAGGGTGTGTGCCAAGGATATGTCCTACGTGTGTATCTTTTCAATCTACACGCAGAAGAAATTATCTGGGAGGTTCAACTCTATGAGAAAAATGTGACATCAAGATGGAGATAGACTCGTCAACAATGTGTGTTATGAGGTGGCACAACCCTGTTTGCTTAAACTGAGGAGGACCTGAAGCTCTTGCTACAGAAGGTCAAGGACTGAAGTCTCCAATATGGATTGAAGATCAACATCAAGGAAACGAAGATTCTCACATCTAGGCTGCTTGGCAGCATCAGTATGGATGGTAAAGAAATTGAGGTTGTCAACAGCTTCAGTTTCCTTGGCTCTACAATCAACACTCTTGGCACCAGCAGCCAGGAAATGAAAAGATTAATTGCATTGGGAAAGTCTGCTGTTAGTGACCTCTCCAAAGTACTGAAGAGCAATGATGTCAATCTGGAGACTAATGTGCACCTGATACAGGCCATGGTCTTTGCAATTACTTGCTATGAATCAAAAAGCTGGACAATGACTAGGGATGATAGAAGGAGAGTTAATGCCTTTGAGTTGTGATGCTGTAGAAGAGTGTTGAGTATACCACGGACTGCTAGGAGAACAAACAAGTTTGTCCTGGAGAGGGTGAAGCCAGGCTGCTCCTTGGAGGTAAGGATTCTGAAGCTCCATCTGACATAATTTGGACATGTTGTAAGGCCAGATCAGTCCTTGGAGAAGGACAACATGCTTGGGAGGGTAGAGGGATAGTGCAGGAGAGGAAGCCCCTTGATGAGATGGATTGATTCTGTCACTGGGGTAATGGGGATAGGCATGTTGGAGACAATAAAATTGGCAAGGGATAGAGCAGGGTTTAGGGCTGTTGTACATAGGGTCACTATGATTCACAAGTGACTCGATGGCACCTAACAACAATAACAACGTATTGCTTTTTTACAGTTGTCTTCCTCGTTTGTTTCAATGTCATGTACATTATTTTTCCCCTTTTTTATGTTTCCCCTCAACCTCATGTCAGTTCTGTTTTGTAACAGTGGCATTTTGCAGTATTTGTTCTTTAGAAATGCAGTTTTATTAATAACTGGTGACTGGAATGCAAAAGTGGAAACTAACAAAGAGGATTTGTAGTTGGGAAAGTAAAACTTAGAGAAATGAAGCCATAGATTAATAATAGAAGTTTTACAATAACTTGTATGTTGTGGTTATGTGCCGTCAAATCATTTGTGATCCATAGTGACCTTATATCAGCTCTGAACCCTTCTCTATCCTGAGTCAGCCTTATTGTCTTTGGCACACCTATCCCCCATTACCCAGTCACTGAATCAATCCATCTCATCAAGAGTTTTCCTTTTTTGCACTGTTCCTCCACCCTCTCAAGCATGAAGGACTGGTCCTTCCTTGCAACATGTCCAAAGTATGTTAGATGAAGCTTCAGAATCCTTGCCTTCAAGGAGCAGCCTGGCTTCACCCTCTCCAAGAAGAGCTTATGTGTTCTCCTAGCAGTCCATGGTATAATCAATGCTCTTATCCAGCACCACAACTCAGAAATATCAATTCTTATCCTATCCTCCCTAGTCATTGTGAAGCTTTCTGATCCGTAGCAAGTAATTGCAAAAGCCATGACCTTGATCAGGAACACTTTAGATTCCAGACTGACATCGTTGCTCTTCAATACTCCTGAGAGGCGCTTGACAGCAGACTTTCCCAGTGCTATTCATCTTTTGATTTCCTGGCTGCTGGTACTAAGATTGTTGATTGTAAACTTTCACAGAAATCACGATGAAATTTAAAAAAAAAAAAAAAGAAAGCAAAAGAGTGTTGATTGTGGAGCCAAGTAAACTGAAACTGTTAGAGATCTCAATCTCTTCACCGTCTATCATCATGCTACCAATTGGCACAGTGGTATCTATGTTTTCTTGTTGTTGAGCCAGCCTTTTCTCAGTTTTGGGAAGTGAGGTGGTGTCATCTGCATAATGCAGGTTGTAGATGAACCTTCCTCTAATACTGATGTCACATTCTACCTCATAGAGGCCAACCTCCCAGATGAACTGTTCTTCAAATTGATTAAAACAATATGGAGATAGGATGCATCCTTGTGTACACTCTTCCTGATTTTGATCATGCAGTCTTTCCTTGCTCTGTTCTGACGACTGCCTCCTAGTCCAAGTATAGATTTTCCACAGGCACAATCAAGTGTTCTGGGATTCCATTCTTCGCAGTGCCACAGTTTGTTGTGATCCACACAGTTAAATGCCTTTGCATAGTCAATGAAACCCAGATAGATATTCCTCTGGTACTCTGCTTTCAACCTAGATCCATCTGACATTAGCCATAATATCCCTAGTAGCATGACCTCTTCTAAACCCAGGCTGCACTTCAAAGGTGTATCTCTGTTATGTGCTGTTCCAGTCATTTTTGGATAAACTTCAGCAAAATCTTAATTGCATGTGATATCAATGATACTGCTCGATAATTTCCTCACACTGTCAGATCTCCCTTCTTTGGGATGGGAACTAATATGGATCTCTTCCAGTCAGTTGGCCGCGTGGTTATCCTCCAGATTTCTCGGCACAACTTGGGGAGTGCACTCAGGGCAATTGGTGTACCATCAATTTCTGGACCCTTGTTTTTAGCCAATTCCTTAGAGCAGCTTGAACTTATTCCTTCATCACCACAGGCTCTTGATCATACGTACATTGCTTCATGAAATTTTACTGTGTCAGCCAATTCCTTTGTTTGCAATAAATAAACTGTTTTTACAGAATTTTATCATTCTGTCTACAGCCTTCTTTCTGTCACCAAGTTCATGTTTACTGACAACTGACCCTTCTTCCTTGTTCCCAACTTTTGTATTCCAGTCACCAATTATTACTAATGTATCTTGGTTGCATGTTTGATTTATTTTCAACTGCAACATTTGGTCGAAATCATCTATTTCTTCCTCTTTGTTTCTGGTTGTTGATGCATAAATTTAAGTGATAGTAGTATTAACAGATCTTCCTTGTAGGTGTATGGCTCTTATCCTGTCACTCACAACATTGTATTTCAAGATGGATGTACAAATGTTCTTTATATCTATGGATGTACCCTGTTTTTTTCTCACCTTTTCATATCCAGCACAGTAGAACATGTCTGTTTCAAAATACCTCATGTATATACATTTCATATTGCAAATGTCTAATATGTCAATATTTATGCATTGCATTTCTTCTTTAACAATCTCCAGTTTTCCTACACTCAGACTTTTCACATTCCACGTTACAATTTTTAGGAACTGTTTGCAACTGTTCCTCTTCCTTTGTGGTTCCCACCACAAAGCCTCATCTTCCATTGCCACATCTGCTAGTCTAACCTAAGTGTGCTCTCTTGTACTTGGGATTTTCAAAGGCCTGTTATTTCAGAAGTGGATGGCTAATCCTTTTCCCTACTCTGTCTTAATTTGAGTGGCCAGCTTTAGCACAATATTTGACAGACAAGCATCTTATCTAAGAGACCTTATAAGAATATGCAGGTAACAGATCATATGTTGGTCCCAGAGACCCACCACTTCAGCACATATGTTTTGCATTCCCTCCTTTACCTCACCCTGCCAGCATCCAGCTTAATTCCATCTCACTCTTCTGGCACCTCTCATCTCCTCTAGCTTGATAGCTCAGGACTCCTATCTGCTCTGTCCTCCTATTTCCTCTTGGCTCTCCTGTGATATTGGTGGTGCTGGCACGAGGACAGGGGAGGACGGGGGACATCGTGTTTATGAGGTCATGGTCTCCATATGGCAGGGGCAGTCTTCACATGCTTCTAGGAGCTATGGACGAAGCAGGAAGGAAAAAAATTCAAGCTGCTCTGAAGACATTGGCTAAAAATAAGGCTCTGGTAATTGAGGGACTATCAACTGACTTGTTTCAACAAGCAGGTGGAGCACTGGATGTGCTCTGTGTTCATAACTCATTCTGCTAAGATTAGTAGCAGATCAGTTTCAAAAATGAGCAGTCAACAGTGTCCCAAATGTTTGATCTACTCTATAACTCCATGACTTCCAATCTCACCAGTCCCTCCTTCAATCATTTCCCTCTCTTCTCTGTGTCCCTTGGGTCTAATGGTTCACTGGAAAGTCTCCCAGTGACTCACTCTTCTTAGGTGGAATGACTTAAGTAACTGTAGGTATACAGGCCTCTTTTGCAGAAACTGGTGAGTGTTGTAGAGTATCAGATGCAGTGTAGTTGGAAGCTGGCATCCCAAAAAGGAGGGCAAGCTAATATTGAAGTTCCATACGTTTGTATAAACCTCTAGAAGGGTGGGGCACTATCCTACCTTAATCCTCTCTCCTTAGTACAATAATTACTTGAGCACAAAACCTATAGTTAATCATTGGATAGGAATGGCATTTTGGATTATAAACCTTTGATACCACAGCTCTCTAGTCTGTCCCAAGAAATTTAGAAGACAGCTACCTAGCCAACTGACGGGAAGAGATCCATATTTGTTCCTTTAAAAATGAAAAAATGATCCGATAGACTGTGTAAATTTCCAAACAATACCTTTAATATCACATGCAAGCAAAGTCTTGCTGAAGATTTGTTACAAATTTCTGGAATAATACATCAACAAGGGAACTTCTAAAATCTCAAGCCGGATTCAGAAGAGGTCATAGAACCAGGAATGCCATTGCTCATGCTAGATGGATTACAGTTGAAAGCAGAAATTATCACAAAGATGTTTACTTGTGTTTTAGTGATTGTGCAAATGAATCTGTGTGTTTTATAGCAAGATATGGCTAACATTGACAGGAATGAGAATCCCAGAACACTTGGTTCTACTCATGTGAAGCTTATACCTAGACCAAGAAGCAATTGTCTAAACAGAGCAAGGGAATTCTGCAGGATTTAAAATCAGAAAATATGTCCATCAGGTTCACATCCTTTCTCCATATCTATTCATTTTGTATGAGCAAATACTTCCAGAACCTAGACTCTATGACAAAGCATCAGAGTTGAAGGAACACACTTCAATAGCCTGCGTTATGCCGATGGCACAATCTTGCTTGCTGAAAGTGAAGAATCAAAGCATTTGCTGCAAGAGGTCAAAGGTATTGGTGCTAATTGCACAGATCTAGAAATTGGTTATAAATTCAGTAGTCAATTCACTTAAAATGTGTGCATTATATGTTATATAAATTGTGCTCCAACAAAGGTGAGTAAAATATAACTGGACTCAGTAATGTGAGTTTTGCCTTACTGCTATCTTATAAATGTTATTAAAGGTATCTGAATGGCTAAGCTTAATCCTGCCCAATACATACAATTGTAAATAGGATGCAAGTATAGTATTAGTTCCATACTTCAGATAAAAGAAGGAGTGGACAAGAGAAGTTATATGATATATATACTAAGCAAATTAGAGTTTTTAGTTAAAGTCATTGAGTCACTTTTCTAACATTTTTTATTTTTCAGAATGTCAGGAGTAATGAATTAAACACCTACATTTTCATACATACACATCCCCCCTACTCACAATGGATAATGATACGTAAATATTATAAACTAAAATTTAAAAGAGAAACAAAAACTGTGTAATAATAGCTTTCATATTATGATATAAACATCATAATATGATATATGATATTAATAAATATAGTAGAAATGTATTATTATATAAATATATCATAATATGATGTATGGTATTTTATATTGTAATAATAACTTTGCTGTATCACCAAAATCAGCAATATTAGTCTTGGTTTCTAGTCTTAAAAAAATCTTCAGCCAGAGCTCTCTATTCCCTAGTTGAGTACCACTTCAGAGATAACCACTTTCTATTTTAAAATTGTGTTCCAGTTTTGATACTTAGGAAATTGAACCTATATCGTGAATTTGAACCATCTGATCTTGATTCAGGTAGAGAGAAATTGTGCTGTACACATATTCTCCAAAAATTAGTCATATAAAGATTCTATCCGTTCTTCACAGGTAAACACAATTTCTTGTTGCCGTTGATTGCTGTCAAGTCAAGGTTGACTAATAGCGACTTTATGAACAAAAGATCGAATGCCTTTTCACAGCTGTTTTTGTTTCTCCAAGTTCATAGAGTTTCCAGAGGCTTCCCAATCTGTTTTAAAAGTGGGGGTTCCACCAAACATTGTCCGTAATGGGAACCATTATGGTATTTGATATCCTCATGGCACAAGGTTCAGATCACAGCAAAACCAGCTTAGGCTTAGCATTATCTTACACATCTTTTTTAAAGTAATCTTTATTTGAATAATAGGGATGAGATATTTGTGGTATGACCTACTTATTGTCAAGGACAAATAATACTATGAAATAGAAAGATGATTTCTGTCTCAGGCATTGTGTTCTTTGGTATAAAAATGAAGACAAAATATACAAACTGATGAAAAATTGTCAGGACAGCTGATAAAGATTCTCTGGTCATGAATTTTAGGAGAACATCACTAGACAACCACTAATACAATTAATTATATAAACAGGATCATGAAAAACTAACACAACAATAAAATAATCTTCCAGCCTGTGTCATTCAAGATACTTCATTTGTACCATTTGTTCATATAACTGACATCCAAGCAGATATATGCACACCCATGTTTATCGCAACTTTGTTCACAATAGCAAGGAGTTGGAAACAACCTAAGTGCCTATCAACAACTGAATTTATAGAGAAGCTGTGGTATAGTCACACAATGGAATATTGCACTGCATTGAAAAACAAGGAACTCATGCAATATTATTCAAAATGGGTGACTCTGTAGGACATTAAGCTGAGTGAAGTATCCCAGTCACAAAAGGACAAATACTGCATGGTGTCACTGTTGTAAAACAGAACTGACCTTGGGGTTGGGGAGAGACTGAGAAAGATGGGTTCAATAAAGTATACTGCATCGAAACAGATGAGGGAGAAAACTGTTTAAAAGGGATATGTAATTAGGTATTTGTGTCATGACAGGAGTCTAGAGTGGAGGCTGCATAGTAGAGTGGACCTTGGGGGAGGTATTGTAAAACAATGAAAGAATTTTTCTTTTACTTTTCCAAGAGGATAGTGTGCTGGGGGAGGGTCAGGAGGGGAGAAATATGCAACAATGAATGAATGGAAATCCAAAGTCTGTAAATATTTACTGAAATTAATAATAAATTTAAATTTAAAAATGTAAGTTACAGTAAGGAGGGCAATGGAATTATAACTGCTCATGCTAATAACACTATATCATGGCATGGAGGGGAAATAGTGGAACTGTATCCACATTTACAATATTCTTCTTACCAAAACCATTTATGGAAAATAGGAACTGCATTGGAACATGTATCTCTGTATTGTTAATATTTCTAGCCTTAAAAGATTATATTGTTAAAAATTATTTGTTATATATTTGTTTAAATTTTTCCCTCTTTAAACAACTGAGATCTAGAGGGAAGAGAAAAGACCAGAGAATGGCCAAAATTATTGGGGCAGCTATTGCTGCCAGTTTAGGACCTGTGTCAGGAAAAGGAAGACTTTCTCATAAACAATGCCCCCAAAGGTAATAAAGGAGGTCAGAATTGCTTCCACTGTGGAAAGCTGAGCCACTTCAGTAGACAGTCTCACAGACGAGAGCCACAGACAGGCAAGGGATTAGAGAGGAAGCTCCCACTCACTTGCTTTAAGTGTGGATCTGAAGGACACTTGGCCAAGGGCAGCCCACATCAGGCTCTCATGGCTGACAGGACTGACAGGCCCCAGCTCCCAGCTGGAAACAAAGGAGGACTCTTCAACAATTCAGATATTCCCAGAAGAGCTGTGGGTGAGCATTAACATTACTGGTAAGTATATTCATTTTCTCCTGGACACAAGAGCCTTATTTGGTCCTAAAAGCCTTCTGCGGTCCCAACTCTTCTCACTATTTCTTAGATGTTGGAATTGACAGAAAACCTCATAAGCCGTTTCTTACTTCACTTGGACTTCCAAGCTGTAAAACAACCCAGTGGTAGATGGAATTTGATCCAGGACTTAAGAACAATAAATGACTTAGTTGAGCCTCTACATCTTGTGGTTCCTAACCTTAATACTATAATAGACAAAGTGCTAGTCAATAAGCCTTTTATTTTAAGAACTACCTTCCCTCTGTAACTTGATTTGTGTGACAGTTAGAATGTCTACTTGGAATATTATTGCTTTTAATTTTTGACTCATGTATTTTGAACTTGTGGGTTAAATTTGTGTCTTCTAGGCTGCAACAGTTCCATGATGCATCTTCAAGGATATGAACATGTATGGCTAAGCACAGTTGGTAACAGTGCATCTAAATTCTAAAATCAATCTCCACAATAGTCTACATGTTTCCTATTGCTCTTTAGAGTAGTGAGAGAAGATCTTCACCCTGAAACCTACAGCATCTCTATTTAGCAGGAAGTAGCTATGAGAGTACACCGTCCCCTTTTCCTTTATGAATTAGGGTGAAATCTCTCTCATGGAGGAGTGATAAGGAATGGCAAAGGAGACACTGACAAAGGAGATTAATCAGAACTGATTCTGACAAGCACTGTGGCAATGGGACAATTAAAACAGGCTTTCAAGGGGGAAAAAAAAGAGGAATGAACTGGGGTGTTAGAGAAAATTGTGCAACAACGAATGAATGGAATTCCAAAATATCTGTAAATGTTCATTAAAATGAATAAAATTTTAAAAAAGCAACAAAAAAACCAAACAAAAATACTTTATTGGGTTTATGTAATAATTATGTTTTAGTCATATGTTGTTGTAAGGGAACTCTGGAGACCTAGAGACAAGAAGCTGCACTGCAATCTCAAAGACATGTGGTTGTTTTTTGTTGTTGTTGTTAGTGTTGTTTTTCAATTTCTTATTTTTTCATTTCCATCCATTCATTGTTGTACATTTCATCCCTACCCACCTCACCCTCCTCAGTTCACTATTCTCTTTGGGGGAAAAATTCTTTCATTGTTGATAATTACTCTCCCCCTGAAGTCCACTTTACTATAAAGCTCTTTCTTTGGACTGCTGTCATACAAATAATACCTAGTCATATATTCCTCTTAAGTAGTTCTTTCCCTCATCTGTTTCAATGCAGTGTACATGATTTATCCTCTCTTTTCTTAGTTTCTCCCCAACCCCCATGTAGGTCCTGTTTTATAACAGTGGCATTATCCAATATTTGTCTTTTTGTGACTGAGATATTTCACTCAGCATAGTGTCTTCCAGGGTCATACATTTTGAATATTTCAAGAAGGCACACAGATTGAAGCCACAAGCATCTCCAAGAATGGGCAATCTCTTCCCATGCCATTATCTGTCTCAAAACTCATACATTGTGTTTTATACAATCTTTCATTTACATTGTATCATGCAATCATTCATGTGTTTTGTTTTTGTTGGTGTCTCACACACAAATAGCATCTTTCTTTCAAAGGCAAGTTTTGATTTCGCCCTGGGGAGATATATTTATTTGTTTAACAAAAGAACTGTTCAGTTGCAAGAAAATCCAACAAACAGTGACTTATAAAGAGTATACTTTTTTATGCAATAAATTCATACAAGGGAAGATTGACATTAACATTATCATTGCTGTTGTTGATGTTGTTGATTGCCTTTGAGTCAAGCAATACTCATAATGACTCTATGAACAAAAGGCTTGAAGCCCCTCTGGAGGTATGTTACTTAGAAGTGGATGTCACTCCTGCATGATATAGATGATAGATAGATAGATAGATAGATAGATAGATAGATAGATAGATTCAAATCTTTTGCTGTGTGCTGGTGAAACCAATGCTGGAAAATGACTTTCATTCTCAGTGAGCATTAGATCAGTGTTTCTCCAGGCATTCAGTTGTTTCAAAGACAAAGTGATCAAGGAGCATGAGAGTGAGTGTATCCCTATTACAAAGTTTAGCTAGATAGTCAAAGAAAAAATGTCATTAACTTACATAAATCTCGTTTCTCCAGAATTAAGAAATTATTATATTTAATTCAACTGAATATATTTGAGTCAAATAATATTTTTTGAGCAACAGTATAAGATAGGTCACATGCTAAAGACACCAAAGAGTTAGTTTGAATGTCTCCTTTCAGGAATCCCATCACCTGATACAAATGGGTTATGTGAACACATAATTAAAATTAAGTAAGATATGGGTGAAAGTACTCTAATTTTCTTTTTTTTAAATGAGGCTTTCATTCAATCACTCATGTTTTATTTTGTAACATTAACTATCATTGCATAAAGTTATTATGTACAAGTTCCTATTGAAATTTCATTCTACTCTCTTCTTCCCTTCCTCTTACCTATCCATACACTAATCTCTGCTCATTTCCCCTCCTTTCCTCACTGCCTGTCAACTCAGCAATTGTTTCTATCTGTGAGCAATCCTTCCCTTATTACTTTTTTGTCTAATGCCTATCTACTTCCCCGCTTTCCCTACCCTGCTTGATCAATGATGTTTGTCTTGTTTCAGATGAATTTCATGATATGTATTGTCTGTACATCCATTAGTTTTATGTTGATGTTTTCTTCCCCTAATTAATTACAGTGCTTATTGTCTGTTCATTGTATTCCTGTTCTTCCCTTCCCTATCTACGACCATAATATTTACATAATAGAAGTCTTATACAGCATTTGTATTTTGTAATTGTTATTTCACACAGTGTAATGTTCTCTAGATTCATATACATTTTGTAGTATTTTACAAGTTCATTGTTGGTTTTTAATACTGCATAGGATCCCATTGTGTGAATCTACCACAAATTTCTTCATCTTTCTTCTTTTTATGTGCACTTGGGCTGCTTCCATCCACTTGCTTTGTGACTAATGCTGCTATACACAAGATATACATACATCTGTTCATGTTTTGAGACCAGTATAAGATGCCTTCTACGTTGTTTTTTGTTTTTAATAAAGCGTGTTTTTTTTAATTGGGATCTCTTTTTTCCAAATAATGTTGGAAATTGAATTTTTCTATGTTGTTGTTGTTATGTGCCTTCGAGTTACTTGCGACTCATAGTGACCCTATGTACAACAGCCCTAAACTCTGCTCTGTACTGTGCCAATCTCATTGCCTCTGACACACCCATCCTGATTGCCCCAGTCACTGAATCAATCCATCTCCCAGAGGGCCTTCCCCTCCTGTGCCTGCCCTCTACTCTTCCAAGCACAATGTCCCTCTCCAAATACCGGTCTCTCCTTACAACATGACCAAAGTATGTCAGGCGAAGCCTCAGAATCCTTGCCTCCAAGAAGAATCCCACTTTAACCTTGTCCAGGCTGAATCTGTTTGTTCTCTTAGCAGTCCTTGGTACCTTCAGCACTCTTCTCCAACACCAAACCTCAAAAGCATCAATTCTCCTTCTATCTTCCTTGGTCATTGTCCAGCTCTGTGATGCTTAACAAGTGATTGCAAAAACCATGGACTGTACCAGACACAACTTTGTCTCCAGAGACACACCGTAGCTCTTGAGTACTTTAGAGAGGTCCCTAACAGCAGACTTTCCCAGGGCAATACGTCCTTTAATTTCCTGCCTGCTGGTGCCAAGAGTGTTGATTGTGGAGCCAAGCAAAATAAATCTGTGAACAATCTCAAGTTCTTCACCATCCATCCTGATGCTACCAATTGGTTCGGTGGTGAGAATCTTTGATTCCTTGACATTGAGCCTCAATCCATATTGAAGGCTGCAGTCCCTGACCCTCAGCAGCAGCAGCAAGCGCTTCATGTCCTTCTCAGTTTCAGCAAGCAGTGTTGTGTCATCTGCATAACGCAGATTGTTTATGGATCTTCCACGAATCCTGATGCCACATCTCTCCACATAGAGTCCAGCTTCTCGGATAATCTGCTCTGCATACAGGTTGAAAAGGTATGGAGACAGGCCTACGCCCTTCCCAATTTTGAACCATGCAGTGTTTCCTTGCTCTGTTCTGACAACTGCCTCTTGGTTCAAGTATAAGTTTTGCATTAGCATGATCAAGTGTTCTGGGATTCCCATTCTTCTCAGAGTCAGCCACAGTTTGTTATGATCCACACAGTCAAACACCTTTACATAATCAATAAAGCACAGATAGACATTTCTCTGGTACTGCCTGCTTTCTGCCAAGTTCCATCTAACATTAGCTAAAATATCCCTAGTACCACGACCCCTTCTAAACCCAGCCTGGACTTCTGGCAGTTCTCTGCTGATGTGCTGTTCCAGTAATTTTTGGATAATCTTTAGCAATATTGCTTGCATGTGAAATCAATGATATTGTTCTGTAGTTTCCACATTCTGTTGGGTTACCTTTCTTTGGAATGGGAACAAATATAGATCTCTTCCAGTCAGTCGGCCAAGTGGTTGTTGTCCAGATTTCTTGGCACAACTTGGTGAGCACATCCACGGCAGCATTTGTCAGCTGAAATATGTCAATTGGTATACCATCTATTCCTGGGACCTTATTTTTTTGCTATTTCTTTCAAAGCAGCTTGAACTTCTTCCTTCATCACCATAGGCTCTTGCTCATATGTTGTTTCATTAAATTCTTCTGTGTCTTCCAATTCCTTTCGGTACAATGACTCAGTATATTCTTTCCATCTTCTTTTGATACCTCCTGGATCATTTAATATTCTGCCTAAAGCATCCTTGATTATAGCAACTTGAGGTTTGAATTTGTTCTTCAGTTCCTTGAGCTTAAGAAATGCTGAGCGAGTTCAACCCTTTTGGTGTTCTGACTCCAAGTCCTTGCACATTTCATTGTAATATTTTGCTTTGTCATTCCGAGCTGCCTTTTGAAATCTTCTGTTTAGCTCTTTAGTATCTTGAATTCTTCCTTGTGCTTTGGCTTCTCTATGCTCCAGTGCAAGATTCAGTGTTTCCTCTGACATCCATTTTTGTCTTTTCTTCCTCTTCTGTCTTTGTAATGATCATTTGCACTCTTCTTGGATGATACCCTTGATATCCTCCCACAACTCATCTGGTCTTCGTTCATTCGTTTTCAAGGCCTCAAGCCTGAATTACAGAACCATCTCAAGAACAGGTTTGAGGTTCGAGCTGATGCCTATGCATACCATCAGGTGATATAAATGTGGATAACCTGCGTTTATGTCTCTTAAAAATGTGCTTGCGATGAATAAGTCATTGCTTGTGCAAAATTCAATCATTCTATCTCCAGCTCCATTTCTGTCCCCGAGTCCATGTTTTCCAACTACTGATTCTTCTTCTCTGTTCCCAACTTTTCCATTATTATAAATGTATCTTGATTGCATGTTTGATCGATCTCCGACTGTAAGTTGGTAAAAAATCTTCTATTTCCTCTTCTTTGACTCTGCCTAGTATGTCAATATTTATGCGTTCCATTTCTTCCTTAACAATATCTAATTTTCCTACATTCATGGTTCTCACATTCCATGTCCCAATCACCAGTGTCTGCTTACAACTGTTCCTCTTCCTTTGTATTTCCATACTTGAAAACTCAACCTCCTTTGCCATTTCTGTTATCTAAATGTGTTCTGGTGTACATAGGGTTTTCAGAGGCCTGCTATTTCAGATGTGGATGGCCAATCCTTCTTCCTAGTCTGTCTTAATCGGAATGTTTAGATTTAGAGGAGTATCTGACAGACAAGCAATTTGTGGAGCAGTGAAAGATAAATCCCTCATTGTAGAGTTAACCATTAGTCACAGTGTTGTCCCTGCCCTTGGCCCAGTGTCTTGACCCACTTATTTCCCAGCTCCACCCTCCACCAGGATACCCCTTCACTTCTACCCAATCCCTTCAGAAATTATCTTCCATTGTCCAACCCATGATCTGACAGCTTGTTTCTAAAGCTTCCTTGGCTTCTGTGATTCCAAACATGTCAACTGCTGACAATTTTTTATGCTGTGACCAGTGTCTCCTAAGTTGTACTGTCTCCAAAGGAAGGTGACGTGTCCTGTAGAACTCCTGTATAGATTGTATTCTGCCAGCCCGTGGCTTCCAGGCTCCCGGTTCTGCCTGGCGGCGTGCCCTCTGTCTCCCCTTAGCACCTCCCGACTAATTTTGGCTCCGCCTTGGGCTCTGAACCTGTAGGCATGTCAGAAGATTTTGCTGGGAGTTGCTTCTCTATTGTCTCGGCCTACTTGTGCTGGTTCGGGAATGACTATATTATACTCATAATCTGGATTATAACCTCTTGACTTCTCAGATATGGTTCTGTTTGGCCTGTGAGCTATCACATTGGATTTTGGACCCACTAAAGTGGTAAGTTAATAGAAAACATTGGAGCATGGGGGACATGTCTGACCTCATGGGAATGAGTTTTGTGTTTTTGATACTGTTATTAGGGACAGTTCCTCTTTGTGAAGCTGGTAAAAGTCAGAAATGGCCAGTTCCATGTGTCTCTTACTCTTTTACAAGAGGCATATTTGCCTCTAATTTTCTTGTTTCATGTAGTATTTCAATTTATAAATTTATAAAGTTTTTTTGAATTTATAAAGATTTGTTTTGTGCTCTAATTGTAGAATGTTCCATGTGTACTGGAGAAGAATGTAAATTAAGCTTTCCTTGGATGGAGTATTCTATGAATACATGTCTATGTAGTTGGGCTAGGGTTTCTGAATCTTTGAATTCTACTCTGTTTTTAAATCAAGGGCTCTCTAGATTTGGAATCCGTCTGCATGTAGGGTATTCAGAGAGTTACTATGTCTACTAAGTAGCCACATGGGGACATAGATTATGTTCGATAGTTTGACATCAAGTGTAGATCTGTAAAGTAGGGACCCAACAGCCTACTCCTGAAAGTTGATGTAGTCTGGTTCTTTCTCTATCAACGTTTAAAATCCAGTCAATCAGTATCTTTTCATGTTTCTATGGGGTTATGCATTAGCCTTCAATGATGTAAGTCAGTCAGCATAGCTGATTTTGTACAAAGGGATTTTTCTTTCTTTGGGAATCAACATGCACAAGTTTTCAACCTCTACATATGCTCTATTCTTTGAAGCACATAATTAAAGATGACAATATTTAGTTTAGGGCATCTCTTCACCAAGTGCAAGATCATGTTGCTCTGCTAAACACAGAGGAATAGGGTGTCTTGATCATTGCAAGGACCCACCTGTGCCTTACCCATTTAGATGGAATTTTGTTTGAAAGGTCATCCACATGAAGTAGAGGCTGTCTTCTGGTCTCTGTTAAAGATGTCTTGATGCCTGTAAGAGTAATCTATCTCTCTTTTCCTGAGACCTGAGCTATGCATAGGACCAGTTTATGGTGTTGACTATCACATACTCACTCATGCCTTCTCTATTCCCCTGGTTGGATTTGTTCTGACAACTAACCTCCTCCAGCACCTTTAGAGTGCTTAAATTGTCTGTGGCTAGTATTCAGCATGACATTTTTATTTCTCTATGGGAGAGAGGTATGTTTGCTTGGCTAACTAGTTCACCATCCCACTGGAAGTCTTGAGTGAACATGCTTGAGTAAGATGTGAGCACAAAAAGAAGAACGAACAATGGAGAAAATATGTAGCTAACAGGAGAGTTACAAAGACAATGTCTTAAAAGACATATTAAGTTGAGTGAGTCAAAGTCAAGAACAGTTCTCCTGTATTCAGATTTCCAGTTTAGTAAGGGTTTTTTTCTAAAATGCATAAAATACTTTAAAAACTCAATGAAAATAGCTTTTAATAGTATTTAAAACATACTTAAGGGAAACTTTAAATTCAAAATGTTAGTTTGACTTTTAATCAAATATTTAACTACTGTTTTGATTCATTCTACATGTATAATTTTAACTTCACAGTTTGTTGCAAGCTTCATAAATACAGAACATTTCACAATATGTCGGTGCTTACTTAAAAAACAAATAAAACAACTAATAATTCAAGAAATTGTTGTTCACAAAACATGCTAGATGTTTTCATAATGAGCTTCAGGAATACTTAAATCCTCTTTGTTTTTTTACTAAATATTTACAGGTTTGAGAAGGACATTGTTTTTAGTTGCCATTGAATGGTATCTGACTCATGATGATCTCCTGTGTGCAGAGGTTACCTGTTCCATGGAATTTTTAAGGTAGAGGACTTCTGGAAGCAGATGACCAGACCTGTCTCCAAAAGCAACAGTGAGGGAGTAAAATTGACAAACTTTTAGCTGCTACTTGAGAAATTAATTGGTCACTCCAAAAAGTGACCTTAAGTTTAATAAAGGGTAAGATCAAATATTTTTAATTACTGTGCAGCAACTGTCTTAACTATAAACGTTTCTGTTTTGAGTCTTGTGGTAATCAGATTACATGCTATTGAAGATATACACACATGTATACACACATCCACATTTCAGTCTTTTTTAATTCCATGGTAGTACTTAATGCTTGTGGACTGAATCGTATTTCCCACTTTCCCCATAATAGAAATCTTCTGCAAACCCATTATATGATTCAAAATTAGGAAAGGAATGCATCAGGGATGTGTCTTGTCTCCACACCTTTTCATTAAATATGAGGAATAGATCATTCAAGAGGCTGGACTTTATGAGGAAGAGTGGAGCATGAGGATTGGAGGAAGACTCATCAACAACCTGCATTATGCAGATAATACAACCTAGGCTTGCCAAAACTGAGAAGGACCTGCAGAAGATCAAGGACTGTGGTGTCCAGAATGGATTGAAGCTTATTTGTTTGAAGTTATATATATTTGTTGTTGTTGTTATTATGCACCGTCAAGTCACCTGTGACTCATAGAGACCTTATGTATGATAGTTCTAAACCCTGATCCAGTCTCACTGATTCAACACACTCAATGCCATTGTCTAAGCTGTCATGTCAACCCATCTTAATGGCATCTTCCTCTCCTGCTTTGTTCCTCAACCTTTCCAAACACGATGTCCTTCTCCAAGGACTGGTCCCTCTAAACCACATCTTCAAAATATATGAGACAGAGCTTCAAAATTCTTGCCTCCAAAGAGAACCTTGGTTTCATCCTTTCTAGAACAAACCTGTTCATTCTCTTGATGATCCAGTATTACAGCTAAAAAACAAAACAACAACAAAAATATATTGATTCTTCTTCTCTCATCCTTAGTCACTGTCCAGCTCTCTAATGCTTAGAATACAACTGTGAAGACCATGGTATCGATCAGATACACCCTAGTTCCTAGACTGACATCATTGCTCCACAGCACTCTGGAGAGGTCCTTGACAGCAGATTTCCCCGGTGTAATTAATCCATTAATTTTCTGAATACTCGAGCCAAGAATGTTGATTTTGGAGCAAAGCAAGCTAAGATTGTTGACTATGTCAATCTCTTCTCCATCCATCAAAGTGCTTCCAATTGGTCTAGTTGTGAGAATCTTTGTCTTCTTGATGTTTAGTGTCAATCTATATTGAAGACTGCAGCACTTGAACTTTTCCAGCAAATAATTCAGGTCCTACAGTTTCAGCAAGCAAGGTTCTATCATCTGCATAACGTAGGTTATTGATGAGTCTTTCTTCAAACCTGACGCCACACTCCTCCCCATAAAGTTCAGCCTCTCAAATAATCTGCTTCACACAAGTATGGAGACAAGATACACCCCTGACACACTCCTTTCTTATTTTTTTTAACCATGCAGTGTTCCTTTCTCTGTTCTGATGACCGCATTCTGATCCAGGTATGATATTCAATTAAGCAAAATCAGGGATTCTGGGATTACCATTCTTCTCAGTGTTAGCTACAGTGTGTTGTGATTTACACTGTCAAATGCAGTCAGTGAGAAGCAGATAAACATTCCTCTGGTACTCTCTGCTTTCAGCCAAGATACATCTGATATTGGACATGATGTCCCTTAGTGCCACAGCCTCTTCTAAACCCAGCTTGTATTTCTGGTAGTTCTCTGTTGATACACTGTTCAAGTTGTGTTTTTTTTTCTTTTAATAATCTTCAGCAGGATTTTAGTTGTGTTTGATATTAATGACATTGTTTGATAATTGCCACACTCTGTTGTATCTCCTTTCTTTGGAGTGAGGATAAAATGGATCTCTTCTAGTCAGTTGGACAGGTAGTTGTCCTCTAGACTTTCTGGCACAAATTGGTGAGCATGTCCAGGTCAGTGTCTGTTTGTTGAACTATGTCAATTGGTATTCCATCATTTATGTGGTCTTATTTCTTGCCAGTTACTTCAGAACAGCTTGGACTTCCTTTCTTCATCATCATCACCTTTTGATAATATGTTGTTTCATGAAATTCTTCTGTCAGTCAAATCTTTTTGGAATAGTGACTCTATGTACTCTTTCCATCTTCTTTCGTGGGTCATTCATTATTCTACCCTCAGTATCTTTAAATATTGCAATTTATGGCTTGAATTTGCTCTTGAATTCTGAAGGCTTCAAAAATGTCACACAGATTCACCCCTTTGGATTTTCTGACTCCAGCTTTTTGCACATTCCATTGTAATACTTTGTCTTTCTGAGATGTCCTTTGAAATCTGTGCAGCTCCTTAATTTCCTGATATATTCCCTTTGCTTTGGCTTGTCCTTTTAGTGCAATACCCGGAGTTACTTCTAACACTGATCTTGGTCTTTTCTTCCTTTTTTTTTCTTTGTAATTACTTCTTGCAATTTTCATGGAGGAAGTTCTTGATATCCTCCCCCAGCTTACCTGGCCTTCGCTCATTAGTGTTTAGGGCCCCAAACCCGTTCCCTCAGATGGTTTTGAAATTCAAGTGGGATAGATTCAAGTTCAAATTTTGGTTTCTATGGATTTAATTTTCCCCATAAATGGTTTTAAGCCTGTAACTCATCAGCAGCTTCATAAAGTTAAAAACGTGTCACCATGGTACATATATACCATAGACACAATCTAACACATAACAAGAAAAATGTCACGTAATATCAAGAACGCAGCAGGAAGCTTCAAACAGTGAGACTCTGAATATTGCATTAGAGCACCGAGAAGCCAAAGCTAAAGGAAGAAATCAAGAAATCAAAGAGCTGAATAGAAAATTTCAAAAGGCAGCTCTGGACGATAAAGCAAGATACTATAATGAAATGTGCGGAGAGCTGGAGTCAGAAAATCAAAAGGGTTGGACTCGCTCAACATTTCTTAAGCTGAAGGAGTTGAAAAACAAATTCAAGCCATGGGTGGCAATCCTTAAAGATAGTTTGGGTAGAATGTTGAATGATCCAGGAAGTGTAAAAAGAAGATGGAAGGAGTACACAGAGTCACTGTATCAGAAGGAATTGGCTGACACAGAGGAATTTCATGAAATAACATATGAGCAAGAACCTATGGTGATGAAGGAGGAAGTTCAAGTTGCTCTGAAGGAATTGGCAAAAAACAAGGCTCCAAGAGTTGACAGCATACCAATTGATTGGGAAAGATTCTATAAGAAAACTTCCCAAGTATCATGAAGAACATGGAAATCTACATTTAAGAAGCTCAGCAAAATACAAAAAGATTACACTCTAAACAAAACAAAACAAAACATTAAGATATATCATAGTCATATTCTCAAACTACATCATTAATATAATTTACAAACAAAATACTGCTAAAGATTATTAAAAAAAAAACCAGAACAGTACATTATGAGAAAATTACTAGAAGTCCAGACTGGATTTTAAAGAGGCTGTGGTACTAGGGATAACATAATAGATATTAGAAGAATTTTGGCTGACAACAAAGAATAATGTCTATTTGTGATTTATTGAATATGGAAGGGCTTTTGACTGTGTGGATAATAAAAAAGTATGGCTAACATTTAGAAGAATAGAAATCCCTGTATCCTTAATTGTGCTCATGTGAAAACTATACAAAGACCATATGGCTGTTGTGTGAACAGAGCAAGGAAATACTGTTGTATTGTGCCATTGAGTCACCTGTAGCTCATAATGACGCTATACATACAATAGCTCTGAAGTCCATCATGAACCAGTCTCATTGTTGTCTCTGACACACCTACTCCCATTACCCTAGATACTCATATGAGGTCTTCCTCTCTTGTGCTGCCCCTCCACCCAACCAAGCATGATGTCCTTCTTTAGAAACTGATCCCTCCTGGCCACAATCCCAGAGTGTGTAAGATAGAGTTTCAGAATCATTTCCTTCAAGGATCAGCCTGGTTCTCCCTCTCCAGAATATCTCCAGTTCTCTCTATATATCTATTTAATCTGTATGCTGAGACAATTATTTGGGAAACTGTACTGTATAAGGAGGAGTATAGAATCAGAAATGGAGAGAACTCATCAACAACCTGAACTATGCAGATGACACAATCTTGCTTGCTGAAAGTGAGGAGGACAAGAAACACTTGTTGCAGAAGACTGAGGAAAGTAGCAGTCAGGATGGATTGCGTCTCAATATCAAGATAACAAAGATTTGTACCAGTGGACTGACAGGCAACATCATGATGGGTGGAAAGAGGAGACTGCAACTTTTAACAACTTCATCTTGTTTGGATCCACAATTAACACCCTTGGTACCAGCAGTCAGGAAATAAACAGACATATGCACTTGGAAAATCTGCAGGTAGGAAACTCTCCAAATTACTTAAGAGTAATGATGTCAGTTTGAGGACTAAAGTGTGTCTGATTCAGGCCATGGTCTTTCTGATCTGATGCCACTGAGATGTGGTGTTGGAGAAGAACACTAAACATCCAATGGGTGGCCAAAGAAACAAAAAGATAGATATGTATTGGAGATGGTGCAGCCAGTGTGCTCTTTGGAGTGCTCTTTGTGAGGCTTCATCTCACACACTTTGGGCATGTTGCTAATCCTTGAAGAGGTACATGATGCTAAGAAGGGTGGACGATCAATGAAAGAGAGGAAGACACTAGACCAGGTAGATTGACACGGTGACTGCCACAATAAGCTATTGTGTGTCAGAAAGGGTGAGAATGCCACAGGATAGAATAGGGATCAGATCTTTTGTTCATAGGGTCCCTATGAGTTGTACTCAATTTGACAGCACCTAACAACAATTGAGATTCTAAACCAATTAGCTGACCCTATTAGATCTGCATTTGAGAAAAATGATAAGATATATCAATCAAGACCCTACTAGTTCAGAATGGAATTCAGATTTGATTAATTAAACCAATGTGTAAAGGGCTTTGTTACATAAGCAATAGAGTTAGAAAATAAAATTATAGGCATATGCTTCTAAGAATTTACCAATATGCTTCTAAGAATTCACCAATCTACCCAACATTGCCTAAGACTGAATATGATTAGCTAGAGTGTAGTCATTGTCTTGACTAAACTGCCTGTGGTCTGGAGGACTGGGCACTCACAGACTAGAGAAAGTCACATCCATTCAGGATGCCATAGGTCCATTTCACCCAAAGCAAGGTGGGCTGATTTGACCATAAGACTTAAACACTACTGCCACAGCATGCTGCTCTCAGGCTAACAGACACTAACTGCATCAGAGCGGGTGGTCGGTCACACCTTCACATGCCACCTTCCCTTCCTTCACTCTAACTGACAGCCTCCCACCCTAGTCTCACTCCCCCTCAGTGACCATGTTCCTGTAACACTGAAAGGCTTTACTTTGAGAAGACATAGGCCTCCCGAAATGGCACGGATGGAGAGATGGAGCCTTAGAGTAATGGGCCGCTGGTGGAGCCTAGGCCGCGCCAGCACACTTGCATTTTTGTTGTTTTTAAATTCATGAATGAAATAGAGCTCCAGGGAAAGAGTTGAGATTTTGTAAAAAAAAAACCAAAAACAAAAACAAACAAACAAACAAAAACCCCAAAACCAAAACAACCCTACCCCCACCAAAAAAAATTTAAGTTTTTTCTTTAAAAAAAATTGCAGTATGAACTCATGCTATAGCTCTACTAATAGTTCACATTACATTAATCCCTTAGCCTAGAGTGAATGGAGATCTAGTTGGCCAGAACTAATCATCTTGGATGATAAAAAATTTTTCCCAGGCACAAAAAATTTTTCCGTCATAGCTTGCCTCTGGAAATCATATGAACCTGGAGAAAGGACTTTGGTTCATAGGGTTGCCATGAGTCGCCTATGACTAGATGACACTTAACAACAACAACAACATAATTTAGCCTAGTGTCCCATGACAAACTTAACAAAAACAAATTGCATAACCAGGGCAGGCAAACACTGCATGGTTTAAAATTAAGAAGAGAGTATGTCAGGATTGTATTGTCTCTCCAACCTTATTCAATCTATGTGCTAAGCATATTATTTGAAAAACTGGACTCTTTGAAGAAGAATGTGACATCAAGATCAGAGGAAGACTTATCAATAATCTATGTTCTGAAGATAGCACAGTCTTACCTGATAAAAGTAAGGAGGACTTGGACAATTGCTGCAGAAGATAAAAAAAAAATACAGCCTTCAATATGGATTGCATGTTAACATCAAAAACCAAAAATTTTTACCACCGAACCAAAAGGCAATATGATGGATGGAGAAAAGATTGAAACTGTCGACCACTTCATTTTACTTGATTCCATAATAGACATCCTTGATACTAGTAGTAAGGAAACCAGGAGACATTGTACTGGGAAAGTCTGCAGTCATGGATCTCTCTACATTATTAAGGAGCAAGGTCATCAGTTTGAAGACTAAGGTGCATCTGATTCAGGTGATGGTTTTTCCAATCATTTGCTATGCATCTAAAAGCTGGAGAAAGAAAAAGGATGACAGGAAAAGAGTTGATGTCTTTGAGCTGTGATGTTGGAGAAGAATACTGCACATTTCATGGACTGCCAAAAGAACAAACAAGGATGTCTTGGAGAAGGTGCAGCCAGAGCATTGCTTGGAGGTTTACTTGGAGGTAAAAAGCATTCCATGAAAGTATTCTTTATTTTCATATCTATGCATGAAAATGTTTAGAAAGTACTGTAAAAAAAGTTATGTAGGATTAAAAAATAGGTTACAAATGTGTCCAATTATTCTCTTAATGATTCCAGTAAAAAGAAGCTCTGATAATTTAAAATCAAAATTGAGTATGTTCAACTAACTAATCCTGTTACTCACGTTATTTCAATTAGTAGCAATCAATCAATAAATCCATTAGAATAGTGGTTTCCATACTAGAAGCAGAAAGGGGAGAGAGTTTAATGGAGGAATGGCTTCAGAAAGGGCCATCAAATTGATGATCTTCAGGTTAACAGCAAAACAGTTTGCTCCGAAGAGCTGCTAGGCAGCTTACTTTTTTTTTTTTTCTAAAAAATATATCACCTTCCGAATCAAAGCTCATTCACTAAAGTTTCGCTAGCCTTAACACAAAACTATTCTTTCTTTAAATATCCCAATCTAAGTCTTGTCTGGCTCTTATACTTGACAATCTGGTCTTGTGATTACTTTAGGGAATAAATTCTTTGGGATTGAATTTTTTTTTTTCATTTAGCTTTGTAGTACAGTAGTTTAGTTAGTTTTAAGAATATGGATTTGTGCAGCTAAAGCTTAGAACTGGACTTGTGGTCCTCTCTAGGCACACAGGAGCCTCCCAGGAACTAGTCTGGGACAATTCTGGCAATAGTCAGGGGGAAACTATAGTATGCTATGTTCATGCTCAGTTATCTATAGTTTAATTTTTTTTCTCTCCCCTGGATAAAAAGAAAGAGTGAGAAAAGAACTCATAAAAAATAATCAACATAGTACTTAGGAAACATTTTAGTTTTCAACGCTTCATTGTAGACTCACACAAAGATGATCTTAAAAGCCAAGATTTAGAGTGAGACATACAGTTCTGGGTCTTCAACAAATTCTGACAAGATTTCACACACTGTCAGAAAGGTTCTTTTCTCTTCCCCGTCTTCCCTGCAGAGAGAGAGGGGATAGAGCCAATGCTCCAACCTCTCTGCACCTCATGAGCCACTTTGACCCAATTCCAGAAGCCCAAGGGCTGTCCTTAATTAGTATTGTAATTTATATTGCACAATTATGCAAATTGGGTACATAAACAAAATTATCCTTTCAGTTTGGCTTCCCTATTGGAGAAATGTAGAGCCAGTTAAGATAAAAATAAAGCAGAATACATTTACCTTTGTAGAATGTACCGTTTTCAGTTTATCCCTTCTTTGTTTTGCTGATTTTTTGTGTCTTGTTTTATTTTTTCTTTTGCTTGTACTCTGTTTTTTGTTGTTTGCTCGCATTGTTTAAAAAAAATTCAGTTTCTTCTATTTTTTTTCTTTTCCTACATTTAGTTTTTCTTTTCTTTATCTTTACTTGTTTTTTTTCTGTGAAATATTTTCCATCTCATTAAATCTGCAGAAATTCATAATTCTTCAGGCTATTTCTCATGTGTGTGTGTGTGTGTGTATTTGATTTTTTTAACACGTCTACAATCTGTCTCTCTGTTCTCATATTTTCTCCTTTTCCCTGGCATAACTATCTATTTACTCCCCTTGCCTAATAAGTCTGACTTGCTTTTGTAGTTGTATGATACTTCTGGCCACCAGATACCTAATGAAAGCCTTCAGGATCCAATGATCTTTTGCTTTTTACTAAAAATGCCTAAAATAACAATGTTTCTAAGATAGAAAAATTTTAAATGCAAAGCCTACTCAAATTGAATTGGAAACCAATGCTTAGAAGAATGAGAGATCATTCAAATAAACATTAGATAATGGAAAGCAATCAAAACACCAGCATAACAATGACAATTTTCCAACTCTAGATCATATTCCAGTTGAGTTGCTACTTTAAATGTCCTTAAAATTATACGGAAAATCAGAAAACTGAAAATAATGAAAACTATGGGAAAATAAAATCTTCTACATAAAGCTAGTTTCACAAAACCAGGAACAGTTGGTGCTTGACAATAGGTAGGGACTAACTGTTAAGGGGATTTTGACAGAGGCACTTGAACAGAATTGTGAGGGGCAGCACATTGCTTTATCTCCCTAGAACCAAAGCTCCCACTGGGAAATGCTCTTCCTCTGTCTACAGCCTTTGGCAGGAGTAACAGCAGCCAAATTAAAATATAACCCAAGGGCTACCTGACCGAACTTGGGCAAAACATATCACCCTCCCTCTGGTTATTATTTTTCTTATTTTGAATATTTTGTAAGTGCTGCCCATATATTTTTCAGCTCCAGTCTGCTAATCTACCTCAAATTCATCTCTAACCTTTGTCCCACTTATTCACTTCTCCAGCTATCATAAAGATTCCCAACTCATTGCCATTTTCCTTGAATAAATTTATTTTTTCTGTTGGCTGGTTTCCTTTTTTGTCATTTCTGTTTCTACTCATTTCTCATCATAGGGAAATATTCCCTTAACATTCATTACTATCTAATGCACAACTCTATGCCCCACTCCATCACTTTATACATTACTATGTTTTAATTTCTTTACAAGTCGTTGTTGTTGTTATGTGCCATCGAGTCACTTGCAACTCATAGCGACCCTAAGTACAACAGCCCTAAACTCTGCTCTGTCCTGTGCCAATCACACTGTCTCTGATACACCCATCCCGATAACCCCAGTCACTGAATCAACTCACCTCATAGAAGGCCTTCTCCTCCTGTGCTGTCCCTCCGCCCTACCAAGTATGATGTCCCTCTCCAAGGATGGGTCCCTTCTTACAACATGACCAAAGTATGTTAGATGGAGCCTCAGATTCCTTGCCTCCAGGAAGCTGCCCGGTTTAACCCTTTCCAGGATGAATCTCTTTGTTTTCCTAGCAGACCATGGGACGTTCACTACTCTTCTCTAGCACCACAGCTCAAAGGCATCAATTCTCCTTCTATCTTCCTTAGTCACTGTCCAACTCTCTGATGCATAACAAGTGATAGCAAGTTAGTTCATTCAAAGTAATTCATTAGTTATGGAGTGATGATTACTACTGAATAGATAATGGCCAAAATCTGGCCATAGTTTTCATCCCATATTTGTGGATTTCATGAGCAAAAGTGAATTGTTCTTTTAGTTTTGTTTCTTTTTCTTGTAATTGCTCTTTTTGGCTGTTAGGTGCTTGAATTAGAAGATATTAACTTATAGTGACTATACTTTTGAACATGTAATGTAAGTTTGATAAGTCAGTGTGAAAGAAGAGGGGTAGGTTCCAGGAAGAGGTACAACAGAAGTCAAAAAGGGTGAGACCACAGTAGGAGCAGAGGTGAAAACCTAGCATATTCTAGGTTTATTTTCTGGTTTCTGATGTTCTTGAGATAATAATTTGGTTTCTAAGAGTCACTTCAAGGTTCTTTCTATGAATTTCCTTTCTTACTTTAATGTGAGTAAGCATATAAGTATTCAATCTTTGTAATTTAGAAAATAAACACATACACTACAGAGCAAGACCATGTCAAGAATCTTAAGAACTTTAAAATGGTGGCAAATTTAGTTAGCACTTGAATCGAGATTGGGTTCTTTATTATCCTCTTATTGAGGAACAATTTCATAATCTTTCCATATTTCAGCTTCTTTCTGGAACAAAAAAGATAATAATAGAACATATATGATGGAGTAAAGGGAAAGATTAAATGTGATTATACATGCAAAGTTCTTAGGCATTATGCCTGATAACATAAATTCCTAATTAAGGAACTTTAATGTTGAGTGCTTGGTCCAAGAGTGAAAGTCTGCTTTGAGTTAACATTTAAAACCTCTCCTCATTGGTGTATCTTACTTTGTAGGGCACATTATGCATTCTAATGTATTTTAAAGTATTTTGGAATTCTTTTCTAATTAGAAGATATTTAGAGAAGGATTTCTTTATCTCTAGGAGAATTTATCCTTATCTTTGATATATCAGTTTCCATCAGATGCAGGTATGGGGTTATTTGTGAACAAATACTCAGTGTTAAAAGAAAGAGAACCGTAATAACATATTGACACTTTTTTTTAGCGTATTGTAAAGCAGTAGGTATACAAATTTATGAAGATAAATTAGGTAAAGGTAAATTTAAAAAATGAGATCCCTGGGAGCAAAGGGTCAAAATTTTTCCAACCTACTCCTCCTGGTCATGCTCTCAGTGCCTACAAGATGTGGTTCATCAGAAGAAAAATAGTTGTAATTGAGAACGAAATCTAAAGAAGTGTTCAGTCTCAATCATGAAAAAAAATTGCTTATTTCATGGTCGGAGTCCCTCAGTGATATAAGCAGTAGAGTACTCTAATATTAGTCAAAAGTTTAGCATTTCTAACTCACCTAGAGTTTCTTCAGAAGAAAGAGGATCTTCCTTGAAAACCTTGTGCAGTAATTCTACTCTACAAACATGAGGGTGTCATAAGTCAGAACGAATTAAATGGAAATATTGTTGCTTTGTTAACATTTTTCGTGACCATTGTGTAAACATAAAATCTAGTCTACATAATTTCTGCATATCAGGCTAACTCTATTACGAATAAAATGAATGAACCACAGAAACGGGGTCAGGGGAGAGAAAGTGAAATAAAAATCATGTAATAAGACACAGCAGCATACTGAAATCTAAAAAGCAATAATAAACAAATTAAACAGAACAAAATGCAGAATTCTGCTAAACTGTATTACTTAGAAATACATAATTCTGCAAATAAATGAATGATGCATTTATAAAATTAAGATCTAAAGACTGTATAAATAAAATAATTTAAAAATGACATATAATTTAGGGATCTTTCATGGCATAATCCATTGAGAATGGAGCTGTAAACCCAAAGGGTCACTCTCCCAGTTCAAATCCATCAATAGCTGCTATACAAAGAAGATGGAACTCTAATCCTGTGCAATTTAGATCCTCTGAAAATGTGCCAGTGGATCATATATGAGTTGGTTTTTACTTGATAGCAAAGAATGAGTTGTGAATGATGCAAAATATAATTAAAATATTGACATTCCTGCATATATACCTCTGTTGTTGTTGTTGTTGTTGTTGTTACGTGCCGTCGAGTCGTTTGCGACTCATAGCGACCCTATGCACAACAGCCCTAAACCCTGCTCTGTCCTGCACGACCCGCACTGCCTCTGACACACCCATCCCGGTTACCCCAGTCACCGAATCAATCCATCTCATAGAGGGTCTTCCCCTCCTGCGCTGTCTCTCCACCCTCCCAGGCATGATGTCCCTCTCCAAGGACCCGTCCCTCCTGGCAACATGTCCAGAGTATGTCAGACGAAGCCCCAGAATCCTTGCCTCCAAGGAGCTACCTATGAAAAATTTAATTCAGATTTTACTTAGCAGTAGAGTTAATCCTTTGGTGGGTTTATAAATATCAAATAACATTTATGAAGAAAAAATATGGGGTGGGAGAATAGGTGAGAATGAAAGACTGAGTGTTTTTTTTTTAGCATGATAGATCAGAATAGGTTTTAAATACATTACATACTTTGTTTGCTTTTCTGCTAGATTTTGTGCCTAGAATTGAGTGAAAGAATGGATTATGGATATTCTATTTTTTGTGTACATCTAATGAGCCTTCTAGTGTGGCAATAGCCAGGTAAAAACGTAACTAGGAAAATAACTTTATTCCTATTTGGATAAAAGAATATATTTAAAATATATAAGAAAAATTGAATATATGGGGAGATATAGAATGAATACTATTATATGATGTTGTTTCTATTGTTGTGAGGAGCCATTGCGTATGATTCATAGTGACCCTATGAACAAAAATATCTAAAACTTGTCCTATCTTGTGTCATCTTCACAATCTCTGGCACATTCAATCTTTCCCTGACAGTAGATTTACTTAATGCAATTTGTCTTTTGATTTCCTGACTGCTGGTGCCAAGAGTGTTGATTATGGAGCTGAGAAAGCTGTAATTGTTATTAACAACCTCAGTCTCATCTCCATCTATCATTGTGCAGCCAATTGGCCTAATGGTGAGAATCTTTGTTTCCTTGATGCTAAACTTCAATTCATATTGAAGACTACAGTCCTTGACTTTCTGCAGCAAGAGCTTTAGGTCCTTCTCAGTTTCAGCAAGTTTTCATGATACACTTGTGGTAAAAATGGTGTTCTAACATTAGTTGTTTTCTAAATAGTCTATAATTTTAGTTTTAATTTTCCTTTTTCTAAGAGTTATTTAAGTAAAGATTGCTTATTTTAATGTTGCTGTTGTTTAAATTTGAAATAGTCTAGATATTTATATTTAAAAATTATTTTAGGTCCCACTGAATTATAACCATGTATAATTTCTGTGAGTTTTGTCATTTAAAATTTTCTTGGCCTCAAATAATACTATTTTGATTAGGTAAGCTGTACAAACCATAAATTTGGAAGAATATTCAGGGATTTGGAAAGCATTAAAAGAAAATGGAGGGAATAGAGAGTCACTGTAAAAGGAATTGTTGTTGTTGTTGTTGTTGTTGTTGTTGTTAAGTGGTCGAGTCGCAGGCTACTCATAGCGACCCTATGAAGGAGAGTCCTCGACGCTTGGGTGCCTTTCATCCTCTCTCCAGGTCCATAGGGTTTCCAGAGGCAAGCTATTATGGAAGTGGATGCCACTCCTCCTTCCACGTAAAAGGAATTAGTTAACACTAAATCATTTCAGGAAGTAACATATGATCAAGAACCAATAGAACTGAATAGAGAAATTCAAGCTGCAGTGAGGGTACTGATAAAAATAAGGACCCAAGAATTAATGGAATACCAGTTGAGATGTTTCAGGAAACAGTCTTGGACATGTTCACTAATACATTCGAAGATACTTACCTGGCCAGTTAACCGAAAGAGATTCACATCTGTTTCAATTCCAAAATCACTATCATATCCAAGGAAAGTTGGTTAAAATTATTTAAAAATTACTGGAATAATACATCCACAGTGTACTGCCAGAAATTTAAGGGCTATATATCATTACTGCCTATATGAAGACGATTGTGTCGTCAGAAATGGAGGAAGATTCAACAACCTTTATTATTCAGATAACCACCCTTGCTTGCAGAAAGTTGAAGAAGACATGAAACACTAGATACAGAAGATAGAAAATTACAGGCTTCAATACGGATTACATCTCAAGATTGAAAAAAAAAAAAATCCTCACCACTGGACCAAAAGGCAATATCTTGATTATTGTCAAGTGCCCTCGAGTCTGCTGCATCTCATACTGACCCTGTGAACAACAGATTTCAACCTTGCCCTATCCTTAATCATCTTCATGCTCTCTGACATGCTCAAGCCCATTTTAGTCTTTGTGTTAATCCATATTCTTGAGGGTCTTCCTCTCTTTTTCTGATCCTCCATCTTTCCCAGGATTATATCTACCTCTAAGGATTGAGTCATGTTGAAAATATGTCTAAAGTAAGTGAGTCAAAGCTTCACCATTCTTAATTCTAAAGAGCATTCTGGTTGCACTTTCTTCAAGACAGATTTGTCTATTCTTTTGACAATCCATGGTATAGTCAATGTTCTTTGTCAACATTACAATTCAAAGGTGTCAATGATTATTCTATTATCCTTATTATACATTCACATTCAACGAAAACAATAAAAAAGATTATGGCTTAGATCAGGTGTACCTTAGTTTTTAAACGGACATCATTTTTCTTTAGAACGTGGGAATGGTCTTTGACAGCAGGTTCTCCCCATGTAATGATTTCTTTTCTGCTGCTATCATAAATGTTGATTTTAGATACAAGTAAAATTAGATTGTTGAAAGTTTTAATCCTTTCTCCTTCAATCATGATATTAGTTCAGTGGTGATGATTTTTGTTTTCTTAATATTGAAGGCATATTGAAGACTATAATCATTGACCTTGTGGTTCAGGTCTTTTTCATTTTTTGCAAGCAAGGTTGTGTCACTGGCAGAATACAAGCTGTTGATGAGTCTTCCTTCAATTCTGATAACACATTATTCTTCATACAGTGCAGCTTCTCTAATGATTTGCTCAGCATACAGCTTGAATAATTATGGAGAAATAACATAATCTGTACACATTTCCTAATTTTAATGTATGCTGTGTTACCCTGTTCTGTTCAAGCAACTGCTTCTTGGTTTATGTTTCACATGAGCACAATTATGTGTTCTGGGTTTTCCATTCTTCTTAATAGTAGCCATAATTTGCTATTATCCACAGAGTCAAATGTGTTTGCGTAGTCCATAAAACATAAGTCTACATCTTTCTTGTACTTCAGCCAAGATTCATTTGACACAAGCAATACTATCATTTGTGCCATGGACTCTAGAATTTGTAGCAGTTCTTTGTTGATGTTCTCTTCCAGATGTTTTTGAATAATTTTCACCAAGAATTTATTTGATAGTGGTATTAGTGATATTATATGGTAAATTCCACATTTTGTAAGATAGTCTTTTTTGGAGATGTGAGCGAATACACATTTCTTCCACGTTGTTGGTCAGGTAGCTATCTTTTATATTTGTTGAAATAGACTAGTTGCCCTTTCTCCAAGACATATTTGCTTATCCTTTTGTGAATCAATGGTTTATTCAATAGTCTTCAACAGAATCACAATTCCAAGTCATTAGTTCTTAGGTTTTCTTTATTGTCCCAACTTTCACATGAATATGAGACAATCAAAAGTATAAGGTCTGTTAAAAAAAAAAAAACAAAGTCTGTAAAATCATGGATTTTCACAGTAGCTTTTAAAAACACACTCAAATATAGCCATGATTCTGAAATTAATATATGATTGGGAAGCGTTTTCTATTGCTGTTCATAATTTTCACCCAACTTTGTCTTGGTAGCATCACTTTCTGTCCACTAGGCCAACTGAGTGCTCTCATTATTGTTGATGTTGTTGTTGATGTTGTTATTGCTAAGTACCATCAAATCCTAGACAACTCATAGTAACCCTATGAACGCAAGAC
>NW_006399831.1:12266721-12268162 GCF_000299155.1 Elephantulus edwardii | reverse complement strand
ACTTCCTAAACAACAAGCCTCTGAAAATTCTATGAACTTTGAGAAACGACTATAGTTACAGAAAGGCATCAGGTATTTTTCTTCATAGGGTTGCTATGAGTCGTGCTCTACTTGATGGCAATCAATAACAACAACAATATTCAATTGAGCTGATTCAGTGCCAGATTTTGGGACTCTCCACACCTGCAAAGAAGAAACTGATAATGGCAGAGTATGCACCTTTTGATATCAAAGATTCCTTTGCATTAAGACCAAAGCATACAGGTGTAGCCACAGCGGCTATGGCTGCAACAGAGAACCAGCAACATGACCTGAGACAGAGCTGAACTTTGGACTACATCATCACAAAACAGGAGGTAGTAGCCTTTGTCTAAGTGTGTTGGAGTATTCTGGGGGTGGGTAGGGGTGGGGGAATAACCATGACTGACAGGATTGAGATCTTTGTATCATTGGCCAAAAGCCAGAAATCTGAACGCTGTTGTGCCATAAAGCACATTTTGGATCCTATCCTAAGTTATGTGGTTGTGTTCTACTACCATTGTTGTTAGTTGTCATCGAGTCAAGTATAACCAACATCCTGAATTGTCTTTTGACTTCCCTAACAAATCTCATAATCCTAAGTATGGTTCCATGTTCTCTGTGAACTATTAAAACATATTTCTGACACAACAGGGCAATAGAATTTGTATCAGAGTTAGTAGAAAGTGGTGCAGGAGCATGAGAGCTATATCTGACTTTACAGACATTCTTTTTGTGTTGTGAATGTTGTTTGTGGAGAAAGTCCACCCTATGGAGTTAATAGAGGTCAGGTAAGGCTATCCCCATGTTGCTCTTGCTCTTTATAATATTTGTGTGCATCCTATAATTCCTAAAATGGAAATTGTGCTTTTATTTAATTCAAAAGAACAGATATATTTGCAATAACAATTTTATCATTTGAAATATGTAGAGAAAGGGAGAATCTGAGATTAAGAATATCCATTTAGTTTGTCATAGTTCAGTCAGTTCAGTTAAACTATCATGAAAAAACAAAGAGACCATACTAATTTTTTTTTTTTAATGCAGTTGCTTTGTAAATTTGGCTAGGATTTTCTTTCACAAGAACAATTTAAGTTTTTGCTCTAATATATGGATCCATCTTTTCATTTTATTTTGGTCATGTCAGGTCAGGACTTGAAACACTTGTTATAGAAGATCAAGAAATGCAGCCCTTAGTATGGATTGCATCTCACTGTCAAGAAAATAAAGATTTTTTTTTACCACTGAACTGATAGGCAAAATCATGAGGGATGTAGAGGAGATTGAAGCTGTCAACATCTTCATCTTGCTTGGATCCACAACTAAGACCCTTGGTACTAGCAGTCAGGAAATAAGAAGATGCTTTGTACTGGGAAAATCTGCGGTTAGGGACTTCTCAAAATTATTGAGGAGTAATGATTCA
>NW_006399831.1:12241346-12259235 GCF_000299155.1 Elephantulus edwardii | reverse complement strand
AACTTGATTTTATTTCTCAGGAATGCCTTATTTTTTGAGGTCCCTTTCCTTTCCAGATAAACTTGTCAATTGTCTTTTCTATCTCTTTGAAAAGATGAATTTGTTATTTGTATTGTGATTGCATTGCTTTTGGTAAGACTCTCTTTTTCACTACATTTAGTCTTCTTATCTATGAACAGGAATATTTTTTTTCATTTAGTTAGTCTCTTATTGTTCCTCACAGCAGTGATTTGTAATTTTCTTCGTAAAGTCTTTTATGTCTTGAGTTTGATTAACTCTCAGGTATCTGAATTTGTGGTTGACTTTTGTAAATAAGGATGACAGAAGAAGAACTGATGCCTTTGAGTAGTGGTGCTGGAAAAGAATCTTGAACATACCATGAACTGCCAAGAAAACAAGTAAGTTTGTCTTGGGAGGGTGAGGCCAAAGTTTCTCCTTGGAGGCTAGGGTTTTGAAGCTCCCTCTCACATACTCTGGCCATGTGACTAGGAGAGAAAGGACCTTGGAGAAGGACATCATGCTCAGAAGGGTGGAGAAACAGCACAGGAGAGGAAGACCCTGGATGAGTTGGACTGGTGCAGTAACTGGGGTAAAAGGTGTAGTTATGTCAGAATCAGTGAGACTGGCTCAAGACAGGGCAGGCTTCAGAACTGCTGTACACAGGTTTGTTACGAGTTACAGGTCACTCGATGGCACATAATGACGACAATTTACATGTTATTTCTTCATTTTCTATGTATCCTGTGTTTCTATAGAAAAATCTGATTTCTGTTTATTGATTTTTTTTTTATTCTACCACTACGCTAAATTGTTCTACTAGGTCTAATAGTTTTTCAGTTGAGTCCTTGGAGGTTTCTGTGTACACTAAGATATCATGTGCACACAACGATAGTTTTACCACCACTTTGCCAATTTTGATGTCTTATTTCCTTCTCTTGTCACATTGGCCTAGCAAATACTTTCAATCCAATATTGAAGAGAAGTGGTAAAAGTGGGCAACCTTGCCTGGTTCCTGTTTGCAAAGGGAATGCCTTTAGTCTTTCTCCATTGAAAAATATTTTTGCCAGTTTTTATAACAAGTTGTACACAGTATTGTTCTTTTTTGATTGTCTTATGTCACTTAGGATGATGATACTCTAGACTCATCCATGTTGTATAGGACTTAATTAATTGGTCATTGCTTTTCAATGCGGTGTACTATTTCATTTGATGAATGAAACATAGTTTGTTTATGCATTCCTTTGCTTATGTGAAATTGAGTTGTTTCGCTTTGCTCTTATCAATAATACAACAAACATATAGGTGTACATATTTCATAGTTTTTGTTCAGACATTCCTCTAGGTCGTATAGCCCTGGTGTACAAGTTGCCGTACCATGAGGCTGAACACGGTGACACTGATGTGTCAAATGCGTTAATGGTTGGCTACCCAATGCAGACAGAGAGTGAGGTGGAGCTCCCCGATTAAAACAAGCTTGGAAGGAGGAGTGGCATCCACTTCTGTAATAGCTTGCCTCCAGAAACCCTATGAATCTGGAGGGAAGATGAGAGACACCCAAGCGTTGGTGACTCTCCTTCATAGGGTCTCTGCCAGTTGCCTGCGACTCGACGGCACTTAACAATGTATTTGTTTATGTCAGAGTTCTTATTTTTTAGGATATATTTCCACTAATAGAATAACTGGATACAATGGTACTTCTATTTTGTGTTGTCAGAAACATTAAAAATGGACTTTTCTAGCTATTACATTAGCTGCCATTGTGGTTGGTGGCATGGTCTCCAGCTACCTTAACTGTGAACACATACTCTTTAAAAATCATCAACAGCTGTGAGACCAATATAAGAGAGTGAACTTTATACACTGTGAAGTACTGTGGTGACAATGGTGGAGAGAAGGTGTAGACAATGACACTCCTGTGAAGAGATAGCAGCAGTGTGTAATGAGAGAAACCTTGCATTTATGCAACAGTTAAAGGTTTTCATTGCCCATGATTGAGAAAAAAGCTGACTTAAAACTGCTGTGAGATAAATTTAGCTAGATGATATGGAAGCTAGAAGCTTCTTACATCCGTGTTACAGAACTGAACCTGGACTCTTTCTACTTGAGAAATTATACCTGAAATTATATCTGGCTTGGGACTGCTGAACTAAATCTGAACTTGGGTGATATACTTTGCCTCTTTCACTCTCCAAATTATTTCCCTAATACACCCCACAACTGCAAATAAATCTTGTGAGTTAAAAAAAAAATCAGACCCAATTATTGGTAGAAGAAAGGAACAGCAGTATAAGGGGGGGTGTGTGGCATGTCTGACCTTACAGTTGTTTGGGCACTATGGAGATTATTGGTGTGGATAGTTCCCCTTTATAACACGAGTAGAAGTTAGTCCTGGCCACCCTCATATAGCATCTGCTCCTTTCACATATTTTCAACTTTTTAAGGATATACCAAACTGCCTTCCGTACATTCATGTAGTCTTAAGATATCATTGACAAATCCAAGCCAATTATTCTTTTAGAAAACATTAAGTGTCAAGTATCATAATTATAAACCATCAAAATTTTACTTGGGATGGACACAGGTGAAGACAAGACTGATAAAGACAAAACAATATAATATATGTAAACTGTTCCTTGATTTTATTATATGACCATACTAAACACACTCTGTGAATCATAACAAATTATGTATAACATTTTGAAGAATGGAAATTCCAGAACTCTTGTAATCATACAGAATTTACATATAATAAGAAGCTGTTGCTTAACCAAGGAGAAAAAGACTTTATTTAAAATTAGGTAAGGGTGCATCCACGTTGTCTCATTTTAGAATATTTGTTCAATTTTTAAAATAAACTAATAATCAGAGAAGATGGATAGTGTGAAGTCTATAAAATGAGCAGATAATCTGAGAAGCTGGACTATAAAAGGAAGTCTGTAGTCATTATCTTCAGAAGCAGCACTTAAGTTATTTTTGTTTTTAAAAGCGAAGTTGACTCATCTGGGCTGTATTGTGCTGTGTTGTATGACGGTAACTATGAGTCTGAACTAACTTGAAACTTTGACAATAGTCACGACCTAACAAAAGCAACAACAAATATACCAAAGTTTATAAATGAGCAAAACCAATTAAGTTATTGATAGCATTCGTCACAATGAAGGAGCCAAGCAGACAGTTCTGGATATTACACAGATTATATTAATCTGATTGTTCTTTATTATTACTTAAGATTTCTTTAACAAAAATCAATCATTTTAATAGTCAACATGAAAAATCTGTTAGAAAATAATGTCTAAAGTGTGCAAAGTTAGCTTTAGAGAGTAGAAAACTTCAATTATTTTGGAATCTTCCCTCCTATATCCCTCCTAGGTAAATTAAGAATCTCATAATATCTATAGTTAATGTACTATTCCAGTCATTTTTAGATTATCTTCAGCAATATTTTGCTTATGTATGATATTAATAATATTGTTTGATAATTTTCACGTTCTATTAGATTACCTTTCTTGGGAATGGGAACAAATATGAATCTCTTCCTGATAGTTGATCAATCAGTTGTTCTCCAAATTTCCTGACATAGACTGGTAAGCACATGTAGGATTGCATTTATTAGTTCAAAAATGTCAATCAGTATTTCATCTATTCCTGGGGTCTTATTATGTGTTTGAGAGCTGGGCAGTAAGTGACAGAAGTATTGATGTCTTTGAGTTGTGGTTTTCAGAAAAGTAATAAATATCCCATGGACTGCCAAAAGCATGCTATGTCTTGGTGTAGCCAGAGCTTATTGGAGTAAAGATGGCAAAGATTCATCTCCCATATTTCAGACATGTTCCTAAGAGAGGCTATTCCTTGGAAAAGCATATCATGCTTGGAAGGGTGGAAAGTCAGTGAAAGAGAGGAAGACCCCTGTAGAGATGGATTGACGTGGTGACTGCAGTAACAGCTTGAATATGTCAGAGATTGTGAGGATGTTACAAATTTCAGGACAGGATTCAGATCTTTGTTCACAGGGTTGCTATGAATTATATTTGATTGCACCCAACAATATTAACAATATCTATTCATTTTATGTCAACAGTAGTATATATAGATACATTATAAAAATATGACCAATTGATTTGTTGAGTAGTTACTCTTAATTACATTTTAAGGGTAGCTTTCTTTGTACATCTTAGTTAAAAAAATAGTAAACAGAATAGGTTCCATGAGTCTCTCAGCCACAGAAAAACAATAAAGAATAAAATAAGACTTATTATCTTGTAGAGGGAATTTCATGTAGTCCTGTGGCCCTCAAAAAGTAATTCTGTTGCAAACATTGTAAAAATCAATGAAAGCAAAATTTCTCAAAATAAAAGCGTATTTGACCATGCCTAAAAAATATAAAACCTATTATTCTTGTATAGTTAATCAGGAATTACAAATCTCATATATGGCCCAGAGCCAACCTATAGCTGACTATCCAATGGATTTTTTTTTTAATTTTCAGATAAACAATGTTTACTTTCAAATTTTTCTATGTCAGGAAGAAATAAATAATCCAAGAATATCCAGTGGGTTTTAAAAGCAGTAAATAACACAGATAGGAATTGCGCATCTTTTTCCCATTGAGCAGCTGGTATATTCAAACTATATACCTTTGGTTTGTCAGCACAATTGTTTACTGCTAAGCCAGTAGACTTCCCTCTATACCCAGATCAAGAAACTGCTGTACCAATTGAGCAAGGCAACGCTGCATGATGTAAAATCAGGAAAGATGTGCTTCAGCGATATATTCTTACTCTACATCCATTCAATCTGTATGACAAGAAAATCATTCATGAAGCTGGACTCCTTGAAGAGGAATATGGCATCAGGATCATAGGAAAACTCATCAAAAACTTGTGTTATGCAAATGACATAACCTTGTGTGCGGAAATTGAGGAGAACTTGAAATGCTTGCTGTAGAGGATCAACTATGAACTACAAACTCAACATCAAGAAAGCAAAGGTCTTCACCACTGGGCAAAAAGACAACAATAGGACAGATAGAGAAAGAATAGAAATTGTCAGTGATTTCATTTTACTTGGATGAACAATTAATACTCCTGGTATCAGCAGTCAGGAAATCAGGAAACATACTGTTCTGGACAAGTCCACTTTCAGGGACCACTTCAAAATACTGAAATACAATGATTTAAGTCTGAAGACTACGGTGTGCCTGATTAAGGCCAGAGTCTTTTTCATCTCTTGTTATATGTCTCATACCTGGACAATCAATAAAGGTTACGGAAGAACTTATTCCTTTGAACTGTTGTGTTGGAGAAGATTACTAGGTAATCCATAGACTGCCAAAAGAACAAAAAGATATGTCTTATAAAAAATGCAGTTAAATTGCTTCTTGGAGATGAAGTTGGTGAGATTCATCATTCATACTTTGGACATGTTACCATGAAAGGCTATTATTTGGAAAGGGACATCATGCTATAAAATGGAGAGAGTTAGTGAAAGAGAGGACAATCTCCAACAAGACAGATTGGCACAGTGCCTTTGCAATGGGATCAGTGTATCAGAGATGATGAGGATGACACAAACAGGCAACTTTCAGGTCTGTTATTCATAGGGATTCTATGAGTCACACTTACCTCTCCGGCACCTAACAACTTCTATAGTATTTTTGCTCTGTTTTGCTTAGAAAATACTTTTCTGTATTCAAAGATAGCTCTTCTTTTCAGGATGTTCTTGTCTCTCTCTAACACAATGTATCATGACACCATCAATATTTTTTATTTTGATACAGGCCAAATAGTCATCATGGCTTGTACCATTTTTCAATGTACACTTGAAATAATCATTAATTCCTTACTCACTTTCAACAGTTCTTTCTAGCAGCAAAAGTGTAAGAGCATGTGTGCTTTGTTATCTCATTGTAATATTGTACTGTGATGAGCTCACTTATATGTTGCATTATTTGATTTAATATCTCTCTAATGAGCCATACCATGTATTGTGGAACCAGATGTTTTAGCGTGGATAGGAAAGGACATAATGGCAAAATTTTTCAAGACATTGAAAAAGAATAAAAGTAATTACATATAAACTATCAAAACTTTTTTCTTTAAGGATCTATTTTTTTCTAGGTTTATAATAACATTTACAACAACTCAATGGATTAAGGTATTTAATTAAGGCTTAGGCAAGTATCATAGTACTTGTTTGGTACAACAACTCTTATACTAGAAGAAGAGAGATTCTCATGGAGTTATCAAGAAAACAAAGAAAGAATATATGGTGTATACAGACCAGTTTTCTCTAAAATCTTCAGATTTGTTTCTTATCCATGTATAGATTTTATATCACAAATAAGAAAAGCATTCGATTTCACACTAAGAATAAATTTATTTAGGAAGACTGACATAAATGTTTACAAATATTGCAGTCATTTTTTTATTATTTGTATATTCCACAATGTGAGATGGAAATAAGTGGATACATATATGCATGGGAATTACTTCACTGACTAGTCACACGTATAAAAAGACATATGTGTATTTTAAATATGGACAAATGAATACACAACAGACACATGTAGCTTTACAAAGTAAATTGAATACAAGTATAGTCTCTAGTTTACCAATAATATTCTCATATCTTTAAGTAAATGCTAATACATTACTATTTTTCTAAACTATATTTGCTTGTTAATGAAACCAGAGCATGTAGCATTTTATAAAAGTGTGGTGAATTAATGGATAAGATTACCTCACCTCCCTAGAGCCTTCTGAGTCTCTACAGAAGAGGAAATTAAGGGAGACAAACTGAACTGTGATGCTTGGGGACTCCCTTGATTCTGCCTGTCACCATTTTAAGCTGGCTCAAGGCCTCGGGGGAGTCTGACTGTTCTAGCCTTCCTCAACCAGCCAGACGGTAACGGCCCACTGCTTTTATTCATTACCCTGAATGTAATGCACTAAATTTAACAAGTAACACACTCAGCGGGAATTTATTGGCCTTTTGCAGCATGATTGCAAGGTAGGATATGGATATAGATTCCAATTACTGTTGACACCCAGATAAGAGGAACAAAGCCTGTGTATAATTATTAATCAAAGTTGATATTTTAGGGAAATAAATATCTCTATGCTATTTGTAGCAAAGGTTCTTAGGTTTAAGGAACTCTCCTTTGTTACACAATGAAAGCATTTCAATTAAAATTGGCAATAATAAAATAGCAACACATAAAATCAACAGAATGCTATAATGATTTTCACAGACAAACACAATTTCTGCATGAAAGAGATGTACAGAGGGCTAACTAATTAAAAAATCAGACTCACATGTGAAATGTAAATACATAACTAAATAGACATGCTTTCTTTAGAACATGTAACATTTTTATTCAGGAAAAATGACTCACATCCTATATTATATTGCTATTGAAGAAATAACTATAAATATATGATAATGTAGTGTTTTTTAATATATTGATGTTGATGCTCAGAGTCTTTAGGTTGTAATGAGGATATAGAAGGAGCTAGAAATATTATTTTCCAATAAGACTTTATTATCACTCTTTGTTTTGTTTAAACACTATTTTGTTGTTATAAGATGTTCAGTCGATTTGATTTAAGACAACCAATTTTTTTCACGGAGGAGCAGCTTGTCAGATCTTCCCAGGCACCTCTGAAGGATTTGAAATTCTAACTTTTTTTTTCTTTTCAGTTGTTAATGAAGTTGTGTTAATAATAATATTTTACTCCTGCATCTTCTCAATTGTTTCTTCCTTGTATTTGCCCTTTTCTTTTCCAACTTGGCGAGATTTGGCTTTATGTTCAAGGATCTTTTTTCTGTCTTTGTGCAGTTTTAGCTTAGTGATAACCACTTTGCTAGGCTGAATGCCCACATGGATCATTGTACCATTAGCTTATTCTCACTACACCCATTCAGTGTAGATGACATATTTCTTTCTGTAAACCTGGACTACTTTGCCAATTTGTTGACCTTTTTAGTGCCTTCGTACATGAACTTCATCATCCTTTCGGATGGTCATGGACCACACGTTGTATTTCTACCTCAGCTCCTTGGACAGAGGAGGACATATCTTCCTTCAAACATGAGAGGGTGCATTGAAATGCCTTTTACAGTTTTGCCCCAGTCAGAAGTCACAAAAGGATTGAACTTCATTTTGGCCGCTGCCCTTCGGTGATGGCGTTAGGGGGTGAAAGAGCTGAAGTTCTAACTTTTCAGTTGACAGTTAAATGTATAAGCATTTGTGCCATTCAGGGACTCCTAGAAAGGGAGTGTTGTTAGGTACGACAAAGATCAAATCACTTTTCTACTTGTAGGGACTTCACGTAACGAAGTAGACCTTTCCATAGTTTTTTTTTTTCCTTTACTGTGATTTTCATTAAAACAGGTAACAGATCTTTCTTCACTGAAGTTGCAGGAAATATTGAAACTGCCATTTTTTTTCAGTGAACAGTTAAGTGTTTAATCATTGTACCACTAGAGTTTCTACTAGGACCCTAAAAACATAGTAAGTATAAAGAAAGAAGAGAAAAATTACTTTATTTTGCCACATTCAGTGAATTAAGAAGAAGAAGAAAAAAAAAAAAAAAAAAAGAAATACTGAAGAACAAAAATCATGAAAATACCAGACTTCCCTACAATCAGAAGGGAACAAAATAGATGAATGGGATCTTCTAAGAATCAAATCCCTATACACAGCAAAAACTTTTCCAACAGGGTAATAAGGAAAGTCACAGACTGGGAAAAATATCTGATAATGACATATCTGATAAGGGACTCATATCTAAAATGTATAGAATACTCCAGCACGTCAATGAGAAAAAGTTAAACAACCCAATAGCAAAATGGACACAGGAGATGACTAGATACTTTAACAAAGAAGACATGAGAAATAGACAAATGAAGAAATGTTGAAAATCCCTAACTAGCAGAGAGATGCAAATCAAAACAACTGTGAGATGTCATCTCACCCTAGTAACAATAGCAAACTTAAACAGAGCAGCAAACAATTAATGCTGGTGAGGTTGTGGAGAGCTTGGAACCCTTATTTACTGCAGGTGGGAATGTAAAATGGTGCTACCACCATGGAAGAGGGTTTGACAAGTTCTCAAAAGTTGGAAATAGAAGTACTATTTAATCCCCCAATTCTATTAGTGGGAATATAAAGAAACTATAACTGCCATCCAAACAGATATTTGCACATTTATGTGCATTGCTGCATTATTTACAGTGGCAAAGAGATGGAAGCAACCCAAGTTCCCATCAACAAATGAATGGACAGAAAAATTATAGTATATTTACACAATGGAATACTTTGCAGTACTGAAAAAGAATGAACTTGTAAAACATTATACAACATGGGGGATCCTGGAGCACATCATGCTGAGTGAAATATCGTAGTCACAAAAGAGCAAATATGCATTGTACCACTCTTATAAAGAAACAAAATTTTAGAGTCTATCCCACCAGAATAAAAGACCATCTGAGGAACAGGTTCGAGGCTTTAAACACTAATGAGCAAAAACCAAATGAGCTGTGGAAGGATATCAAGAATATCATTCATGAATAATTCTAAAAAATCATTACAGAGGATAAAGAAAAGATCAAGATGGATGTCAGAAGAGACTGAATATTGCAGTAGAGTGCTGGTTTGATAGAGACTGGTAAAACCTCTGAAAGTATGACTCTCAGACACTGTCAAATCTGGATTTAAACACTGCCTCAGGATTCAACTTTTAGTCGAACAACACAGAAGTCAACAAGGTGAACTAAATACATATGAGGAATATGTATTTAGGAACCTATCGCATGAGACAAAAAGGGCAGCATTGGCCCCAAACCAAGGACCATAAGGCAGAACGAGGTAGGAAAGAAGGGTGAATAGAGGAGAACCAAAGAGGGAAGTAGGAAGACTGGTATTCATTGAACTGATTATAATTAATGTCCTGAAGTAAAATGTATATTATGTGTTGAATGAAAAACTAATATGCTCTGTAAACTCTCATACAAACCCAGACCAGTGAGTTGACTCTGACTCACAATGACCAAAGGGTTTCCTAGGCTATAAATCTTTTTTTTTTTTTCAGATTATTTTAAAAATTTCTTTATTTTTCTTTTCAATGAACATCTACAGAGATTTTGGAATTCCATTCACTCATTGTTGCACCCCTCTCCTCTCCCCCCCCCCCCCCCCCCCAGGTTTGCTCCTCTCCTTCAAACGCGAAAGAAAAACTCCCTCATTGGTATGCAATACCCCCCACACATCCCCCACCCCAAATATAATTCACTCTGCAACCCTCATTCCGTACTCTTACGATAAACATAATGCCCTAAAATATAAGATATTCTCTCCCCCAAAGACTTCAATGCCGTAAACATATTTCATCCAGTTTTTCTCAGTCTTACCCCCATCCCGATGTCAGCCTCATTCTACAACAGTGGCACGATATAGCATTTGTCCCTTTGTGACTGAGATACCTCACTCAGCATAATGTCCTCCAGGGTCACCCATTTTGAATAATATTGCATAAATCTTCTACAGAAGCAGATTGCCTGTTTGGTTGTTTTGGGGGTTCCCCTCCCCCCCATGGAGTGCCTGGTTGAGTTAAAATTTTTTAATTTTTCCATTTCTAGCAAAATAGCCACAGTGCCAGCATAGTGGCTATAAAATTCAACCAAACCACAATAAAAAAAATCAAGACTATAAAATTTTAAAAAGCCTACAACCCTATTACCTTCTCTGCATTTTCCTTAAGTGACTAATTTGTATTATTGAGATAAAGGACAGGAGACACTTAATGTGAGCTCTGAACTTTCACCTTACAAAATTACATTATGGTTATAATAATTACTAGGCCTTTGATCTGGAGCCATTAATTTAATCTTTCTTATCTTCTTTCCTCAAGTTCAACATTAGGACAATTATAGTAATTACTTGCGTTGTTACACTAAAATAAAATAATCCAGGTAAATCGTTGAATTTAAGAACATATACAGTATTTAGTAAACATTAGCAATTATTTAGTTATTTTGTATTATTTAAAAGCAGGACACAAAAACTGTCATTTTTTTTTCATTTACGCTTATAAAGTACCCATTTGAGAGAAAATATTTTATTTTTAAGAAGAAATATTTTATTCTCTGGTTGATCAGTTTGAACTTGAGAATCATGACATTTTGGAATGATATTATCATGTATCTGTGTGACTTTAAATAAAGTTCACTTATAATATTGGCATGCTAATACATAATAGTACTCTAGCAATACCCTATTAGTATGAAGCTGCTAATAAGAAAGCCATCAGTTCAAATCCATTAGCCTTTCTGTGGGAGAAAACTTTAAGTAGACAGGTCTCATTAATATTTACAGATTTGGAAACATGATTAAGAGTTGTCATGAAACAGAATGGACCAGATGACAGTAGTTTTGTGGTGTGTTAGTTTTTTTAAAATAATGATGTTTGTATAGATTGCACTTTAGCATAAAGAAAATAGAAATATACCAAATTGGACCTGTAAGCAGCATCAAGGTAAATGCAGAAGACTGTATGTGTGAAGGATTTAATTTTTTTCTGGATCCACAATAAACATTTATGGAAAAAAAACAGTAAACAATTAAATTCATTTAGACAACTCTGCTACAAAATACTCCTTTAAAATGTTAAAAAGTAAAGATGTCTCCTTAATGACCCAGGTGTGTCTTACCCAAATGAAGCATTTGAATTTTGGTGTTGATAAAGAACACTAGCTGTATCATAGGATTCCAGAACAAGAAGTAAATTTATCTTGGAAAAAGAGCATCCAAAGTGGTGCTTAAAAGAAAGGATGGCTGCCCTTGCCTCATTTACTTTAGAAATGTATCAGGAGGGACAATATCTGAGAAGAAAATCATACATGGTAAAACAGAGCATCAGTATGTTGTTGTTTTATACAATTGAGTCAGAACTGACCAATAGCTGACTCTCCAGCAGGATTACAGAGACAATTAATAACACAGGAGGAGATTGCCCCTCCTTCTCCCTTAGAGTAACTGGTGGTCTTGAACTGCATGCCTTCGAGGCTGTAGTACAACTTCTTGCCACTAGGCCACCAGATCCCTGTACTTTAGGTCTGCATAATGCTAACACAGAGGGGACCTGGGTAGTAGGTATACAGTGTTTCTTTGTATTATTACTTATACATGTATGTTTATTGGAAATTATCTCAAAATAAATGTATGTTTTTAAAAGAAGCAAGTGAAATTTAGTTTAACTTAGTACACCTAAAATATTATTAATAAATATTGAATGATATATAGCAATTATTAATGATATATTTATTGTTTTTGTTGTTGATTGCCTTTGATTTGACCACAACTCATAGCTCCCTATGAACAAAAGGTCTGAAACCCCTCTATAATTATCTGTCAACATTTATCAAAGGTCATCAAGTTTCTTTCTGGAGGCATATTATTTAGGAAGTGGATGCCACTCTTGCTTTCAAAATTATATATTTAAATTTTCTCATATTGTCTTCCAAATCAACAACAGTATATCTTAATTCAAGAAAACCATGTATCAGCCATATGTGATTAGTGGTTACCATGAAGTTCAGCAAAGACTGATAGAAACAGTAAGGTAAGAAGTGAGTGAAAGGAGGTAGGCAAGGGCCATGTACATAGATAGAGCACTAATAACACAGTCTAGAGGGCTTGCAATGACGGTACAGTCTCATGTGATAACAATCCTCCACCGCCTTTTTTCTCAGTGTCTGTTACCTTCACAGGACTCCTTGCTGTTTCCTAAATATCACAAGTACACTTAACCATAAGAACCTTGTTTTTATTGTTTTCTCTTTGGGAAACTGTGCCACAGGATGACTCTTTTATTTACTCCTTCACTAGGAATCTGCTTTTTTCAAATATTTCTGAGAAGGTTTTTAGTAATATATTTATATAAGCAAGCAAATGCCACCCTTTCCAGGAATTCTTCAGTCCCACTGTACAGCTATAATCTTCTTTAAAGTACTATAGAATATGGTAATTTTTAGGTTTCCTTAGGGAGTTTGTATGGCCTGGTGGTAAGAAACTGTACAGCAAACTGAAAGGTGTGTGGCTTGAATTCACTGGCTGCTCCATGAGAGAAGGATGAATAATCTCTTCCTGTGCAAATTACTGTCTTTGAAAACTCGTTGGAGGGTCAGACATGAGTTGGTTCCATCTTGATGGTACACAACAGCAAGAGTAGGTGTAGTTACTTTTCCCCCCTTTTTATATCAACTGGCCCAGTGGACAGAAGGCAATGCTACCAAGCCGAAGGTGGGTGACTTTTTTTTTTTTGTTTCTTTTTTTGTTTGTTTTTTTTTTTTTTTTTTAGGTTGTTTATTTTTCATTTCAATGAACATCTACAGAGATTTTGGAATTCCATCCATTCATTGTTGCACCCTTCTCCCCGCACAAACCCCTCACCCCTCCCCCCCCATGCGGGGGGGGGGATTGTGTACCAATGAGGGAGTTTTTATTTTGCTTTTCAAGGAGTGGGTGACTTTTAAACTGCAGCCCTCAGGCCTGTCTTTCATTGTTTTAGTTCAGACATTCCTCTAGTCATATAGCCCTGGCGTACAAGTTGCCCTACAACAGTAACTTGTGTTTACCAGTGAGGCTGAACACTGTGACACTGATGTGTCAAATGCGTTAATGGTTGGCTACCCAATGTGGACAGAGAGTCGGGTGGAGCTGTCTGACTAAAACAAGCTTGGAAGGAGGAGTGGCATCCACTTCCATGATAGCTTGCCTTCGGAAACCCTATGAACCTGGAGAGAGGATAAAAGACACCCAAGTGTCAAGGACTCTCCTTCATAGGGTCGCTATGAGTTGCGTGCAACTCGACAGCACTTAACAACAACAACATATCAAGAGTATAATTCAGAAAGAGTGTAAAAAGGTCATAACAAAGACAGAAGAGGAAGAAAAGTCCAAAATGGATGTCAGAAGAAACTAGAAATATTGCACTAGAGCACCAAGAAGCCAAAGCAGAAGGAAGAATTCAAGATACTAAAGAGCTGAACAGAAGATTTCAAAAGGCAGCACAAGGTGACAAAGTAAAATATTACAATGAAATGTGCAAGGAGCTGGAGTCATAAAATCAAAAGGGCAGAACTTGCTCAGCATCTTAAGCTCAGGGAACTGAAGAACAAATTCAAACCTCGACCTGCTATAATCAAGGATGCTTTAGGCAAAATATTAAATGATCCAGGAAGTATTAAAAGAAGATGGGAAGAATGTACTGAGTCACTGTATTGAAAGGAATTGGCAGACATAGAAGAATTTCCTGAAACAACATGTGAGCAAGAGACTATGGTGATGAAGGAAGATATTCAAGCTGCTTTGAAGGAAATAGCAAAAAATAAGGCTCCCAGGAATAGATGGTATACCAATTGATGTATTTCAACTAACAGATGCTACCCTGGATGTGCTCACCAAGTTGTACCGAGAAATCTGGAGAACAACCACTTGGCCATCTGACTGGAAGAGATCTATATTTGTTCCCATCCCAAAGAAGGATGACCCAAGAGAGTATGGAAATTATAGAACAATATCATTGATTTCACATGCAAGGAAAATTCTGCTGAAGATTATCCAAAAACAACTGGGACAGCACATCAGCAGAGAACTGCCAGAAGTCCAGGATGGGTTTAGAAGGGGTTGTGGTTCTAAGGATATTGTAGCTAATGTTAGATGGGTCTTGGTTGAAAGTAGAGAATACCAGAAGAATGTATATTTGTCTTTCATTGATTATGCAAAGGTGTTTGACTGTGTGGATCATAACAAACTTTCGCTGTCTCTGAAAAGAATGGGAATCCCAGAACACTTGATTGTGCTAATGCAAAACCTATACTTGAGCCAGGAGGGAGTCATCAGAACAGAGCTAGGAAACACTGCATGGTTCTTTGGGAAGGGCATACATCAGGGATGTGTCCTATCTCCATTCCTTTAAAACCTATATGCAGAACAGACTATCTGGAAAGCTGGGCTCTTATGAGGAGAAGTGTGGCATCAGGTTTGGTGGAAGATCCATCAACAATCTGTGTTATGCAAATGACGACACAACGCTGCTTGCTGAAACTGAGGAGGACCTGAAGCGATTGCTGCAGAGGGTCAAGGAGTACATCCTTCAGTGTGGATTGAGGTTCAATATCAAGAAGACAAAGAATCTCACCACTGGACCAATTGGCAGCATCAGGATGGATGGTGAAGAGATTGAGATTGTTCACAGCTTTAGTTTGCTTCGCTCAACAGTCAACATTCTTGACACTAGCAGCCAGGAAATTAAAAGACTTATTGCGATATGAAAGTTTGTTGTTAGGGACCTCTCCAAAGTACTGAAGAGCAATGGTGTCACTATGGAGACTAAGGTGCTCTTGATACAGGCCAGCCATGGGCTTTGCAATCAATTGTTACGCATCAGAGAGTTGGACAATTACTAGGGAAGATAGATGGAGAATTGATGCCTTTGAGCTGTGGTGCTGGAGAAGAGTATTAAATGTACCATGAACTACTAAGAAAACAAACTGGTTCATCCTGGAGAGGGTAAACCAGGATGCTCCTTGGAGACAAAGATTCTGAGGTTTCTTCTGACATACTTTGGACATGTTGCAAGGAGGGACCAGTCCTTGGAGAGGGACATCAAGCTTGGGAGAGTGGAGGAACAGCACAGGAGGGGAAGACCTTCTATGGGGTGGATTGATTCAGTGACTGGGGTAATCAGGGTGGTGTTTGACACAGTGAGATTGGCACAGGATAGAGCAGGGTTTAGGGCTGTTTTACATAGGGCCACTAAGGGTCTCAAATGACTTAACTGCACAAAACAAAAATAACAACTGTGAGTTATTTTAAGGAGGTGGGATTTTGTCTGCTTTGTTTGAGTGGTATTTCCCAGAATATAGAATAAACAGTGCCTGGCACAAAGAAATAATCCAAGCAATTTATGATAAATGAAGTGTTTAATAAATATATGAATTATACATAATTTATTCTCAGTATTCAAACAAAATGACATATTCATCATATTCTACATTCTAATCTGGTGAGTAGTGCTTGTGATCTTAATATCTTTCAAGCCAACCACCTAACAAGTAAATATTAGTTTCTTCCTGCCTAGAGCATGAAAGAAGAAAATAAAACAAAAATTCAGGAAAGCCATTAGTCTATATAACTAATGATTCATGTGAACCACCATCTCTTTAACCGAAGAAGACTAAGAGAACTCAATGGTGCCCAGCTGTACTCTCACCAAGATGATAATAGAGAGCCATGGCTGGAATGTGTAAAAAACATCTAACAAAATGTAAAGCCCCAAATAGAGGGAACTGACTTACTAATTAGAAAGACTAGAGGAATTCTTGAATCCACAGCCTTATGAGAAACTTCTACTTTACAAGTTTCTTCCAACTAAAGTGTCTTCTAACTGAAGACACTCTTAGAAATAATTTTCTATGTAAGCACACCAACTGGGACAGCAAACAGCAACACACATGAAGAATGTACTCCTCATAACAATCAACTATATGAAACCAAAAAGGTAGTATTTGCTCAAAAACAAAGAGGAGAAGGTAAGAAGAGAGTGAAGCTTTCAAAATGGAAACAGGGAACTCAAAGAATAAATATGGGAAGTGCTGACACATATCAGGGATTAAAATAAAATGACACATTTGAATATGAACTTAGTGGGAAGACAAATTCTCTATGTAAACTTTCTCCAAGGACACAATAACAAGTTTATTAAATAAAATAAATCTGTGAGATATTTATATAGTGAAAAACTTGCATAATGAAATTTAAAAAACTTAAAAGTATTGGTTTTAAAAGTAAGACTCAAAAAAATTAAAAAAAATTTAAAAAGTAAGACTCAGAGACATAAAGATTAAGTTTTGCTAATAAGTGATTTCTCCCTTAAATTTTTGAATATATTTACTCATTCTAGAGAACTCATTTTTTGGGTATATGTTTTGGTAACATTTTTGTTATGTTCACTCTTCTACCAAGTGAATTAATATAAGAATTCTGTGGAAAAAGTTAAAAGTATAAACAAATCCTCTTTGTATTCTACATGTCCTGGCACAAAGGCCAGAAGTTAAAACACTGAAAAGGAATAATAATATGTTTGCCATTAATATAATACACAAGAAAAATTTGCTGACAATAATTCAAATATCTTTGCAGCTGAATTAAACAAGAAAATTACCAGAAATTCAATGGAGATTCAGAAAAGAACATGAAACAATTGATAGCATTCCTTATTTCAGATAGACCTTAACTGAAATCAGAGAACACCACAAAGATATTTACCTATGCTTAACTGAGTTTGCAAAGACATTCAATTGTGTTGATCATAACCAATTATGGATAACCCTGAGAATAATAATTCTAGAACACTTAATTGTGCTCATGAAAAGCGTATATGTAGACTAGGAAGAAGTTACTCGAAGAGAGTCATGGCATATGATTTAAAATACGAAAAGTAGAACAAAGTGTTGCCTCCCTACTCCAAACTTTTAAAATAAATATGCTGAGTAAACAATCTGAGACACTATTCTATATAAAGAAGAATATTATATCAGATTTAAAGAAAACACATCAACAATCTGTGATTTCAGAAGATACAATTTGGCTTGAAAAAAGCAAAGCGAACTTGAATACTTACTGATGAAGCTTAAAGGCTATAATCTATAGTATGAGTTGCACTTTAACATGTTGTTGTTGTTGTTGTTATGTGCCGTCGAGTCGTTTCCGACTCATAGCGACCCTGTGCACAACAGCTCTAAACCCTGCTCTATCCTGCGCCAACCGCACCGCCTCCAACACACCCATCCCGATTACCCCAGTCACTGAATCAATCCATCTCATAG
>NW_006399831.1:12234413-12241081 GCF_000299155.1 Elephantulus edwardii | reverse complement strand
GGCCTGTATCAGGCGCACCTTAGTCTCCAGAGAGACACTGTTGCTCCTGAGTACCTTTGAGAGGTCCCTAACAGCAGACTTTCCCATCGTGATATGCTTTTTGATTTCCTGACTGCTGGTACCAAGAGTGTTGACTGTGGAGCCGAGCAAACTGAAGCTGCGAACACTCTCAATCTCTTCATCATCCATCCTGACGCTGCCAATTGGTCCAGTGGCGAGGAAAACAAAAATATTTGTAACTCAATTAGCAATGTATAGAGGAAAGATTTGAAGTTGTCAAAGAGTTCTATTTACTTGGATACCTATAAACACCCATGAATGCAGCAGCAGGGCACTGAAATGGGCAAATCTGTTGCATAGGATCTGCTTGATGTATAGAAAAGCAAAGGTTTTGCTCTGAGGAGTAAGGTGGGTCTGAGGCAAGGTACGATATTTTTAATTGCTTCATATGCGTATGAAAGCTAGGCAATGAATAAGGAAGAACAAAGAATAATTAATACCTTAGAATTGTGTTGTTAGTGAAGAATATTGAATATACTGTGGTCTGTCAGAAGGGAGCTCTGATGGCCTAGTTACGAGGAGTTGTGCTGCAATTTCAAAGGCATACAGTTCAAACCCCAGCTTTTCTGCAGAATGGTGGACAATCTTTTCCTATGTGATTAACTACCTCTGAAAACCCATTGGAGGGTCAGCTATGAGTCTGTTCCAACTCTATGGTAAATGTCAGAAGAATGAATAGATCAGCCACTGAAAAATTATAGCCATAATGTTCCTTAGAAGCAAGGGTGTAAAAACTTTATCTCATTTGCCTTAGACATATCATTAGATGAGACTAGTGTTTGGAAAAAGATAAAATATTCTGTTATGTCAAGAATCAGCACACAAGAGAAAGAATTTTAAAAAGCTAGATTGATATGCTGTTGTTGATAGGTGTTATCAAGTTAAGTCCAACTCATAATGACCCTATGAACAAAAGATCTGAACCCTGTTCTGTGCTACCCCATCCTCACACTTACTGACACACAAGAGCCCATTGCAGCAGTCACCCTGTCACATTGCAGCAGTCACCCTGTCAATCCACCTAGTTGAGGGTTCTACCCTCTTTTGCCCACCCTCCACTCTTCCCAGCATCATGTCCTTTCCAAAGAATTCTTCATTCCAAATGACATCCAATCTGGGTTCTACAAGTACTCTGCTATAACTATCCTCTTTCTTTGGTGTTCATAGGCTTTTCAAAGACCTATTATTTAGGAAGTAGATGACCCATCCTGCTTCTTATTCTGTCTTAATCAGGGAGCTCCACCAAAACCTGTCCACAATGTTTAACCTTTATGGCATTTGACACACCAGTGGCATAGATCTCAGTATCACAGTAACTCTAAAACATCTCAGTACAGTAAACTGACATTTAATTGCTGTACTACTCAAAACAATGTTCTCCCCAAACCAGATTAACTCCAGGTCCATAGGACACAGGTCCTTGTGCTTAACTGACTTTTAAAAACAAAGGCTTGCCCACCAGCTCCCTGATTGCTTAAACAAGAGGCTTCCAGCCCACAGCTGATTGTTAAAAATATGGGATGCTTCACAAATTTGCAAGTCACAGGCTCAAACACAGCAACAAATGTGAGAATGACAGCACTAACAGTATTTCATTGTGTTGTTGATAGTGTCAATAAATTAAAAACTGACTCTATAGCACCCAATAAAAACATTACTGAGCCAGATCCTTACTGAATTCGACCTCTTTTAATCTACTTATATCAGACATTTTTACAAAATTGTGCATATTTCAGAAAGAAAAAATTTCTTTTCTCAGTCACTAGCACAATGTTTCTTTCCAATTGTATTTATATAAATATTTGCTTTCAGTTTACTTGGCTCCACAGTCAACACTCTTGGTAACAGAAGCCAGGAAATCAAGAGATGAATTGCATTGGGAAAGTCAGCTGTGAGGGACCTCTGAAGAGTACTGAAGAGCACCAAAGTCAGGCTGGACACCAACATGTGTCTAACCCGGACTATAGTCTTTGCAATTACGTGCTATGCTTTAGAAAGTTAAACAATGAATAGGGATGACAGAAAGAGAATGGATGCCTTTGAGCTGCGGAGAAGAGTGTTGAATATACCATGGACTGCTAGGAGAACAAACAGGTTTGCCCTAGAGAAGGTGAAGCCGGAAATGCTCCTTGGAGTCCAGGATTCTGAAGCTTCGTCTGACATACTTTGGGCATGTTGCAAGGAGGGACTCGTCCTTGGAGAGGGACATCATGTTTGGCAGAGTGGAGGGCCAGTGGAAGAGAGGAAGACCTTAGATGAGATGGATCGATTCTGTGAGTGGAGTGGTGGGAATGAGTGAGTTTGAGCTGGCTAGGTTGGCACAGGATAGAACGGCATTTAGGGCTCTTGTACATAGGGTCACTATAAGTCACAAGCGACTCGATGACACATAACAACAACAACAAAACACCTTAATATTTAATATTAATTAATATTTGATATAACATTTTATAGAACATAGTAATATATTCATTTATCTATAGAGAGGACATAATAGGTAAATATTTTGTAAAGACAACTCAAGCATAAGAACATGTAGCTTCTTCTGAAAAATAAAAAAAAAACAACCCTAGTATTAAGTTCTTAAGATGCTTTAAATACTTTACATATGATTTAATTTAATCTTCATAAACTATCAAATGTGTCTTACCAGAGTTTAGAGATTTATATATACCATTTGTATGAGAAGGGGAACTTGGGAAAAAATGTGTTAAATTTCAGAATTATGCATGCTTACATGAATTTAAAGTTCATGTATTTTAAGTTCATGTAAAGTATTGATTCACATTTTGTGAAAAGGACTGAATATGATTGAATACTTCAATACAGAGATAGACACAGAAAAGCCATGATGGTGCATCAGTGAACTTGCTCAGCTACTAACCAAAGGTTCATTGTTTCAACCCCCTGTAGAAGCCCTGACGGAGCAATCTGCTTTACTAAAAATGAAAACCTTGAAAATCCAGGGAGTAATTCTAACCTGTCCTATCAGGTCACTACGTTGGATGTTGTTGGTCCCTGCCATTCAGTGTCAACTGAATATTAGCCAACCCTCCAGTGGTTTTCCAGAGGCTGTACATTCACCAGAAGAGACCATCCTTCTTTCTCCAAAGACCAGCTCATGGATTTGAACCACCTGCATTTCTACTGGCAATGCAACTCTCTATCCACTAGGGCACCAAAGCTCCTTCAACTTCGTGTCAGTAAGCATGTACAGAGGGTTTTTGTTGTTGTTTTGTATTTGCTTGTTTACAGGGGATGTTGTGAAGCCATGGCACTGCTGTAATTATCTGGTAACCAAGAGGTTGTTGTTGTTATGTGCCGTCGAGTCGTTTGCGACTCATAACGACCCTATGTACAACAGCCCTAAACTGTACTCTATCCTGTGCCTAGCTCATTACCCCTGACAAACCCATCCCGAGTACCCCAGTCACTGAATCAATCCACCTCATAGAGGGTCTTCCCCTCCTGCGCTGTCCCTCCACTCTACCCAGCATGATGTCCCTCTCCAAAGACCTGTCTCTCCTTACAACATGTCCAAAGTGTGTCAGACGAAGCCCCAGAATCCTTGCCTCCAAGGAGGAGCCCTGTTTAATCCTCTCTACGATGAATCTGTTTGTTTTCTTGGCAGTCCGTAGCACATTCAATACTCTTCTCCAGCACCACAGCTCAAAGGCGTCAATTCTCCTTCTATCCTCCCTAGTCATTGTCCAGCTCTCTGATGCATAACAAGTGATTGCAAAAACCATGGCCTGTATCAGGCGGACCTTAGTCTCCAGGGAGACACTGTTGCTCTTGAGTATTTTGGAGAGGTCCCCAACCACAGACTTTCCCATCCCAATACGTTTTTTTTATTTCCTGGCTACTGGTGCCAAGAGTGTTGACCATGGAGCCAAGCAAACTGAAGCTGTGAACAATCTCAATCTCTTCGCCATCCATCCTGATGCTACCGATTGGTGCAGTGGTGAGAATTTTTGTCTTCTTAACATTGAGCCTCAGTCCATACTGAAGGCTGCAGTCCTTGACCCTCTGCAGTAAGTGCATGAGGTCCTCCTCAGTTTCAGCAAGCAAGGTTGTGTCATCTGCATAACGCAGATTGTTGATAGATCGTCCACCAATCCTAACGCCACGCCTCTCCTCATAGAGCCCCGCCTCTCGGATAATATTCTCTGCATACAGGTTGAAAAGGTATGGAGACAGGACACATCCCTGACGTACACCTTTCCCAATTTTGAACCATGCAGTGTTGCCCTGCTCTGTTCTGACATGTACATGTACAACCAAGAAGTTAGCAGTTCAAGTTTATTAGTTATACCATGGTAGAAAGATATAACAGCTTCCATCAGTTTAGAACCTTAGAAGTCCTATGAGGACAGATCTCTCCTGTCTTATAAAATTAATGCGTGTTTCTCTGTGTGTGTGTGTGTGTGTGTGTGTGTGTGTATAAGACAACCACATTATATTCTTGCTATAATAGAAACACTACCAATGATTGCTTTTATTAAAGTACTGAATCCTAAGGAAGATATTTTCTGAGTTCACTTGGGGTGGAGATCATCTTTTGAGCTTCTCTTTCTTATCTCTGTGGTTATTTTCATGATATCAATTTTTTTCATATATGTTATTATTTTATCTCAAAAAAGATTAATTTACCAAAAATTCTACATTAATATGGACTTAAAAACATGACAGAGAAAACTCACACTCATGGAATTATAACCTTAGATATTATTTTTATATGCATTTGAGTCAATTTCAACTCAAAGTCACACTGTAGAACAGAGTAGAACTGCTGCATAGGGATTTAGGCCTAAGTTGTCATCTTTAGGGGAAGATACTGTCAAGTATTTTCTTCTGTAGATCAACTAGTGGGTCTGATAGCTGACCTTTTAATCAATAATCAAGGGTACAGGTTCATCCATTGCATCACCACATATGACCACACACACAAAAAAAATTAAGAAAACAAAATAAGCCCATTGTGTTTGACTCTAATTCATGACAGTACTCTATTTGGCTTTCATATCTGCAGATAATTTTGGGGTGTGCTTTTTTAGTATATATTGAAATATTTTTTTGTATTTTTATTGTTTGCATACAATCATTAATATCCATTGTATTTAATGTATATACATTGTATTTTATACAATCTTTCATTTTCACCATTTCATTCCTATTCATTATGTTTTATACTGTTATATACATTCTATTTTATATAATTCGTTACTATTGAGCTATGCTTATTATTACCTGTCTTTTTAAGTGCCCCTGGAATCTTTCCTATTCTTTCATACCCTCAACCACCCACTAACTTCTGCTATCTTAGTGATTTTCTTCCTTCTCCTTTTACCATTCCCTTCTCTCTTTCCCTTTCCCTTTTTGAACATTTATACACATCTTGTTCAGTTATCCAACTATTTTTACAATAATGGTCTTATGCAGCATTTTTTCTTATGAGACTAAGTTATTTCACACAACACAATCTCTAAACTCTATGTTATAAAGGATTTTATAAAATCATTATGAGGCTGTAGATCTTAATGAGAGAAGATTGACCATCTTTGTTCCATTGGGGTGCTGGCAGATCCAAACCACCAAACTGTGAGTTTGCAGAATAACCCAGAATCCACTATGTAATCATGGTTTTTATATAGCAGCTCCATGCAGCTTCTCTGGTTTATGAAATCTCCTCAGGTAGTTGATAATTCAATTGCTATCAGAAAGATTTCTGATACCCCCAGGGAAGCCTCTGGAGATTGGTTTGGTACAATGTTTCTATAAGATCAGTCTTGAAAATTCTTTATGGGGAGGGGAGGAAGACTTGATTTGCAACTAAAAACTTTCCATGAATCAGAATTAACTAATTCTAAACTAACAACATCATACACACACACACAAAAAAAATTACTCCCATAGTCAATTCTGACTCACATTGACCCTATTGGTCAGAGTAGACAGAAGTGGCCCATGAGTTACTGATGCTACAATGTAATTGGAGGAGACGGCTTCATCTTTTTTCAGCAGAGTGACTGGTTGATTCGAATTGTAGTCTTTTTTGTTAGGAGTCCTAGACTTATACTAATGTGCCACTAGTGATTCATATCTACAAAAATACATTCAAACTCAAGCTAATGCATGTAGTTGAAACTGACCCATAGCGGGTTTCTAAAGCTGTAAGTTGCAAGAGAGGATATTGCCTATTTTTCTTATGTGGAGCTCCTGTGGATTTGAACTTTTAAAGAAGCACTGCCTTTGGATTAGTAGCACAATTTCATATAAACTTGACAACCAGAGCTCCATTTTTAGAGTATATCTATTTTATAGTGGAGATTAAGATCATCAGGATAAATGATATCCTGGGATTTTAGAAGAAATCTACTATAACATTAAGGACATGGAGTGGTTTTAGCCATGAAAATAGTAAATGATGGTGGTAAAGAATTTGGCTGCATTCAAAGAAAGATCTGGTCTTTATTTTGATTCATGTGAGACAATTCCCAAACCCTTGTGACTCCCTGTATGATGGAAATAATTTGGTTACAGAAGATATTATCTAAGATAACACCTGAAATACTTACACACATATAGAAATATGGTAATATTTAGAT
>NW_006399831.1:12206043-12234313 GCF_000299155.1 Elephantulus edwardii | reverse complement strand
TAATTATTTATATATTCTTGTGGGGCTTTTCTCGCCAACAAATTCAATTCTACTGCACTAGAATGCTAACAACAAAAATATTGTTATTAAGATATAACAGTATATGGTAATTTGATGACAAACATCAAGACATAGATTAATATTATAGCCAATATATATTATACATTAATGTTGTGTACTGTCTAAATGGAACCAATCCATAGTTCACTCTCTGGTGAGTTTTCAGAGGCAGTTAATTGCATGGGAGGAGACTGCCTATCCTTCTCCCAGGGAGCAGCTGATGTCCTCAAATTGTATTGCCTTTGGGATTGCAGCACAGCTTGCTTTCACTAGGCCACCAGAGCTCCCTATTATACATTAATGTTGTTGTTACGTGTCATTGACTCACCTGTGACATTAGTTCTGAACCCTGCCCTATCCTGAGCCAATCTCACAATCTCCAACAGACAATCCCATTTTTCCAGTCACAAAGTCAATTATGTCTGTTTGCAACTGTTCCTTCTCCTTTGTGATTCCCTTTCATAAGGTTCTGCCTCTGGTGCCATATCTGCTAGTCTACCCTAAATGTGCTCTATTGCACATACAGTTTTCTGAGGCCTGTTATTTCGGAAGTGGAAGGTGAAACCTTCTTCCTAATTATACATTAATATATATAATTATATAGATATAATAATATAAATATAATTATATCTATTAATAAGAGATGGAGCTTCACAATCCTTGCCTCCAAGAAGAAACTTGGTTTCACTCTCTCCAAGACAGACTTGTTTGTTCTCTTGATGGTACATGATATGTTCAATTCTCGTGTCTAGCACTACAACTCAAAGGCATCAATTCTTTTCTGTTATCCTTAGTCATAGTCTGGCTCTGTGATAGATAGAAAGTAATTTTGATGATCATGGCCTGGATCAAGGTCACCTTAGTCCCTAGACTGGCACCAATACTCTAGGACTTTGGAGAGGTCCTTGACAGCAGACTTCCCTGATGCAATTTGTCTCTGGTTCTTGGAGGAGAATATCATGCTTGGAAGGATGGAGGGACATCGCAGGAGAGGAAGACCTTGGATGAGATGGATTGACACAGTAAGTGGGATTGTGAGGGTAAGTGTATTTGAGTGAGACTGGCATGGTTCCAATCTATTGTGCATAGGGTTGCTATGAGTGAAACGCAACTCAATGACACATAACAACAATATATATTAATAAACAAGTATATCATCTTGAAATATAATGTTGTGAATAACATTTTAATGTCCATAGACATACAAAGAAGACCTGTTAATACTACTTTAATTCGAATACATGCACCAACAACCAGAACCAAAGATGAGGAAATGGAAGATTTATACAAACTTTTGCAGTAAAAAATCGATCAAATATGCAACCAAGATGAATAGATGATAATGAGAGACTAAAGATGAATTGCATTGGGAAAATATTCTGTCAGGGACCACTCCAGAGTGCTGAAAAGAAACGATGTCATTCTAGAGACTAAGGTGCAGCTAATCCAGACCATGGTCTTTGCAGTCACTTACTATATTTCAAAGAGCTGGACAATGACTAAGGATGATAGACGAATTAATGCCTTCAAGTTGTAGTGATGGAGAAGAGTCTTGAACATACCATGGACTGCCAAGAAAACAAATAGGTTTGTCTTGGAGAGGGTGAAATCAATTCTTTCCTTGGAGGCTAAGATATTGAAGCTCTATCTCATATACTTTGGGCACATGGCCAGGATAGGCCGGTCTTTGGAGAAGGACATCAGATTCGGAAGGGTGGAGGGATACTGGAGGAGAGGAAGACCCTGGATAAGATGGATAGATACAGTAACTGGGGTAATGGGGGTTGGTGTGGAATTAGTGAGACTTTCTTAGGACAGGGCAAAGCTTCAAAGCTGCTGTATATGGGGTTGCTATGAGTCACAGGCGATTCAACAATAACAACCACAACCCAGGTGATCCAGAATTAAATGCAAATTATTTGAAATAGCATACGTGAAGTTTACATCAGAAATGAGGGTAATCTAACACGAACTTTCTGATTTTTAACCTTAATTCTTTGCAATGAGGGTCAAAATCTTGGGTAGAACTAGAAATATGGAAAATTGTGTTCTTAACCTCACAATTTGGCTAACACAGTCAATAAATATAAATATAATTAATATGAATAATATAATAAATATATAATAATATAAATATATAATTTTGGAGAAACAATTCCCAAACACTATTTTGTAGGCACAATTGGAATTATTTCCGAGATAGTATTTGGCTCAATAGAAGAAAAAGCTTCATAAAAGTTGGAAGTAATAAAAGAAATTAACAAGTGCCCATGTAGATAATGTTTTCTTTCTTTGAAAATGTGAATTCTTAGAATGTAATACTTATTGATATATTGTTTAGGGGTCTAGCATTATGAGAGAGGACAGATGATTTATCAGACATCTTCCAATTCTAAGAGTCACTTGTTTTATAGTCAGCATTTCTATTTTTTAAAAATTGCACATTATAAGGATAAACTGTTTGGAGTAATTGTTAAAAGTCAAATCTAATTAATAATTTTTAATTTTATTTTCCATAAAAATACTAGGTGACTCCTGACATGAATCCATCATCTGGTTAAAGATAATGAAATAATAATCTGAAAAGGAGTACTCTGAGAGAAAAGATTTAAAGTGTTTAACTCTGATTCAAATATTTTCATGTAATGTTCCTTTTTTGACATTATCAGATTGAAATGAAAGATACTTATTTTCAAATATTAATGGGAAATATAGCCTGAGTGAACACACACACACCAATATAGAATTTCAATGATGTACCCAGGAGAATTGCTATACTATCTACAAATCTATCAAATAAGAGTAAAACAGTTTTCAAGTGAAGCATAAATGGATATAAACAATTCTTAACTTGTCATTTAAGAACATACACTATACACTTAACAATTGAACTTAATACAAAATGATAGATACATTGCATATTCAGAAGAAAAAATCACTTAATGAAAAATGTTCCATATTATAAAATACTATGAATGTTATCACATCCACAGCTTCTAAAATATACCTTTTAAGGTCTCCTAAGTAATGTCTGAATTTTGTTTTCTGAATACTTAAGATGTCAATTCATTGTTGTTTTTAGGTGCTGCAGTGTAACTATGACTCTCAACATCAAGAAAACAAAGGTTCTCACCATTAGTCCAATGGACAACATCAGGAAAAATGGAGAAAGAATTCAAATTGACAATTATTTCATCTTGTTTTATATCCTTGGCACCAGCATTAGAAGGTTAGGATACATATGGCAATGAGTAAGTCCACTGTCAAGGACCTCTCTATAATACTGAAGCACAATGATGCCAGTTTGAAGATTAATTGGCACTTGATTGAACCCATGGTTTTTTCAATCACTTGCTATGCATATGAGGCCTAGACAATGAATAAGAATGACAAAACAATAATTGATGTCTTTGCATTGTGATGTTTGAATATTAAAAAGAATAAACAGATAGGTCTTAGACAAAGTGCAGCCAGAGTGCTTCTTGGAGGCAAGGATGTTGAAGCTTTGTCTCTCATACCTTGGACATGCTGCTTGAAGAGGCTATTTCTTAGAGAGGGCCATCACACTTGGAAAGGTGGAGGCTTCAGTGAAAGAGAGAAAGATCTTCAAAGAGATGAACTGACATAGGGACTGTAGTAATAGGCTTGAGTGTGTCACAGAATATGAGGATGACACAGAATAGGATAAGGTTCTGATATATTGTTCATAGGGTCACTATGGATAGTATTTGACTCAATGCACCTAACAACAATAATACAGTAAGCAGATAATCAAACCTTGCTTACTGAACACGAAAAGAGCATAAAGCACTTGCTGCAGAAGATCAAGGCTATAGCTTTTTATATGGATTGCATCTCAACATCAAGAAAATAAAATATTCACCATTGGAATGATAGGCAACAAGCAGCATGATGGACAAAAGACTGAAGTGGTGAACAATCTTCTTTTACTTGTGTCTACAATCAATATGCATGGCACCAGCAGTGAAGAAATCAAAGGGCGTGTTACATTAGGAAATCTGCTCTCAGGGACCTCTCCAATATACTAAAAAAGCAACAATACCATGTTAAAGACTAAGATGTCCCTGATTTAAGGTTTGGTCTTTTATATTACTTCCAATGCATCTGAAAGTTGGACAATGAATAAAAATGACAGAAGAACGGATTGATTGAATTGTGATATTGTTAAAGAGTAGTGAATATCTCATGGACTACCAAAAGAAAAAAACCAAGTCTGTTTTAGAGGAAGTTAAAGGCAAGATGTTGAAAGTTGGTTTCAAAAAATTTGGGCATATTATTGTGAGAGACTAGTCCTTGGAAAAGGATATCTTTTTTTATCAATTGTTTTATTATTATTATTATTATTATTATTATTATTAATTTAAATGAAAATTTACAGAGATTTCGGATTTCCATTCATTTATTGTTGCACTTTACTCTCTCTGTACCCCTCCCCATCAGTTCATTCTTCTTTTTGAAAAGTAAAATTCTTTCACTGTTATACAATCCCTCCCCTCAAGTCCACTCCACTATGCAGTCTTTGTTCTGGACTCCTGTCATGACAATGCCTAATCATATATCCCTTTTAAACAGTTCTCTCTCTCATCTATTTCAATGCAGTATACATAATTTATCCCATTTTTCTCAGTCTCTCACCCAACCCTGATGTCAGTCCCATTTTACAACAGTGGTACTATGCAGTATTTGTCTTTTTGTGTCTGATATATTTCACTCAGCATAATGTCCACCAGGGTCACCCATTTTGCATAGTATTTCATGAGTTCCTCGTTTTACAGCACAGCGTAGTATTGCACTGTATGAATATATCATAGTTTCTCTATCCATTCATTTGTTGATGGGCACTTAGGTTGTTTCCAACTCTTTGCTATTGTGAACAAAGCCACGATAAATATGGGTGTGCATATATCTTCTTGGATGGCAATTATGGTTTCTTTGGAGTATATTCCAAGTAGAGGAATTGCTGGGTCAAATGGTATTTCTATTTGCAACTTTTTGAGAAAACACCATACTGCTTGCTATAGGTGGCTGCACCATGGAAAAGAATATCTTACTGGAAAGGTAAAAGAAAAGATAGAGGAAGACCCTTACCAAGAAGGATTGACACAGTGACTGTAACAATACACTTGAGCATATTAGAGATCCTGGGGTTGGTACAGGATATGGCGAAGTTCAGATTTGTTGTTTATAAAGTGGCAATGGGTTGATTTGATGGCACCTAACAACAACAACAACAACAATGGTATAAAATAAAAGAATAAAACCTCTAACAACACATTGCCATACAGTTGGGACTGATTCAGAATTGACTATCCATTGTTCATCCTTTTCCCTGAGCTGCTGAGGGGTACAGAGAGAGAAAAGTGCAGTCTTTCAGATAGCAGTGCAATTCCCTACAGACTACACCACCAGAGCTCTCTAAAAGAGTGAAAGTCACATCATATTAAAATTATAGTAATAAGTAGCCCAACTTTGTCCAGAGTAGCATATTATTGCTATGTAATAATTTTTGTATTAAACTTTTATATTTATAATAACAGCATAATATTGCTCTAAAGAATTGGTTACGCTCCAGATTTCTGTGTAATGTGAGGTATGCTATGAAATAACATTTTAAAATACATATCTGACCAAAGATCTGTTAAAAATATTGAGAAAAATTAAAAATAGAATGAGTCAAAAACTTCTTAATTACAATGATAATATAAACCAAAGCAATATATTTATATTCTTATTATTGAGGCAATAGAACTGGAGTAGAAGTATCAAAAGTGGGTCGTGGACTCTACATGTCATTCTTGTAGAGCTACATAACTCTTCCTAAAAAAAACCTCTCTAGTTCTTGGTTAAGAATTAAAATAGATCCAAGTAACCTCAGAATTTGAAGAGAAATAATTGACACAATGCAACTCTCAGAGATAAATGAAGGTGTACTCCAACACTTTCAAAACAGAATACAAGTCTTTTATAATATGGTATTAAATAATTGGAGGATTTTACATATTATGTAACATAATTTGAAGTAAAGTATGCAGACAAGTGGAAAACTAATTATATTTTAATTAAAACACATTGCCTTTGAGTCAGAACTGACTCATACTTAATCTTCCAGTGGTTTTTTTCAGAAGATATAAACATACAGGGATAAGATTGTCCATTTTCTCCTGTGGTGGCACTGGTGGATTTGAACTGCCAGTGAGATTTTGCTTTTTGGCTAGAAGCACAGTCTCCTACATACTACATACTTCTTAAATTTTAATTAGTCTTAATAAACATATTTTTGGAAAAAGATATTCTCTTCATACCTGTCAGACAATTGGAGATTATAGTTCTGTCATAATGGTCTAGTCTAACTATAACAATATAAATGATACAGTTTTCATCCTTTTTCCCCCCAAGGAGGACTAAAAAGTTATAATTTCTGTAAAGCCATAGATGATCACACAATTTATTTTTCCATTCAAAAGTATATAGACATCTTTCTGTTTTTCAAAGACGGCTGACATTTCATATCATCTCTTCACACTTTCTTCTCAGTTCCGCTCTCTAGGATAGTCACAGGCAGGTACTATTTTCTCTACGGAGGCTGGAACAGTCTATTGTGTTCACTATGAAGCAATTTGGATGCTTTAAATTTCTCCCTATAATCTAGTCCATATGAGTCTTCTCTAAGAATACAAATCAGGAAATTTAGTCATCACAGAAGTTTGGTTATAATCTAGTACTCTTCCTTCTATATTCTGAGAATGACCTGGGATTATCCCAAAATAGAGAAGGTCTAAATAGATGCCTCATGTTTGTTCAGGGCTACTTGACCTGGATCATGCTCAGAAGGGTGGAGCGACAGCACAAGGGAAGAAGACACCAGATGAGATGGATTGATTTAGTAACTAGGGCAATGGCGGTAGGTGTATTAGAGTCATTGAGACTGGCTCAGGACAGAGCAGGCTTCAGAGATATTGTACACAGAGTTCGCTATATGTGGCAGGCAACTTGATGGCACATAACAACAACACCTTAACCTAGAAATTTTTATGAAGAAAATCTTAATTTTAGGTAGAGAAGTAGAATAATCCATAAGGCAATGATGTTCAAATTTGCTATAAACTTTTTAAAATGTTGATAATTGTAGAGGGGCTTCAGGCCTTTTGTCCACAGGGTTGTTATGAGTTGTGCTCGACTCGAAGGCAATCAAAAACATTATAAATTTTTCTAAGTATAATAATGCTATTGTGGCTAAAATAGGTTTATCATTTAGTAATATGTGCTGATATTTAATGCATGTATGTAATCATATTATATGATGTATCATCTTTTAAATAATCCAAGAGTTTGAGTGTGAGTGAGTGGGTTATGGATTAATCAGATTAGTCCAAAATTAGTGAAGGTTAAAGATGCTAACTTCATATGAACACACAGTATTTTATTATACCAATCTACATTTTATGTATCTGAAGTTTGTAAATAGAGTTTTTTCTAAGAAAGCATCAGGCAAGAACAACTCACTCAAACTCACTTCTGTGAAATTAGAATTTACTGATAGCTGACCTTCCAATGGATTTTTAGAGGCTATAAATCATATTGAAGGACCTTGACCATCTTTCTGCCTTCAAACCAATCACCTTGCCTTTGGATTGGCAACACAACTTCTTATTAATTAACAACCAGAGTTACCTAAATCCCATATTTGTTTGCATTAATCCATTAATATATGGTATCATTAACAATAATGATATTAAGGATGACATAAGAGGAATTGATTTCCTTGAGCCGTGGTGTTGGAGAAGAGCACTGAACATCCCACGGATGGTCAAAATAACATATATGTCTTGGAGAGGGTACAGCCAGAGTGCTCTTTGGAGGCAAGAATGATGAAGCTCCACCTCACATATTTTGGGAATGTTGCTAGGAGGGGCTATTCCTTGGAGAAGGACATGATACTAGGAAGGATGGAGGGTGGGTGAAGGAGAAGACGACCCTCAATCAGGTGAATTGATATGGTGACTGCTGCAATGTGCTCTTGTGTGTCAGGAAGTGTGAGGATGGTGCAGGATAGAACAGGATTCACTTGTTTTATTCACAGGATCATTTTGAGTTTACTTGACTCAAAGGCACCTAGCAACAACAACATCATTAATATAGACAGAAAATCAAAAGAAAATAGAGTAAAAATACTTAAGAAGAATTCATTAAACCAGAGAAACCCACTTTTGTAGGCAAACGTTGAAGCTGAATATGGGACTAGGACCTGTGTTGAGATGTCTCACTCACAGAATATCACCCATAGAAGGCTGTCCTACAGCAGACCTACAGGCAAGATAAGTACTTCCATACCAGTGTATCTGCAATATGCACCAGTAGGGGTATTTTTGATATTTTCTTATGTATGATTGTTTTGGAACTGATACACAGCTTACTCTTCAGTAGGTTTTTCTGAGGCAGTAAATCACAGGGGAAGAGACTGTCCATTTTTCTACCATAGAGTAGTTGGTGGATTTGAACCACATGTCTTCAGGTTAACAGTATAGCTCCTTACCACAAGGTCACGAGAGCTCCCCTAGTAGATATTGGAAGAAAAGATTGATATAAAGCTGGAAAGAATAAATAAATATACTACCTGTCTTACTTCATAGATGAACACTAAGTCATTTATTTTGCTTCTAAACTATACTGTCTAGTACAAATCATAATGACCCTATGAACAATAGATCTGAACCCTGTGCTATCTTGATCCACCATCATCTCTAATAACCATTGCTGTAATCACTGTGTCAATCGATCTCATTGAGGGTATTCCTCTCTTTTAGTGATCTTCTACCTTTCCTAATAACCATTTCTAGCAAAGTCTGTGAGACAAAGCGTCATCATCCTTACCTCTAAGGAGCACTCTAGCTGCACCTTTTCCAAGATATAGCTGCCTCTTCTTTTGGCAGTCCATGGGATATTCAGGACTCTTCTTTAAAAGCACAACTCAAAAGACATCAATTCTTCCTCTGTCATACTTATTCATTGTCAAGCTTTCAAATGCATAGCAAATGATTTAAAAGATCACAGTTGAGGGAGATTTGTACACCAATGTTCACAGCAGTGTTATTTAGCATCACTAGAACATGAAAACAGACCAAATGTTGAATCACAAATGGATGGATTGAACAATTACGGTACATTCACAAACTAGAATACTATGCAGCACAAAGGAGCAACTATTTTGTAAATTATTACCTAACTTGGGAGGGTCTGGAGTGCATTATGTTGATTGAACTAACTCAGTCCCACATGGATAAATATTGTATAAAACCATTATTGTAGAGTGAATATAAGTATCCAAGATGGGTAGGAGAGGTTGGAAGCAGAGGGATGAGGATGTACACAGGCAGGTGGGGATTAATCATGGGGTTGTACAATTTGTTAGTTGGGGGGATGAGGGAAATTGAAAGAATTTGTTCTTCAAAACAATGTATTTGCATTCAGTAAATAGACTCGTAGAAATTTTTTTTAAAAAAGAGATCATGGTTAAATCAGGGACACCTTAGTCTTAAACTGACATTATTGCTCCTCAGTACTCTGGAGAGCTCCCTGACAATAGACATTCAAAATATGTCTTTTTATTTTTTTTTACTGTTGGTGCCGACAGTGGTGATTAAAATAAAGTAGGATGAACTCATTGACAATTTCAGCCTTATCTCCATCTATCATGATGTTGCCTATCAAATCAGTGGTAAGGATTTTTGTTTTCTTGTAGTTGAGATGTCATTCATACTGAAAGCTATAGTTTTTGATCTTCTGAAAAAACATCTTTCAAGTCCTTCTCATGTTCAGCAAGCATGGTTGTGTCATATGCATTAAGCAAGTTGTTGATGAGTCTTCCTCCAATCCTTATGCCTCATTTTTCTTCAGAGCCCAGCTTCTTAAAATATTTGTTCAGCAGACAGATTGAATAGGTATGAAGAAAGGCTTCATCTCTAACAACCACGCTTCTTGATTTTAAACCATTCACTATTCCCTTGCTCTGTTTGGATAATACCTACTTGATCTAGGTATAGGTTTCATAAGAGCATGATTAAATATTTTGGTGTTCCTGTTCTTCTTAACATTACCATTGCTTGCTATGATCCACGCAGTCGATACTTTTGCATAGTCAATAAATCATAAATAGACATTCCTCTCATATTCTCTGCTTCCTGCTAAGATCAATTTGACATCAGACATGATATCTCAGGTACCATGCTCTCTTATGAACCTAGCTTGAAGTAATGGCAATTCTCTGTCAATTTAGTGTCTAGCCATTTGTGGGTGATCTTCAACAATATTTGCTTTCATATGATTTTAATAGTATTGTTTTACATTTTCCACATTGTGTTGGATCACCTTTCTTGATGATGGGAACAGATAGGAATCTGTTCTAGTTAATTGGCTATGTAACTGTCTTTCAAATTTCTTGGTGCAGACTGGTGAACACGTTCAGGTCTAAATCTATTAGTTGAAATGTGTTAATTAGCATTTTATTGATTCCTTTTAGAAATGATCAATTAGTAGGTGTAAGGGGGCTAGTGAAAAGGTAATGTCATATGGCCCAGTGGAGAAAATTTGTGTCTTCTTGATGTTGAGCTTCAATCTCCATTGAAGAATACAGTCCTTGACCTTCTGCAGCAAGTGCTTCAGGTCCACCTCAGTTTCAGCAAGCAAGGTTATGTTATCCACATAATGTAGGTTGTTGATGAGTCTCTCTCCAGTCCTAATGCTACATTCCTCCTCATAAAGCCCAGTTTCCCAAATGACCTATTCTGCATATAGATTGAAAAGGTATGGAGACAGGATACATCCCTGACACACTCTCTTATTTTAAACCATGCAGTGTTTCCCTGCTCTGTTCTGAGGATTGCTTCCTGATCCAATTATAGGTTTTGCATAAGCACAATCAAGTGTTCCGGGATTCCCATTCTCCTCAAGGTTTACCACAATTTGTTGTGATCCACACAGTCAAATGCCTTTGCATAGTCAATGAAACACAGATAGATATCCCTGTGGTACTCTGCTTTCTGCCAAGATCCATCTGATATTGGCAGCATCATGATGGATGGAGAAGAGATTGAAGTTGTTAGTAATTATAGCTTGCTTAACTCCACAATCAACACCCTTGGCACCAGCAGTCAGGAAATAAAAAGACAAATTCCATTAGGTAAAACTGTAGTCAGTGATATTTCTAAAGTACCGAGAAGCAACGATGTCAGTCTATAGATTAAGGTGTGCCTTATCCAGGCTATGGTCATCACAATTACTTGTTATGAATGACAGAGCTGGCCAATGACTAAGAATGATATAAGAATTAATGTCTTTGAGTGTGGTGCTCGAAAAGAGTCTTGAATATGCCATGGGCTGCCAAGAAAGTAATCAGTCTATTTTTGAGAGGGTGAAACCAAGTTTCTCTTCTGAGGCTGGGATTTGGAAGGTCTGTCTCACATACTTTGGGCATGAAGCCATCAGGGACTAGTCCTTGGAGAAGGACATCATGCTCAGAAGAGTGGAGAGACAGCACAGGAGAGGAAGACCCCAGTTGAGATGGATTTATACAGTAACTGGGGCAATGGGCACAGATGTGTCTGAGTCAGTGAGACTGGATCAGGACAGAGCAGGCTTCAGAGCATCTGTACATAGGATCCCTAGGATACACAGGCGACTCCATGACATATAACAATAAAAACAAGAAGTGAGAAAGTACTAGAGATTAATAGTTCAAAACTATGTTTATAGCATTCAACCTACTGGAGAGTCACTTTGAGTTGGTTCTGAATCTGTATCGATCTCTCAAAAGAAAAAATAGACATACTGACTGACTGTAACAATGGGCTTGAGCATATCAGGGACAATAAAGATGGTACAGGATAGGACAAAGTTCCAATCGGTTGTTCCTATGATCATTATAAGTTAAAATTAACTCAATGGTACCTAACCAACATCTAGCTTTCATTCATTCTCTACGAAGAAGTCTTGTCACAAGGATGCCTAATGTGGTAATGTTATTGTCACTGAAGACTAACTGAAAGTGAATTAATTCATCATTGATTCAGAACCAAGTCATAGCTGACCTGTTGGTGGGTTTTTGAGATTGTATATCACACAGTAGAAAATTGTCCATCTTTTTCATTCAGACCTTCTTGAGATTCACACCTTTTGACAAGTAAAGCAATACACTACTGACTGGCTCATGAGAGTTCTTTTCTCTACATGATCATTTCAATTATTGATTACCATTATAATTTGGTTTTTGGTAAATGTTTCAGTTCATGTAAGAAATGAGGTGGGAATATGCTTCAATGATTTTTTTACCTTTTCTTGATGAAGACAGTTAGAGAAATGCAAACAGCAGCCTGACCATTCTAGTTATGTAAGCAATTTCATCATGCAGAGAGGGAAAAATCTAATAAAAAATAATTATGTTATCAATATACATTCTATTCTTGCACAGGCTGTGGTAATCAGCACATACTGATTAGTATGGTATAGGACTTTTGGTTCCAATTTACTAGGTTCTAGGCAATATACCAGTGAATAACTGAAATCCTGTACAAATGGATTTTATATTTCAATAGGAATGATATTGATATGCCATCAGTTCCTGAGGTCTTATTTTTCCATTCCTTCAGAGCAACTTGAACTTCCTCCTTCATCACCATTAGCTCTTGATTATATGTTGCTTCATGAAATTCTTCTGTGTCAGCCAATTCTTTTTGGTATGGTGACTCTGTGTACTCTTTCCATTTTCTTTTTATGTTTCCTGGATCATTCAACATTCTGTACAACACATTTTTAAGTATTACAACAAAAGGAGTAAATTTGTTCTTCAGTTTCCTCAGCTTAAGAATTGTTGAGCAAGTTTGTCCCTTTTGATTTTCTGACTCCAGCTATTTGCATATTTCATTATAATTTTTTTTTGCTTTGTCTTCTTGAGCTGCCCTTCAAAATGTTCTGTTCAGCTCATTCTTTTTTTATTTATTCTGTTTACTATGGATTCTAGGTTCTCAAGTGCAATATTCAGAGTCTCTCTGACATCCATCTTGATTATTTCTTCTTCCTGTGTCTTTTTAATAATGACTTTTTCATTCTTCATGAATTATATTCTTGATATCATCTCACAGTTCATCTGGTATTAGCTCATCAGTATTCAGGCCCTCACACCTGTTCCTGAGATGGTCTTTACATTCAAGAATGACAGACTTAAGGTTAAACTTTGGTTCTTGTAGACTTGATTTTTTTTGTCCAAAATAATTCCAGGTTTTAGCCCAACATTTCTAAGGCACAATTCCTCAGTTAGTATATGCTTTGGTTTCAATTCATCAAGCAGCTTTCCCTTCCATCATCAAAGACAAGAACTGCAAAATTCGCCCATGGCCAGGACAAATGCAAGAAGCCTCAGGTCACATCTTGCCACCATTTGTCCATGGAATGCCATAGTTTTTCCACCACCAGGGGTCACTCCCACCATGGTCTTGCCACCACACGCTTGCTTGCCTCAAGTCTTGCTTCAAGTCTTTTTCTCGCATATCACGTCTTGGTGCTTAGTGTGGGAAGCACTCCTTCATTTATCCTAATCCCACAGCTGATGCTGATTTGTAAGACCATAGGCCTGCAGTTAGAGTAGCTGGAGACCAGAGACTAAATGAAAAAAAAAAAGAAAAAGCCAACATTTAGTCTAACACAACACATACTTTGGGCATGTTGCTTGGAGTTACCAGTCCTTAGAAGGGGACATCATGCTTGGAAAGGTAGAGAAACAGTACAATAGAGGAAAATCCTGAATGAGATGGATTGACTCAGTGACTGGGATAATGGGTATGTCAGACACAATGAAATTGGCTCAGGATAGAGCAGGATTCAGAACTGTTGTACACAGGTCACTACGAGTCTCAAGTGACTCAAGAACACAAAGCGACAACATCAGGGAATATACTTACTTGTTTGTTTGTTGTACTGATACAATATCCCAAAAATTATAAGCACTTTTTAAGCAGTAAGATAAATTACAGCAGGAAAGATTATAGAGAACAACTGGGGTGCTATGTAAGTGACTTAAGAAAGGCATCTCTAAGGAAGTGACATTTGAGCAAAGATCAATGAGAACTGGCTCAGGAGAGCTGTGGTGGAGAAGAAAAGAGGAAGAGTAGTGGAAGATGCTGTCTGAAAGGCAGGCGGAAACCATGATCCTGTAAGACTTCTTAAGCCTGGCAAGAATTTTCTTTTATTCTAGTCATATTTAAAATGACTGAAGGGTTAAGAGGAGGATGCTGACAAAGTAATTTCTATTTTAGGTTAGAAACCTATACCCTGTGTGTACCAGAGACTGTGTTGTTGTTGTTGTTGTGTACCTTCAAGTTGGAACCAACCCACAGCTGACACTTCAGAAGGTTTTCAGAGGCATTTAATCACACAGAAGGAGATTGTCCTTCCTTCTCCCACAGAGCAGCTGGCAGCTGGTGGGTTTGAACTACATGCTTTTGGAACTGCAGTACAGCTTCTTATCACTAGGCCATTAGGGTGCCCTAGTTGAGACTGTACACAAGGGAAGAGGACAAGTTGGGAGGCTTTTATAACAGTTCAGAGAAGGGATTTCCTTGTGGAAGTAAAATAATTAAGACTAGCAAAAGATATGTATTTAACGTACTTGCAGATTTATCAAGAGGTTTATAATTGAACGCCAAATGATATGGAATTGAGATTCAGGAAGAAAATATATATTCAATACCACAAAAATTATAGCTTACCTTGAGAAAAATGGGAATCCCAGAACACTTGATTGTGCTCATGCGAAACCTGTATTTGGACCAGAACCTAATAGTCAGAAGAAAACAAGAAAACACTTCATGGTTTAAAATTAGGAAGAAAGGGAGTGTGTCATGAATGCATCTTGTCTCTATACCTTTTCAATCTGCATGTGGAACATATCATTTGGGAGGCTGGACTTTATATGGAGGAGTGTGGCATCAGGATTGAAGGAAGATTCATCAACAAGCTGCATTATGCATATGATACAATCTTGCTTGATGAAACTGAGGAGGACCTGAAGCATCTGCTGCAGAAGACCAAGGACTATAATATTCAATATGGATTGAAGCTTAACATGAAGAAAACAAAGATTCTCACCACTGGGCCAATTTGCAACACCATAATGGATGAATAAAAGATTGAGGTGGTAGACAATTTCAACTTGCTCAGTTCCACATCAACACTTTCATCACCAGCAGTCAGGAAATCAAAAGATGAATCACATTGGGAGAGTCAGCTGTCATGGACCTCTCCAAAGTGCTCAAGATAAATGATAAGGTGCACCTGATCCAAGCTCTGGTCTTCACAATTACTCACTATGCATCAGACAACTGGACAATAACTAAGAATTACAGAACAAAGACTGATGCCTTTGAGTTGTACTGGAGAAGAATATCAAACATATGGATTGCCAGGAGAACAAATACATATGTCTTGGAGACGATGAAACCAAGTTTCTTATTGGAGGCTAGGATTTTTAATTACTGTATCACACACTTTGGGCATATGGCAAGGGGAAACCAGGGCTTGGAGAAGGATATCATGCTAAGAAGAGTGAAGGGACAGAGCAGGAGATAAAGACCCTGGATGAGATGGATTGACACGATAAGTAGGACAATGGGAATAAAGCTGTCAGAATCAGCTAAACTGGCCCAGGATAGAGCAGGGTTCAGTGTTATTGTACATAGGGTCACTATGAGTCACAGGCAACTTGATGGCACATAACAACAACAAAACCAACAATCATTTACTAAGTATTGGGAGTCAAAAGAATCTTGGTTCAGGGGAAAATTATGGGCAAAATTTGAGCTCCTTGCAAATCAGTATTTTTCTTGTTTTATACAACTCCCTCGGCACTTGATGTCACCTCCAACCCCCAAGTTCTGTGTGTCCTAAGGAAGCATCTGGGCCCATCACTGCTGTCCCTCAGGATATCTGAGGCTGTGGCTGTTCACGGTGCTTTTTTCATATAGAGTTTGAGGATGAAAAAGTAGATTAAAGGAGGATATATTTTATGATAGCAAGGCATATAGGCTTAGATACACACACACACACACACACACACACACACATCATATTTGCAATTAAAATGCTCAAGTCTTCTAATCTTTCTTTCAAAATTTTACCCATCACTGTTAACATATAGTTATGTGATTCTCCAGCCAGGTAAGCCATGCAATTTCTTTAATTCATGTTTTAATTATGGTATGCTTAATTCTCCCTTTTTTTACTTCTTATATTTCACATTAAGATTCTAGATGATCCGCATTAAAGTTTCTAAACAGTTTGCCTTGAAGGTCTTTTTCCTTGTTTAAAATATAAAAGCATACTTTCTCTTATTAACCTCATAGATCTTCATATTGAAGTGGATATTGTGAATTCATTATCTATTCAAAAGCGATCCTTTGTTCTTTGTCCTAAACAAAGTGCAAATCTTTGAACTGACTGGAATCTTCTAAATACAATCTATAAAAGTAACTGGATTTTGGTATTTTAGTGAGGTGATGATGGTGTTGTCTGCGGTAGCCCAGAGCTTCCCTTGACCCAGAAAGAGTCTTTCAATGTCAAAACTTCAACTTCTTAAAAGAGGGAGGGGCATACATCACTTGGTGGACAGCTCTCAAAACCAAAAAGAAAATTTTGTTGTTGTTGTTGTTGTTATGTGCCATCAAGTCACTTGCGACTCATAGCGACCCTATGTACAACATCCCTAAACTCTGCTCTGTCCTGTGCCAATTGCACCATCTCCAACACACCCATTCCAATTACCCCAGTCACTGAATCAATCCACCTCATAGAGGGCCTTCCCCTCCTGCGCTGTCCCTCCACCTTACCAAGCATGATGTCCCTCTCCAAGGACCAGTCCTTCCTTACAACGTATCCAAATGTTAGACGGAGCCTCAGAATCCTTGCCTCCAAGGAGCTGCCTGGTTTAACCCTCTCCAGAATGAATCTGTTTGTTTTCCTAGCAGTCCATGGTACCCTCAATACTCTTCTCCAGCACCACAGCTAAAAGGCATCAATTCTTCTTCTATCCTCCTTAGTCACTGTCTAAGTCATTGTCTTTTGAAAGTCATGTGTTGCAGTCGAGTGGATCCCCGCTCATTCTGATCCAGTAAGACACAGTAAGAGCTGTTGCTAAGAGGTTCTAAGGCTATATAATCTTTGTGGAATCAGACCACCACATCACAAGACATCAGCTGGTGACTTCAAACGTCCAACTTCTCAGTTAGCAGCCCAGCACTCTGCTAAGGAACCAGGACTTCTTTCCTGAGAGCAGACATTTGGATATTCATAATTGTGTCAAAGATACACCAATATAATTTTAAAATTATTAAAGGAGAGAAACAAAGCAGCACATAAAAAGTTCTGTAAAACAACACACATGTGTCACCTTGTTGATGTTATTTTTCATTTTTAAAAATGGCAGCAGTGTACAACTATGACGATATTTTCCTTCGTGTTATGATGAAGATAAAAAGAAATTAAATGGAGACTTCATAACTCTCCCCAGGGTGTGGATGAGCTGTGCTGGACTTTTACCTCACCAGCTAAGCTCAGGAGTGTGCCTGGGGAGCTTTGGAAGGGTTAAAGTTTTGTCTGTGACACTGAAATTGAGGCCAGCTGTAGGTCATATTCACGTCCCAGTCACAGGAAAATGAACCTGTGAGACAGAACCTAATTATCTGCTAAACCAAAAGCCAGTCTCAGTTCAATAACTTACGACAGAGCTAGCAGCCAGATATAGTGTTACCATGGCAACGCTGGAAAAAGCTCCACTGCGGTTGAGAATAAGGAGGAAGGAAGGGAGACTGTAACCCTAAATGTGCTGTAGTTGTTTGATCTTGGACAAGTGGTTCTGTCTAGAAAGCCAGGTTATTTTATATGTGACTACCATTGTCTATTCACTTTAATATCTGCTACAATTACTGAAAAGATGAATATAATTACAAGTCCTCCAGATTTAAAAATAATCCACTAGCAAATGACTAACTGGGAATTAATTTTGAAGAAAAATACATAAGCCACTTGTTTCTTCAATGCCATCCTCAAACACAGATAAAGCAGGACACAAAGGGTTGGTATTCTGGACCTCTCGTCATTGTCATGAATGAAGTGTGTGTTCATGAAATTTATTGTCACTGTAGTTTCCTCCTCTTCCTAAAAGCCAAGATATTTGTGAAGGAAAATTTTGGGGAATGGAAGCAGTTGAATTTGCATTTCTAAGGGACAAGCAGTGAGACAGGAGAGCAGGGGAGGAAATTTTTCTGTGAGAATTCTGACCAAAGTATCAAGTCCAATAATTTCTTAGGCTATTGAATCAAGAGGAATTAACATTAGTAGGAGAGAATTCCTATTCCTACCAAGTGGTCATTCTATTTCTTACCAGTTCTTCTGTGTAGTTCTTTCTAGAACAGTACTGGATTTATGAATACAGGAAATATTACGAGCTTATGCACATGAAAACCTAAGAAACCAGTTACCATCAATATTGTGGAATTCTCACTAACAATGGCCATAAATATCTACAGCTTAGTGGAAGAAGTCAGAAGTACATTTCTTTCTTTTATTCAATAACTGCCAATGGTAACAGATAATGTGAAATCCTCTCAGTCATAATTTTTGGATTTCAACATATTTGACAATTTTGCTATGTTATTAATGATGTAATAATACATGTCTAACACATTATATTGCCACGTAGGTCTGATATGCAGCTGTAATGCCAAATTGGAATCATATAAATACACACATATACTTAGATATAGATAAGGAAGTATACTTCTTTATATATAACTTATGAACACATTGGCTTTGAAATATGAAGAAGGAATATGGGGATGAAGAATATCCTTTTCATATGCATGAATAACTTTACAGTAATGCAAATGAGAACATGAAGTGAAAAGTGGGTTTCTTCTAGCAAAAATGTGACTAAGAATGCAGCCTGAAATTTGCCAATATAGTCAGTTACAAATGTCTATGAATTTTCTTTAAGATGTTACATGTTTATAAAAACTCTCTATGCTGCCCTATTATATACTCAGCGTATAATAATGTCAATCCACAACTGAAAATTCCTTTAAGCCACCACAATGCATTAAGTGAGGCAGGGGATTGTAAGAATCAAAGTGGGGTGGTGGGGTGCAGATGGGGTTACGCAAAAGCTGCATCAAAGGGCAAAATGAATCTTCTGATTAATTTCCAAGTAAAGGTAAGCTAATCTCTACTCCTGAATTCCACTTAATTCCTTTTCAAGTAAACAGACTCCAGAAAGTATACCACCTTCTAAGATAGGTGGGCTAAAATATGATTATTAAGAGGGTTTTATTGATTTCAATGTCAAGCCAAATAATCCAATCCAATATGAACACACTGGATCTTATTAGACCTGACATAAATAAGTTTTACTTTTAATCTTTTATTTACACATATTAATTAGCTAGCAAAGAAAATGGAGCATTTTTATCAGAGAAGTATCTAAAAGAGCTATTGATTGAAAATGCTTTTACATTTTAGCCTTATCATGCTTGATTAGCTTACAGATATGGGCTTAATAATGGGGAAAGACACCATATCTCACTTAATTATGCTCCACTTGAATTCTTAGAAGATACTGAATTCACTAATAAAGAAATTATTGTTGTTTTTTTTCTTTTTTATGTTGTTGTTCCTTTAGTCAATTATTTTGAAGAGATAGGTCATTTTTTCCAGAGTTTGGTCTCTTGAAGACATTCTATTACATAATTTTTAGTCTCATAAATCCTTTATATTTATGGGTGTTATTGTGTTGTATGTGGTATGTGAGACCTATACTTTAGGAAGAATAAATGCAGTGATACAGTATGTTAGCATTAAACTCTACAATAAGCTAAAATTATAATCTTCAAGAATTAAAGATTAAAATAACTTGTGTGAGATATGGAAGCTATTCAGTATGTATTTGTGGAGTAGGTGAACAAATAAATGAGCATTTCTGCAAAAAGCTAATGATTTGAAATGTGGAGACAAAAAGAGAACAAGTCTTGAACTTAAAGAAAAAGTAAATATGATTGTACCTTTGGCTAACTAGTTTACATAAAGAAAAAGTTCCAAGGATCATGTATGTCCTTCACCATACACACATACACACACTCAGGAAATAAAATAATATAGTAATTTTTATCTATCCATTTATAAATAGATATTCTCTAATATGGTGATATGCATGATTTAAATTATAATTATATAATTAGTCCAGACACACAATTGAATATTAAGTAATATTTAAAAATAATAAAACAATTTTCAAACAATAAATAATAATAGATAAATCTGGAAGATATTTTATGGAATATGTCAACCAAAATAAAAAAAAAATTGAATGCATCACTATTAAAAGAAGATAGGTGGCCTAGTGGATAAGGACTAGACCTGGCAACCCAAAGGCAGAGAGTTTAAAAGACCAGATTTTCTGGTGGGAGAAAGATAGGCAATCTTCTCCTCAATATACAATTTACAGCCTCTGAAAACCCATTGGTGTGTCAGCTTAGAGTCAATTCTATCTCAATAATGATGGGAGGGAGTGATCAAAAGAAGATAAGGAAATGTTCATACAAAGAAATATATATCTTTTGATAGTTCCCTGGTAGGAGGTCAGAGGAAATCAATCAATAAATGGAAGTCACAATTAAAACAAGCTTGGAAGCAGGAGTAGCAACTACTTTTGAAATGACTTGCCTCCAAAAATCCTGTGAACTTAGAAAAATGATGCAAATTATACAAGTGTTCAGGTCTTTCATTCACAGGGTCGCTGTGAGTCATCTACAACTTGATGGCACTTATCAACAACAACAACAACGAGAGAGCTCTGTTGGTCTAGTGGAAAGAAAGTTAAGCTACTAAGCCAAGGGTAGGTGATTTTAATCTGCAGCCCTCACCCTCAGGCCTGGTTTTAATTGGTTTTGGACAAACATTCTTAGTACTGGTTTGTCTGTTTGCTGTATAGAGGTAATTTGTAGTTGCTGTAGTGCTGAACACTGTGACACTGATGTGTCAAATGTGATAATGGTCACCAATGGTGGACAGTATTTGGTGGAGCTCCCCAATTAAAACAAGCTTGGAAGAAGGAGTGTCAATCACTTCTGAAATAGCTTGCCTCCCGAAAACCTATGAACTTGGAGAAACAATGGAAGTTATACAAGTGTTCAGGTCTTTCGTTCATAGGGTCGCTATGAGTTGTCTATAATTCAATGGCACTTAAGAACAACAACAACATGCAGATGACATAACCTTACTTGCTGAAACTGAAGAGGACCTGAAGTGCTTGCTGTAGAAGGTCAAGGACTGTAGTCTTCAATATGGATTGAAGCTCAACAGCAAGAAGACAAAAATTCTAACCACTAGGTCATTTGGCAGCACCGTGATAGATGCAGAAGAAATTGAGGTTGTTAACAATTACAGCTTGCTCAGCCCCCAAATCTACCCTCTTAGCACCAGCAGTCTGGAAATCGAAAGACAAATTGCACTGGGAAAATCTACTGTCAGGGACCCCTCCAGAGTACTGCAGTACAATGATGTCAGTCTATAGACTAAGGTGCATCTATTCCAGGTCATGATCTTCACAATTATTTACTATGCATCAGAGAACTGGAGCATGACTAAGGGTGGCAGAAGTAGAATTGATGCCTTTGAGTTGTGGTGCTGGAGAAGAGTCTTGAACATATCATGGACCACCAAGAAAAGAAATAGGACTGTTTGGAGAGGGTGAAATCAAGTTTCTCTTTGGCAGCTAGGATTTTGAAGCTCTGTCTCATATACTTTGGGCACATGGCCAGGAGAGACCATTCCTTGACCGAAGACATCATGCTTGCCAGGGTAGAGGGACAGTGCAAGAGAGGAAGATGCCAGATGAGATGGATTGACACGATAACTGGGGCAATGTGGGTTGATGTGTTGGAATTAGTGAGACCAGCTCTGGACAGGGCAGGCTTGAGAGCTACTGTACATAAGGTCACAGGTGACTTGATGGCACATAACAACAATGAGAAATGTGCTGTTGAGTTGACTAGACTCTTCACTATGAGAACTAGAAAAAAATACAGATATTAATAATGAAGAGGAAGAAAAGTAACAATGAAGGGTTATTCAGCACAGTATCTCTAAAGAAAGAGAACACATTGAGACAGTACAGAGGAGATACAAGTATCAAAGTAAAGCACTACTACTAATAAGTAATCCTGCATTATAATTAGTAACATTCATTCATCTACAAATGAACACACAGGCAAATAGGTAAGACAGGTGGCCTTTACTCAAGGAATGGGTGTTGTGTTTTGTGTTTTTTTTTTTCAATTGTTTCACGTGTGTGTATAAATTAGACAATAAATCTGGAGACTGAAGAATTGATGACTTTTAATTACTTTGTTGGTGAAGAGAACTGAAAACACTTTGAACTGTCAAAAGAACAAGCAAGTTTTCTTGGAAACAGTGTAGCCAGCATGCTCCCTAGTGGCAAGGATGGTGTGACTGTATCTCATATACTTCGGGTGTCTTTCCAAGATTGGCTGCTTCTGGAAAAAGGCAGCATGCTGGGAAAGGTAGGTGGTCATTGGAAAAAAAGGAAGACCATCAGTAAGATGGTCTAGCATAGTGACTGTAATAATGAACTTGTCAGAGATTGTGAGGATGATATAGGATCAGGCAAGGTTTTGCTTTGCTGTACATAAGGTCCTGATGGTTTGGAATTGACTTGTTGGCATCTAACAACATATGTTTTATCAGATGATAGTTCTACATGCATATTTGTATGTTGGTGGTGTTATGTACCATCTAGTTGCCTGCAACTCATAGTGACCCTGTTTACGATAGCTCTGAACTTTGCTCTCTTCTGAGCCAACCTTACTGTCTCTGACACAACTAGCTCCAGTATCCCAGTCACTGAATCAATCCATCTTATCAAGGGTCTTCCCCTTCTGCATTGTCCCTCCACCCTCCCAAAATTAATATCCATCTCAAAGGACATCCTTGCAACAGGCCCAAAGTATGCTTGATGGAATTTCAGAATCCTTGGTTCCAAGGAGCAGCCTAGTTTTACCCTCTCTAGGACTAACTCGTTTGTTCTCTTAGCAGTCTATGAGATATTCGATACTCTTCTGCGGTACCATAGCTCAAAGGTATCAATTCTCCTTCTATTATCGCTAGCTAGACATTGTCCAGATTTCTGATGCATAGCAAGCAATTGCAAAAACAATTGCCTGGATCAGGTGCATCTCAGACTCCAGACTGACATCTTTTCTTCTTAATATTCTGGATATGTCCCTGACAGCAGACTTTCCCAATGCAGTTCATCTTTTGATTTTCTGGCTGCTGATACCAAAAGTGTTGATTGTGTGTGCTGTAAATATATATCCATAAATAAGAAAAAGTCAACAGACCGCAGTTATGTAAACTTCTTAATCATAACCACACACTTGAGGAAATATGTTACTAACCTTAAGGTCTCAGGATCAAAACTTCGGGAAACATCAAAATCAAATGATGGCCTAATGGGTAAGGAGTTGTGCTGTTAAAGCAAAGGTAACATCTCTTAGGTGGTTCCATCAATAGGATAAAGAGTGGCAGTCTTCTCCAGTTTGATTTACAGCCTCAGGGGAAAAAAGCTGCTATGGGTGATTTGGCCAGATGGCAATGAGTTTTTGAGAGTAAGAGACACATCCTACTTTGATGAGTTGGGACTGAGGTTTTTAAAAGCTTACATACACACATCTATGTTGCTACTATCGATATCTCCTTGTCCCAAACAAAGAAGAGTAAAGAAAATCAAAGCTGCTTAGAAACGATTGCTCCAACGAACCAATCTTCAAATGCCACTACTCTAAGACCAGAAGAACTGAATGGTGCCTGGCTACCACTACTGATAACTCTAAAAAGGCGTTACAGTAGAGCGTCCTTGAAAGAACTGAAGGAAAACAGAGACTGGTGAAACCTCTAAGATTAAGACTCTCAGTAAATCTTTGAATCTGGAACAGAACATCCATATGGCTCAAAGTTCAATCCCCAAAATAGGCATGTTTATAAAGTGAACAATAACAGTGGGGAAGTACTCAGTCCTTTGGGACAACCAATAACAGTATTATAAATATTTGCCAAGGGAGAAAGCTCAGAAATTGGGAAAGGATAGGATAGAGAATGAAGGAGAAAAAGAATCACAGGAAAGGAATGGGAAGTATACTATTAACTGTGGGATACAATTGATTCCATAAAGCAAAATCTTTAGGAATGATAGAATAAAAAACTAATTGCTCTGTAAATTTTCACTCAAAATAAAATACCATGATTTAGCATATAATAAAGGTGACATTTCAAAATTCTGTTGTCTACTCTTTCCACATTAACTCCACTCACTGAGATCTGGTCTTCATGTACCTCTGGTAATATATATCTTAGATGTTGGTCTTTTACCCTTGGAGAGTTCTCTACAAAATTCTTCCCTTAGCAGTAAAATTATACAAGAATATTTTCAAGGAGCACAGCAGCTTGCTTAAATCTCTAGCCTTTAATCTATCTGCTATTTAGTTTCTTGAAAACACTACCGAATTCTTTTTTTTGTAATCTCTATTTTTTTTTCCTTTTAAAAGAATGTGTTCACAGCGTCCTTTATTGCTCTTGTAAAGGACAATCTTGGGATTAGATTATGGGTGGTTGGGAGGATACTGGTTCAGTTCCTCTTGGTTTCTCCTCTAATTTCACTGTGCAATGCTATGTATTCCCAAGCCTCCACTGTGGGAGAGATCATAACCTATTTGGTCCTCAGACTCATCTAAGGTTTTGTAGACCACTCCGTTTCCTCCCTCATAAAAAAAGGTAGCAGATGTCCCTTGCCTACATCTGAAACTTTTGTTTCCCTTGCATGCTCTAACAGACACCTCAATGCCCTCAGACTAAAAGCATCATATTGGTCTCTGTCGTGTGAAACTGCCTCTACCTCCTGTCCTTCTCTACTGTATGCGTCATTGTTTTCAAACATACTTACTGTGTAATTCCAGCCTCTGGAATTAAGCTAACAGTTCTGACCATGCCTTTTTGGAACTTGGAATAGCAATGTTTTCCTTTTAAAGATAAATAAAGTTCCTTTTGAGTTCTTCAGACTTATAATATTTAAATAATAACCTAGTAGGCACTTTAAATATTCTGTTGATTCTATTCTTGATTGTGGCTGCCCTCACACTAAAGCAATAAATGTCATTGGTCCAATGAGTAATGAAAAACAAAGCACAAGCAACATTTTAGGAAGAAAAAGCTTTGTTTAATATTTCCAGAGGTCATTCCACTTTACAATTAATCATTTGATTCTGTCAGTTTTATCTCATAAGTAATTTTCAAATCACCTCCCATCCCTTCTATTCCACTACATCCACCTTTATCTAGTCCATTATCATCTGCTCCAATTAATATCCCAAGGGAATCATTATATGTAATTACATTAAAGGTATATTTACCAACAGAATTCTGCCCATGTTAGTAAAAAAGCAAGACGATTAAAATAAACTCAATTACACCTGTGAGTGAACTGGTTACATAAAGTATTTTATAGTCAAACAATAACCTAACATGCAGATGATAATACAGCAGAAAGTGCTCATTTATTGTTTAGCGATTAAAAGAAAGCAACAAGGCATTATGAACACACTGAGTGTACGTGTGTATATAAAAAGAGAAGGAACTTGTGAATATATTTGCTGTTATGTACTGTCTAGTGAAGTATGACTCATAGTGACCCTATGAACGACAGTTTTGAACACTGTCTTATCTTCTCCTATCCTCATTATCCATGATACAATTGAGCTGATTACGCCTGTCAATGTGTCAATCAATCTGGTTCAAAGTCACCCTTTCTTTCACGACCCCTCAATTTTTCCAAGCATGAAATCCCTATCCAAGCAATAGCCTCTTCTAGCAACATGCCCAGAGTATGTGAGACAAATTTCTCTCATTTTTGCCTCAAAGGAGCATCTGGCTGCACTTTATTCAAGACATGCCTATTCTTTTGGCAGTCTATGGGATATTCAGTACTCTTCAACACCACAACTCAAAGAAATTCTTCTGTCATTTTTATTCATTGTCCAGCTCTCAGTGGCACAGCAAGAGATTGAAAAGTTCAAGACCTGAACAAGGCACACCTTAGCCTCCAAACTGATATTGCTCCTCCATAATTTAGAGAGGTCTCTGACAGTAGGCTTACCCAGTAGAGTATGTCTCCTGATCTCTCAACTGCTGGTACCAAGAGTGTATGATTGTGGGTCTAAATCAGATAAAGTTGACAGTTTCAGTCTTTCTCCATTTATCATGATGTTGCCTATCTATCTGTCCAGTGGTGAGAAGTGTTTTGTTTACATTGTGATATAATCTGTATTGAAGGCTGTAGTTTGGTTTTTTGGGATTTTTTTTTTTTTATCTTCTGAAGCAAACACTTCAAGTCCTCCTTACTTCCAGCAAGAAACGTTATTCTCTGAGTGTTATATTCATGGTATGAATGTTATTCTCATAGTATTTTTTAGAATGCTAGGAAAATATTTTAAGTTAGATGATTTGAGTTTTGTTGTTTTAGTTACATTTGACTGGATGGTTTGGGGAACTCTGGTAGTATAGTCCATAAAGAGTTGTACTACTAACCCAAAGGAGGAACTTCTCTGAAAAACTGAGGGCACAGAGAGTTCCATAAGATAAAGGTGTTTCTAAAGACAAACTTTTCATGTGATTACAGCCTCTAAAAACCTCTAAAAACCAGGAGGGTCAGCTATGTGTCAGTCCCAATACAATGGTCCATTTGTAAATCAGGTCTGTATTTCTAGTTTGCATATAACAGGTTTCCAGTATTTTCAGAATATAAATGAACATTAGCATAGGATAAGATTTTGACATGACAAGTATTGTCATGAAACAATTTTATTAAGAAACGTATTGATTTTCAATAACAATTCATTATTTAAGCTAAAAATGGAGATTAAAATATCTCTAAATTATGTCTCTGTTTTATTTACTATTGGACATGCCCAAACTACTCATGTTCACTATATCAGAAAGAGCTGGTTTCTCATACTGTGTCTATTCTATTTCAACTGAATAAACAAACAGGTAAAACAGCATCTATATTTCCAAACGTCCTGCCTCTGAAGTATAGTATATGTTGGACTTAAGTTCTGACTAAAAGGATAGTGGAAATTGTGTATGAAAATGTCAAATTTTTTCTTCATTATTTTTATTGCCTTAAAGTGGCCAACATGGGAGAGGACCAGCAGGTATCTTGAGATGATATTTAAAAGAGAACCATTCAAAGAAAGAAGCAATATAGAAGCCACCTGGATCATGGTTTCAAAATACATAACTGCTTCTATGAGAATGACTGTATGAGAATGACTGTAAAAGCTGCATATTTAACTACAAAACATTCATCGTTTTTCTGATATTTACCTCTTTATGACATGCACAGCACCAATCCAACAAACCTGGTATCAAAGTTCCATTAACTGAAACAGAAACCAAGTGAAAAGGTTGCTGGTTTACACAAGAAATATGCTTATCAGGAGACTTGCCCATGGGCATTCTAGGTTCTCCAATTTTACCACTGTTTACATTTTTAAATAGGAATTTTAAACAAAAGCATCTAATCTTCTAACCAAATTCACTGTCAAGTGCAGCCCCTCTTTCCTGCTTCTGCATGACTGCACACACTGCATTCTCTCTATGGATGCCCAGTCTTTTCATTCCTTCTTTTATAAACCCTGCCTACTCTTCAGGGATTGCGTATCTGCGCTTTCCCCCAGAGAATTTTCCTAGGTTTTTCAAGGACTTAAGCAACTACCTTTTCTAAAACTCCAACAATGAATCTTTGTGTTTATATCCCATTAATGGATCTACCTTGTTCTGACTGATAATAGGTCTAAAAGAATGAATGAATAAAAATATATTTTCTTCCTTCTTCATTAGAACTTAATATCTATGAAGAACAAAGTCTAACTAATTTTGTATTTATCACATAAAATCACGGTTTGCATGTTGTTGTTATGTGCCGTCGAGTCGTTTGCGACTCATAGCAACCCTATGTACAATAGCCCTAAACCCTGCTCTATCCTGTGCCAATCGCATTGCCTCTGACACACCCATCCCGATT
>NW_006399831.1:12199153-12204624 GCF_000299155.1 Elephantulus edwardii | reverse complement strand
TGATTATGCAAAGGCATTTGACTGTGTGGATCATAACAAACTGTGGTTGACTCTGAGAAGAATGGGAATCCCAGAACCTTTAATCGTGCTTATGCGAAACCTATACTTGGACCAAGAGGCAGTCGTCAGAACAGAGCAGGGCAACACTGCAAGGTTCAAAATTGGGAAAGGTGTACACCAGGGATGTGTCCTATCTCCATACCTTTTCAACCTGTATGCAGAGCAGATTATCCGAGAAGCTGGGCGCTATGAGGAGAAGTATGGCGTCAGGATTGGTGGAAGATCTATCAACAATATGCGTTATGCAGATGACACACAACCGTTTGCAAAGATTATAAATGAACTCTTTGGTGGGGGAGAAAATCAGGAAATAAACAAAGCCCATGGGTTGAGTATTCTGTTACTAAATGTCTACAGTTCCACTAGTTCACAGAGTATTAAAAAAAATATTTTCTTTGAGTGTTTACAAATCAAACTGGGACAATAGGAATAAAAAAAGATGAAGTTAGGTATAAAATTGAACAAGTTGAGTGGAGGGAAAGGCAATATACAATAAGGAGCTGATTAGACATTCTAATTAATCAGCTTAATACTAATAAAAGTTAATACATGTTTAGAATTGTGATTCAACAAAGTAGAAGGCTAATAGTGAAGATTATGAGGAGAAACAACTATCAGGAATTGTGGTAATCTTTCCATATTTAACAAGAATTAGAGATAATGCTCCATTAACATTGTGTTTAGAAGATCTATGGCTTTCACTAAGCTTAGATAACTCCTGGAGAGGAATCAAGCAGATAATACTAAGGAAGGAGTTTAATGCCTTTTATAGTTTTAAAAAGGGAAGTCTGGTGACTTCATGGTAAGGAGCTACAATACCAAATTAAAGGCATATGGTTCAAATCTCCTCCAATGCAATTTGGTCGTTTTTGTTTGTTTGTTTTTAATTTTATTTATTCATTTTAATTAACATTTATAGAGATTTTGGATTTCCATTCATTCATTGTTGCATTTTTTCTCTATCCCCACTCCCCAAGTTTGTTACTTTCTTTAAAAAGCAAAAGATAAACTTCTTCGTTGCTGTACCATCCCCCCCACCCCTGCCCCGAATGTATTCCGCTATGCAACCTTAATTCTGGATTCCTGTGATAATCATAATACCCTATCATATATCGCTTTAAAACTGTCCTCTCCCTCATCTGTTTCAATTCAGTATACATAATCTATCCAGTTTTTCTTAGTCTTACCCCAACCTTGATGTCAGTCCCATTCTACAACAGTGGCACTATGCAGTATTTGTCTTTTTGTGACTGAGATATTTTACTTAGCATAATGTCCTCCAGGGTCACCCATTTTGAATAGTATTGCATGAGTTCCTTGTTTTTCAATGCAGCGTAGTATTCCATTGTGTGAATATACCACAGCTACTCTATCCATTTGTTTGTTGATGAGCACTTAGGCTGTTTCCAACTCCTTGCTATTGTGAACAAAGCTGTGATTTGGAGCCTCTCAAAATTCACTGGAGGGTCAACTGTGAGTTGACTAAAATCTGATGGCATATAATTTGGTTTAAAAAAAAATGGCACTGCTCTCCTAATGTTGAAAAAGCTAGGAGAGCAAATAAGATTTATTTTTAATGTCAAAGATTTGAAAACCTTCTTTTCACACCATTTACATTATAGAATTATCTGTATATATTCTGTTAAAAAAAAAAAACCAAAACAACCCAACACCCAACATTCATAAAACCTGAGTTAGCTGGAATTAGACATAATATTGTTATTGAGTGGGGTTTTTTTGTTGTTTTTGTTCTTGTTTTCTGTGCTCTCAAGTCACCTGTGACTCATAGCTACCCTATGCACAATAGCTCTGAACCCTGCCCTATTCTGAGACAGCCTCACTGCTGTCTTGCTATTCTTCCTTGGTTCTAGAACATTTAAATTGTTTATGAACACAAAAATGAAAAACAATCTTAAAAGAATTTAAGGTTTGAGATCTGATTGAATTAAATACAATGAACCAGGCAACAATTAATATCATATATTATTATGTGTTATAATTATTATATGAGAGGCCTGGAGACAGAGCACATGGTTTGAATCCACCATCTGTTCCATGGGAGAAATAAGGACAATCTCCACCCGTGTAATTTCGCCTTTAAAAACCTGTTGGAGGAACAGCTATGGGTCGGATCTGATTCAAGATACGTAACAAGAATATTTTTAAAGTTTTGCAGAAATACACAGTAGTTGCTGTTATTGCTATTTTTAAAAGTCATTAGTGTGCATGGTAAAATAATGTTTGCATTACTAGTAACATTTTTCACTATATACAATTTTTAAAAATCAATCTTTATAATTTGAAGAAGAAAAAGAATGTAAAGCAGAGTTTTCTGGCTAAGAGAAGTCAGGTTACAGAACACAAAACAACGCTCTGGTGATGAAAATTACAAGGCTCTAGAAGACATAAGAAAAGACTCAGAGTAGTAACTTAAGTTTTGTGAAATGAAACTGATTTCCATTCAAATGAGGTCTTTTCTTCTTCTTGCAAATGTCAAGGTGTCAACCTTGGCCATTATAGGACTGTGATTTATAGTTGAGACGTAGCGATAGGACCAGGTGACTGTCTGGAGCCAAGCATGCTGTGTCTGGAAAGGCTGCCACTGACAGCCATTTCTTTTCTCAACCAATCAGCAGAGCTTTATCTAAGTCCCAAGTCCTTTTTCCCTTGTCTTGATAAGAAAATGATAAAATGCAATCTGGGATATTAATTTTGTGGAAGATAAATAAGCACTGAGAAGGGAAGTAGGTATCATACTTCCACAGAATTAATGACAAACATAACTTATGACAATCTATATTTCAGCCCTTTACAAACACACAATCATAACAGGAGTATAAACAGATGTTCTCAATATGAGAATTTATTTTAATGTACTGGAAACCACAGCATAATTCTGTAATTTGAATAATTAGCACAAAGAAATATGAATGTTAAAATCAATTTTCAAACTCTCCAAAAAATGTTTTGCATTAGAATTATTATTAACAACAAATTAATCTTTTTCTCTTGGAGTAAAACCCATAAAGAATACTTATTGATAATAAAAGGCTAAAAAGTTGCCCAGCTAATTCTTTTTTCTTTTTTTCTAAAACATAACACTTACAAATCTGCCATCTTATGAAAATCCTATAGCCATCATATTTAAACATATGCATATATAATCATATACACAACTGTGCATGTGTATATATAGGAAAAAATCAATTTATAGACACAAATATTTCCAAGAATTAAAACCAAAAATTTGCCCAATATTGGCTGATACAACTGTCTAACGCACTGGGCTTTTAACCAAGAGCTTGGATGGTACTTTGATTCTTCTAAGAGGCTCCTCAGCTTAGCACAATGGCCTGGCGACCTACTTGTGAAAAATAAGACACTGAAAATTCCATGTAGTACAGTTCTACTATCTGTTATTGCTGTCAAGTTGGAACTGACTCATAGATAACCCTCCAATGGGTTTTCAGAAGTTGCAAGTTACACAAGATAGTGTTCATTTTTCTCTTGTGAAGCAGTTGGTGGATTACAATTGTCTGTCTTTTAGCTATCAGCACAACTCTTTACTGATTAGACATGAAAATTGTGGAGGTGATTTTTTTTTAAAGAAGTTTAATATTTTATGTGGAAATGGAGAGAATATAAAAATATGCTCTAATGGAAATGTCAAAATAGTATGGACAACAGAATAAAATTGCCACCTCTTCATTACCAAATGTCTATTTTTATTAATTTTCAGTTACTTTGAAGTTTTAATTTCCTGAATAAGGCAAAATGCTGATTTCTGATATATACCATATATTAAATTATTATTAAAAAGGCTAAAACTGCATAAATAACCTTCATTATATTCAAGGTTGAAATTGGCTGTCTTACCCTTTAATAGATAACCAGGTTGAACAGAGCACATTTGGATTAATGACTTAACACTATCTATCCATTGATGAGAACCACTGAGTTCACCAAGTGAAAAACATTTGATATTACTATTTTACGGCACATCAAGTACAACTCATAGTGGCCCTATCAACAACTGATTTGAACACTGCCCTCTTCCACGTCATCCTCACAATCTCTGCCATACCCAAGCCCTTGCTGCAATCACTGTTAACCCATCAGTTTGAGGATCTTCCTCCCTTTTACTGCCCCTCCACCCTTACAAGAATGATCTTCTTCTCCAAGTAATTGCCTCTTCTAGCAATATGCCCAAAGTACGCTAGAACACTATAAATACTATAGTCCATAGTGTGTTCCTCTGCTAACCAAAAGGTCTCTCATCTCTGACAGTTTGCATTCACCAACGACTCAGCTAGAGAAAGATGAGCAATTTCTTCCAACTACAATTTACAGCTTCAGAAATCTGATGGTAAACTGAAATGTCAGAAATTATGAGAGAGCAGAGTTTGAGTGTGTGAAACAATTTACAAATGTGTCGTGGTGTTTTTGTCAGTCCTGGAATTTTTTTAGTTTCTTTCACCTTCTGCCACTGACAGGTATTTTTCTTTCCTATTGCTCTTGAGGAAATAATATAGTTGCCCTACCCTGCTACACAGACTAACCAATCAGAGCATCCTCAAGCAGATAGAGAAGCAAACCAAACAAAGTCAATTGAATTGAATATAGGGACAAATATTTTTCTTCTGGAATCCAATTTGTAGGAATGATGTAAAAACTCAAGTTGTCAAAGGCCATTTTTGTCAAAACATAAAGAAAGCCTACTTGAGAATGAACACAGTGGCAAGAACTGTAGAATAGAAATAAGAAGAAAAGGGAGATTAACTTTTACAAGTGGTATTAGAAATCAGATGTTCTGCCATTTACCTATTATTCAAGTTCAATGGTGGTATTGATGGTACAGAGAAACTTACAAACCCAACTTCAATCTGTTACAAAGAACAACTAAAGTAGAATGTTTTGGCCTTTTGACTAATGCTATTGCTACTTCATAAACTTTTGGTAATCAATATCATTACATTTAACTTAATTTTCTCTCTTAAAATTTAAATGTTGACATTATCATTATTATTACAAATATTGTTTTGTGAAGAATTGAAGCCATCTCTAAATATTCATTTTGGTTCAATTATTCTGGGAAGGATAACTTTTATAAACAACAGTAACATTTTCAGTGGTGTAAATTGTATGGAGTTGCACTGCTAACGTAAAGTTAGGACCCTTCCATCAGTTTGAATCCATCTGTGACTTCAAGGGAGAAAGGATGGCCAACTGGCATCGACTTGGTGAAAATAAAAAGAAAAAAAAGAATCCATATTTTTAAATTTTTTTTTCCCCAAATTTTGCATGGGTTGTATGCCACCAAGTTGGAACTGACTCTTGGTTGACCCTCCAGCAGGTTTTCAGAGACAGTCCATCTTTGGGAGTTGACTACCCATTTGGTGTGAACCCCATAC
>NW_006399831.1:12180461-12195151 GCF_000299155.1 Elephantulus edwardii | reverse complement strand
CTTACAAGTTGACATTTCTTTGAACAATTGTTCGTCAGTCAGTGAGGTAATGAGGATAGGTGTGTCAGAGACAATAAGATTGGCTGTTATACATACGGTCGCTGGGGGTCACAAGCGACTCAATGGCACATAGCAACAACAACATGGAAAGATTTTCTAATGGTCAAAACATCTCATCCTTTACTTCAGAGTATAAATAATAAATTGTAATGGTAAAAAAAAGAGTTTGTTTGGTAAAAGTAAATTCTAAAATCTAAATTGAAAAAAGTCACCTCATATTCACTAACTTTTTACTATATACTAGGGTCTGAGCTGAGAAATGTACTTGGATCATTTAAGTTATATCTACTTAACTCCTTTATATATCATTAAAACCTAAACAAATAGAAGTCAACTCAGTTGTTTGGTATATGATACAGCCTGCCTATGTATGCACATAAGGAAACAACTGCTTGTTATAATTATCTGCTTTCAATGATTAATAAACACATGAATCTGTTAAGTCATTTTGAAGTCAGCCTTTCAAATTTTTCAAATGGTAAATTCCTACTGAGCCATAATTTAGACTGCATATATTTCTCCAATAATAATTCATTAAATTATTTTTTATGCTAGATAAGAATTAAGGTGCCCACTGGCCTGGTGCATTAAACATTATCCTGCTATAAAAGGTCAAAAACCACCATGTACTTACAAGAGAAAGCTCGGCAGTATTTGGTCAAATTTACAATTTAGGAATCACGATGGAGGGTCAAAATAAAAATTAACTCCATGGCAGGGGTTTGTTTCTCTGGATATATATAAGTGAGCTCTAGCCACCTATTCCTTCAGGTGTTGTTCTGCTAACCAATGTCTGTGACTCCGGTGGTTCAAACATAGCAGTGGCATCTTGGGGAAAAGATGGACAATCATCTATGCAATTTAAGTTCTTTGAAGCATAATGGGAAATGAGCCATGAGTAAGCTGTGTATTGACAGCAATGAGTAAGTGAGGCAAACACGGATGAGTAAATGAATGGACAAACAGTAGTTTTGTAATGATACATTTTATTTATGAATGTTTGAATTTCACTGAGACTTCATTTTGAAGCAATGGCTTATCATATGTTAGAGAAAAAAATCACTAGGGAGTCTAAGCTTTTGTCCATTTAATAACTTATAATCTAAGTGACAGAAAATGATGTTGTTAGATGGATCTTAGCTGAAAGCAGAGAATACCAGAAGAATGTCTATCTGTGTTTCATTGATTATGCAAAGGCATTTGACTGCGTGGATCATAACAAACTGTGGCTGAATCTGAGAAGAATGGGGATCCCAGAACATTTAATCATGCTAATGCGAAACCTATACTTGGACCAAGAGGCAGCAGTCAGAACAGAGCAGGGCAACACTGCATGGTTCAAAATTGGGAAGGGTGTACGCCAGGGATGTGTCCTATCTCCATACCTTTTCAACATGTATGCAGAGCAGATTATCCGAGAGGCTGGGCTCTATGAGAAGAAGTGTGGCATTAGGATTGGTGGATGATCTATCAACAATTTGCGTTATGCAGATGACACAACCCTGCTCGCTGAAACTGAGGAGAACCTCATGCACTTGCTGCGAAGGGTCAAGGACTGCAGCCTTCAGTATGGACTGAGGCTCAATGTCAAGAAGACAAGGATTCTCACCAGTGGACCAATTGGTAGCATCAGGATGGATGGCGAAGAGATTGTGATTGTTCACAGCTTTAGTTTGCTTGGCTCCACGGTCAACACTCTTGGCACCAGCAGCCAGGAAATCAAAAAACGTATTATGATGGGAAAGCCTGCGGTTAGGGACCTCTCTAAAGAATTCAAGAGCAAAGGTGTCTCTCTGGAGACTAAGGTGCACCTGATACAGGCCATGGTTTTTGCAATCACTTGTTATGCATCGGAGGGTTGGACCATGACTAAGGAGGATAGAAGGAGAATTGATGCCGTTGAGCTGTGGTGCTGGAGAAGAGTATTGAATGTACCCTGGACTGCCAAGAAAACAAACAGATTCATCCTAGAGAGGGTTAATCCAGGCTACTCCTTGGAGGCAAGGATTCTGGGGCTTCGTCTGACATAATTTGGACATGTTGTAAGGAGGGACAGGTCTTTGGAGAGGGACATCATGCTGGGTAGAGTAGAGGGACAGTGCAGAAGAGGAAGGCTCTCTATGAGGTGGATTGATTCAGTGACTGGGCTAATCAGGATGGATGTGTCAGAGGCAATGTGATTGGCACAGGATAGAGCAGGGTTTAGGGCTGTTGTATATAGGGTCACTATGAGTCGCAAGTGACTCGACAGCACATAACAACAACAACAACAAAGCAAAGAAGCAATCAGGAAAATTTTTTCTTGAATTTTTACTACATTAAGACTGTCTTGGAGCTCTGGTGGCCTAGTGTTAAGAGTCTGTGCTGAAATCCTGAAGGCATGCAGTTGAAGCCACCATCTGCCTTGCCAGAGAAGGATGGGCAATCTCTTCCTGGCTGATTAACTGCCTCTGAAACCCCATCACCAGGTCAGCTACGGGTCAGTTCCAACTTGATGGTACCCAAGAAGACCGTATTAGCCTTAGAAAAGTTTTATGGCAACTTCTTATGTCACTATTTGGATTGTTGTTGTTGTGTACCATCGAGTTGGAACTGACCCATAGTTGACCCTCTGGCAGATTTTCAGAGGCAGTTAATCATATAGGAGGAGACTGCCCTACTTATCCCAAGGAGCAGCTGGTGGGTTCAAACTGCATGCCTTTGGGACTGCAGCACAGTTTCTTGCCACTGGGATACACACACACACACACACACACACACACACAGATAAAGAGTATTACACACACTATGGACTGCCAAGAGAACTAACAGGTTTGTCTTAGTGAGGGTGAAACTGAGTTGCTCCTTTGAGGTAAAAATTTTGAAGCTTTGTCTCACATATTTAGGGCATGTTGTCAGAAGGGGACCAATTCTTAGAGACGGAAATCATGCTTAAAGGGATAGAGGGATAATATAAGAGAGGAAGACCCTGGAGGAGATGAATTGACACAGTACGTGGTATAATGGGTATAGAGGTCTCAGAGACAATGAGGTTGGCTGAGGATAGGACTGGGTTTAAGGCTGTTTTGTACAGAGGGTTGCTATGGGTTGCAAGCAACTCGAGAGTACATAATAACAACATCTATCACACATCATTAATTTGCTCTTTCAGAGTTATTTATTTGGAATATATTAAGCAACTAAATGCAAGGGACTGAACTAAAAGGAATTTACAAGTTGAGTATTTTTCTTGTATAGGAAAAGTCCTCCTATTATTTGTCTAATTGCTTTTTTAAAAAAAAAAAAAAGGAAAGAAAAAGAAGCCTTATCTCTGTGGCCCATGGACACAATATATTTGATTGGTTGTGAGGGGAGATGTGTGTGTGTGGTTTGTTTTTTTAGTTTATTTATTGTTTATTCTGTCAGTGCATTAGATGGCCCTTTCTGAGCAAACACTAAGGAAAGAAAACATATTTTCCTTTAAATATCAGACGCAATTCTTTTGAGATCCAGTGGACCTTTTTTCTTCTTTAATTGAAAAAGTCACCACAGAAATTAGAGTACAAATTTCATTATTCTAGAAGGAATCTTACAAGTTGACATTTCTTTGAACAATTGTTCGAGAAATCCTTTTAAAGTACATTTTCATTTTCTGGCATGGCTTGAATTGAATTCTAAACTTTCTGCTGCCTGTCCTCTAAGCCCCTCTGGTGAATTTAAATAGGCTTCCCTATATATTTAGTACATTCAAGAATTCTTTGTCGCAGTGCCTCTCCTGCTTTATTATTAGAAGGCAGCCTCGGAAGTTCACCAGCCAGTTTGTTTTCTACCATTAATAAAGAGTCTACTTTTTTTCCCACCTCTTTGAAGAAGCTGAAAAGGCTCCATGTTGGGTGGAGGGGGGCCAGGAAGAGAGCAAGAAGTAGAGGGAATAGACTGTGGTGTAATCCTTCAACAAAAAATATTGTCTTATGTAGAAACCTCCTCAAGGCTTACAAATGCACTGGCTGGGCATTTAGTGTGAAGAATAACAGAGTAATAACTTAACCAGAGACTTGTTCCCTCCCTCCTCAAAGGTTAGGAGGTCTGTTCTGAGATACTGCATCTTAAAGTACCATAAAGTCATATGTATCGATGGGCTGGCATAGCAGCCCCATTCAGATTTCTTGTTGAAGATGTTCTGAAGTTGGGGGTGGGGTGGGGATTAAAGAGTACATTGATAACTTCTTTAAATTCACTTATATTTCTTGCACACTACACAGAAGGATTTCAAGAAAGATCTGCCTATTTGGATATATACTATATTGATGTTGAGTCATAGCATGTGGAATACTAATTAAGAGTCAAGGAAAGAGGATTTTCAGAATGGTCACTTGGTACTCATAAATCCTAGACATCTTTGAAAAGGAGTTGAATGACCATAGAAAAGATGAGTGGTTAAGTAAATCTCTCCTACCTTCTTATGCTTTCTAAAAAAAGGAAAAAAATCTGTCTCCTTATCAAGTCAAGAAGACATGTAAGAGTCATTCTTACTTAGATATAGTAAATGTTTTGATTGTTTTACATTTATTCTGATTTTTTATGTTGTATTGATTGTTTAGTTATTAGGGCAACAAAAGAGATTCAAATTAGTTACAGTAACAATGAAAAATTTATTTCACAGTATCAGGGGTTTTCATTTTTAAATTGCCTATAAAATATGCATGGAATTAACAGAATGACTATACAAAATGAAAGTATTTAATAACCAATCACTTAATATCAATTATCTCTATATCCCATCTGTTTTCAAACTTTCACAAGCAATATTACATGCAGTATGAGTGGCTAGCAATGTACTTCACATACTTTGGATGCATCTACTCTTTGGGCATATAAAAAATACCGCTCAATGAAAATTGAAGTTAACTGATTGCAAATTTGGTGTGGATCATTTTATGTAGAGGTCAATTTTTATATAGCTTTGACTAAGTATTCTTAAAACAAAGACATCCAAAGGGAAAACTGCATTAATGTTTCAGCTTAGTTACTGGCCATGAAATTGAAGAAAACTAAGCACATAGGAGACACACAGGTAGTTAACAGCACCTAACTTATGGCATGCACAGTACATGTTCCCAGAGCTCTACCTAAAATCCTGATTCTTCTAAGGTTTTCAACTGCCCAGGGATTTTTTTAAAGTCTCCATATTAGGAGATTTCTCCCCCTCCCCTTTTTCACATGCAGTCACTAAGGAATAAGTAGGATTTGAGTGCTAAATTAAATGTTTAGTTAGAAATCAAATGCAAGAACTCAAGTCTGGAACAAAATGATGTCTGTATTTGCTGCCCACAAGTGTAGGCTAAAAATTCGGGCATTAGCTAACCCTTTATGCACAGTTTGTGAAACCATTTCCATACTTGCCAGGTGAATTAGACCTAGTCTAGGCATATGGATCAGCACATGTAGTTGAAAGGGAGTTTCAGGTAACAATCTACCTTGTCTAATATTATTGGTAATTAACTTGTAATATAATTTGCCTGAGATAGTTCTTTTCTTCCAGCATTATTAATGTAGCCTATTGTCTATGTGATTTCAGAATGTTTACATACCTCTTCTTTAGCTGCAATGGAGTCCTAAAGTGTTAAAAACTTCTATATTGAGATAGATATTGATCCCTGGAACTCTGAAATAAAAATCATATTTAGATTTGGCAAAAATCCAGAAGTCATTTCCTTGGTGGATCCCAGAAAGCTGTAAAAAACATGCCATTTTAAAGAATTCATGTTTTCCTGATGGATATTAAAAGGTAAAAGCACAAGTATCACAAAATTAACAGAGCAATACAAAAGAGACAAGAGAAAAACTAGTACTTATTGGTCTTTGATGGTTTTTTAAGTTGAGTGAAGGTACTAGGGGAAAAATAGGAACTTGATGTTGACAGTACATTAGAAAATAATGTGACAGAGAAAAAAAATCAAGCAAGGGTTAGTATATTTATGTAAAACTTTGATTTGCTATTTCAAAATAAAAATGTACAAACAAGCTGGTGTCAGAGATGAGGTGATTCCTCATTTCCACCGCATTGAGCAAGCTCACATTGGTAGCAGACAGCTCTTAATGTATGCGTCTGGCTCAGGCTGGTCTCCCAACCAGGAAGCCATGGAATTGTTAATATCAATGCTTTTTTTGTATGCAACACACATCATTTTCTAGCTCTTTGTTGTAGATCGCTCTTTTTATTTTAAGCCGAGTATGATCCGATTTTCTAAATCTATTATGTACAGCCTTTAAAGAATACGGTCCTGTGATAGCTTCTGTCTGTGCTTATGCAGCATAAAGTAGTTTATATAAATAAACTCCCTCCCATGTCTTTCTACGCACCTTTAAGGAGTAAAGGAAAGAGGTCTATCAATGATGCTCTCACAAGACAGTTTATAAATAGGATGGTCACAAAACAGAGTCAAAGAATGTATGATGATTAGTAAAAATGTGTGCTCTCACGTGTGTGTGAGTGAGAGTGAGAGAAAGAGAGAGAAAGAGAGAGAAAGAGAGAGAGAGAGAGAGAGAGAGAGAGAGAGAACACACAGTGGAAATGAACATATGCATTCTAAATTCAACTTTGGTGTTTTTATGAATTTTTGTAAATTAAATATATAGTTCCTAAGCATGAGAGCTTACAAAACATATCTTGCATTCAGAATAGCTTATGTTAGGTATCACTGTGCCAACAGATACCTTATAGTAACTTGGAACTAAATGGAAGAAAAAAAGTTCTTACATTTATTTATTATTTAGTGCTAAAACAGGTGCCTGTAAACATACACTTATATGTGATATTGCCTTATATGAATTAGTTCCTGAACCATGTACAAACATTGCCATTAAAAATAATCACATTTCTATGGGATGTAAATGTAACAGATATAGAGTCCTTAGAGTATTTAGAAACTTACAGTTTTAAAAAAAAAAATCATCAATTACTATGAGAATGAGGTTTAAAGCAAAAAAAATTAGTTTTACTCAAAATCCTTATGGTTTATATTACTTCCTCTCACTTGAACATATGTTGATACTTATACATACACACACTTAGTTTCAAACACTCAAGATAGATGAAATGATACAAAGGAATGTAAATAAGTATAGTATACATAAACGTATTAAATATATCCTATGTGTACTTCTACATATGAATTTATCATAAATGTTAATGATATCATTACATTTTAGAAAATATAACTTCTGAGTCTGTGCATTAAATTTTGTGATATTTGAAATTAAATTCAGCAAAGTATTAGGTTAGAATATCATATAGTGTTCTTTAATATTCATAAATTTATTTTAACAATGCAGAAGACACATAATTGATGATATTCATTTAAAACACCAGAGTAAAAAAGTAAAGTCACTATGCTTCTTCTATTATGGAAAATATCTCCATTTGTAATCTTGATATTTGTAATATAGCTGTAATATTTTAGAGGCTATTGTGTACTAATTGCATTTGAAATTATATTTGATATGGAAATGACTAATAATTTTCAAATATGGCACAGACTAAACTTGGGATAGTTATGCCTTAGAATAATTAAATTCTTTCTAAATGGAAAGTATACAGTCAAGATCCAGTTAATAAATGAACTAAGAGCAGTCTATCTTCATACATAGCTCCAGAATGGGGGAAAAGTGAAATGAAAACATAAAATATTTTCAAGTTACTGATTATAACTCTGTCTTGGATCATTACAAGTGAATTGTTAACATATATACAGGAATTTTCTTGTTAAGAGAAAATTTTGTTTTGTTAAAGAAATTTGGAAATAAAACTTATTCTAACACAGTATTCTTCTCAAATAAGTAGTATAATTTAATAAGATCAGTAAAAAAAACCCAAACAAACAATAAATCACTGTCTATCTAGGCCTAAAGCACAGTTACAGCTGTACATTATATATTCTGAACCATGGTTATTTAGCAACATAGATAATTCATTTAGGCAACAAATTCTGATATTTCTGTGAACATTAAAAAGTTACAAATGCAATGATTCATTATTAACTAAGGAAACATTCTTATAATATCAAAATACAAAGTAAAGGGGAAACATTCTTAAAACACTATGTTTTAATCTTGCTTCTTATACAGGTATGCTATATTGGTCTATTATTGTTAATACATAATACAATGGCTATTTCAGCGCAACTATGTAATGACTTGAGAGAGTACAGTTTCTGACAATAGTATTTTTGGGAGTGGGTCATGGTGCAAACATTGCTGCTTTATAAAGGAAAGCATTGTTCTTTTCTCCTAGGCAGAATCTGTGTTATGTTCTTTTGTTCTGATGATCACTGCAGACAATCAATAAGGTCCAAAGCTGCTGGTTCCCCTCCGCCTAGGTCCCAAGAGCCTGACTTGTGATGTTACTAAAATACCTCACAAGTTAGGGTCTCAGGGACTAGGAAAAGTCTGGTTTGATGCGGTAGAATTCTTCTTCCAGTAATAAGGCTAGCTTAGAAATTACAGTTGGGTGCTGTTAAACTTTTTCCACTAAATACTTGAAATACAGAGTAGAAAGGCATTATATAAAAATTAGGATCAGCTGAATAATCTTGATGCCCACTTAAAGGCTAATCCTCGACATTAAAATATTGAAAAATATTAGAAACAGTGCAAACAATGAACAGTTAAAGAGTCACTCCATTAGCTCCAAAGAAAAAGAGTGAAAATGGGTTAAAACCTGTTTCTAGCACATTATAGAGCAACATCATAGCCTCTATTACATTAAAGAAGGATTATATACCAGTTAATGGGACCCTAATTGAAATTCTGCTTCCCATTACACTTCTCCACAGCACAACTGTTAAGGTGGGCCCCAGGATATAGAACACTTAATTCTGACTTAAATGTATACCTCTGTAGATAAGAATTAAAAATTTAATTTTTTTAAAAAAAAAAACTTTTTGCATGTCATAATTTAATACCTCTGAAGCTTGATTTTTCTCATTGAATCTCCAAACTATTCAGACAGCAAATATTTCCAAGCACACTCTGTAGCTGTTTGAGCAATGTCATTTAATAATCATGTAACTTAAAATGCTGGCAGACCATAAGGAAAAAAAAATGTTTCTTGAATAATTGCGTTTTAAAGCTCAATACTTTTGATAGTATGCAATCCAATCCTGTATAGTCTCTGAATTTCCTCCGATGTTTTAGCCTTGTTAGTGGTTCAAGAACAGAATTTGTATTTTAGAAATGATCCAAGGTTTGGAAGCATAGAACGCAGGGTAAAACAATCGGACCAGCCATAACATACAAGTCCTGGCTACAGAAGTGGAATCTGTTTCTTCTGAAGTGGATGATCTTAAAGGGGAAAAGAGGAGGGGGAAAGGAAAAAACAAAACACAAAAACCGGAAAGAATTAGAATGTTTTCTTGTAGAACAGGTGAATCATCCATTTCCAACTTAGATGCAATGAAAACTAGACTGAACAAAATATTTGCTAACTGTCCCCCCTCCTCCACCCAAAGTACCACACCCCTTTTCAGCCACTGTCCCCCACCCCCTGTCCTGATCTTTACTTTGCCTTAGAAGACTTTAAATATTCTTCTCCATGATGTAATACATCATTATATAAGAGCTCTTTCTGTTTATCGTTTGATTTTCCATACTGAATCACTTATAGCTTAAAATAGCAAATAGTTTTTTTTAAAAAACCAACGAAACAAAAACATAAGCAAAAAAACCCAACACTCACAAAAAGAGCCAAAACCCCAAACAGTCCTTATAAGATATAAGTCCATGCTTTTTCTTAAACTGCATATGGCTTTACAATTTTTTACCATAGCACTGAACCAATTATTAGAATGAAATATCTCACCCCTCCATAAATATGACATTAACATAATTATACCACCCCCATCACGGAGACCCATCCTCCTTAGGGAATACATCTGATGCTCCAAAGATGGAAATCAGTCAGATTTTAGTTGCTCTCCAACGTACCTTTGCTTCTCACTGACTGACTGGCTTTTACCCTCCACGCACTCACACGCCACCCCCTCCCCTCGGCTAGACACGGATGCCCGAGTGAGCACGCGCGCGCACACAGGCATACAGACACACGGCGAGAGGCGAGGCAAAGCATCTGATGCTGACTCAGAGCGCTTCTGTGTGCAGGGGGTGGCAGCGGCTGGTATTTTCACTGCACTCATCATTAACATTAACTCGCAGTCTAGCATCCACCCTCTTCCAGACCCGCTGGACTGCAGCATTTGCATGACGCTGTCACTCTAGCCCTTGTAGGTCAAATGATAGAAGAAAAATTATTACGAGGGGGGGAAAGGATAAGGAGAGAAAAAAAGGAAAGGGGGGGAAGCCTCCAGGCTCTAATAAATGCTTTCATTTCTTCCAGACTCTCCTTATTCTCCCCCCTTTCACACACACACACTTATACTTCCTCTGAAGCTGTGTCTCAGTTGTTGGACATCTTTCCGGAAGAAAATGTCTTGTGTGCTTAAGTGAGCAAGTAGTCAATGGGTCCTCCCCTCACCTCACACTTGGATCCCCACCTCCTTTTCCTCCTTAATCAATAAGACAGATCTCCAAATGCAATTGTAGAAACAATCTCATCCTAGATCCACTGTCTCAAGGAAGCAGGCACTCAGGCTCATAACACAGAGAGACAGAATGCTAGTAATACTTAACAGTTCTAGACTGTTCCATGCTTTCATTTTCCCCCCTTGTCCCTTGGCTGTAGAAAGAGCAAGGGAGTTTTCACTTCTGTGTGACGCTCCAACCCAGGAGACACTTACTTATGCAGGGCAATTCTGTATATACTGTGTATATCAATCATTGCCATTTAATAATGAATAACATAATTTTAATACAAATAATCGCTTAACATTTATTAGTTGTGCTCTCATCTCACAGGAATCAAAGGGTCTGCCAGCATCTGAATCATCAGTATGACTTAAACTGTGTTGAAATCCTAAACTACTAGATTGAAATCAACCAGCAAAATATTAGTACATACATTTTTTAGGAATTTTTCAAATGCAATCAAATTGTTTTGTGTCTGTGGGTATACAAGGTTCTTTGAGATTGAGATAAAGTTTTACACGCTAATAATATAAATAGGTATGATCACATATAAAACATATATGTGATACATAAGTGGAAGTCATGTGCTATTATTTGTGTTACTATAATAGGAAATATTTGACAGAATACAGTTGTGTTACTTGCCACACTGTTTAACAAAACACAAGACAGTACATTGGTGTATATTGGCTTTCTTCTTCAATTGTTTCCTCTTCTGACAGAGTGTGGTAAACTGCCTACCTAATCGTTCTACACGAGCAATATTTCTGTATTACTTGCCAGGCAGAGTTAGACATCATGCCTCTGCAGCACACAACAGATGCGTACAAAGGGAAGCAAAGTACGGCAATCCTCAAACCAACTCCAATGCTGGCTAGTGTTGTGGAGATTTTAATTTCCCCACACACAGACAGATCCCAGCATGCAGTGCAGCACTGCAGGACCAACTAAGATAGCAGTCTGGCAACAGATCTGTGGCAGCAAATTGAAGGGCATCTATTTGCAGAGGTTCCAAAGAAAACATTACAAAACCGAAAAGAAAAAGAAAGGAGCATCTGTAGTAGGACATGCATCTCTAAAATCACCTCCTACAGGTTTCTGCTTTGAAGTAAACAGCAACAACAAAAAGGATGGCAAAAAAAAAAATAAAAGGGTGCTGGGAACCAGAGAAAATATGGAGTTAAAGACATCAATGAGTAAAGGACGGAAAGGAAAGAATCAGAGAGGGAAGAAGTAAAGAAAACTTTGGGAAAGAGGAAAGAGAGTAATGAAGAAAAGGCAAACGAGCAGACAGTATAGAATCATAAAATACTAAAGTAGCAAAAAATGCATAACATTAGATTTAATAAATTAAAGATTCAGGTTAAAAATTAATACAAAATGAAAGCCAACAGGTGCACATCATAGTTTATATCAGTAACAGGGAAATGTCTGCTGACTTTTTTCTGCTCTATGTGTAGAAATTTGCTCTTTCTTAATTTCTCTTAGCTTAGATGCATTTGTTTTTCCTTTTTTAGCTCTTCAGCATCTGTGCCCTATATAGTATTTTTTTCCTAGACAGTTGTTCACAATACTCTGGATAAATTAATGTCATGATCTCACAGTGGCTATCAAACATAAAAAAGCCTATTATTTTAATAATTGAACATGTGCTTACAGAAAACTGCTAACTAATATTCCAGCCCTGAGAATTGTCTGCACAAACACCTTACTCCTCTCTCTCTGAATCAGGAATGGCAGATGCAAATACAACCCAACCCAAGCCATCTCTTTTTTATTACATGTGCAGAGACAGACACACACAGCCTACAATTTAACTTTAAAGAAAACATAGATATATTAACCATGGAATTTAAGAAATTAGGAGGTATTTAATAAGGTGTTAACAAAGTAATAATTTTAATTGAATGGGCATGCATTTAAAATATTCATATGCAACAGAGTTTAGATAGTTTCAAGTGTCTAGACTTCAATAAGGACCACCTCAAGGGCCAAAGGAAGACTTGATTAAATCAATATTTGTTTGAAAGATGTGTAATCAGTTCAATTACCATTGTCATAGATATGAGTCGAAGGTCTTTTTTAACTCTAAGACTTTTAATCATCAATATTAAGGCAACACTAGATGAGAATGCATGCTTTGACTATGGCTAAAGGATTTATGAAGTTTAATTTCTGGCTCTGTTTTACATTTAATTAAAATGATGCAAGGCAAGTATAGTCTTGCTAGACCAATTATTTTTACATGCTATTTGAGAGTGTTCTCTTAGCTTATGAAAATATAATCAGGATAGAGGTGAATACTTACAAATGATATATTAAGTTTAAGAAAACACTGTGATTAATAACTCCAAAGCACTCTAAATACACCAACTACCTTACTACTTAGAGACATTTTGTTTGTTACAAATGGCATTTGAAATTAGTGTTACTATGAGAATCTTATTAAAAGCAGTCCATAAACTTATGTCAAGGGAATGAAGGACAAAAATTATCTACAGGTCATACTTGAACTCAGGCTTAATGGACCTGCACAATGTATTTTCATTACTTGCACATTTTCTTTGTTTCATTTAACTCATACTATGCAATAACGTGTTTCTAGACAAATGGAGCCATTTTAATGAAAATTAAACACAATTAACTTTGACGTTCTCAGTTATCCTTGTCACGGTATAAATGTGGAGTGACCACATGTTGTCTGATAGTGGCCATTTTAGACAACTTGGCTATACAACATTACTGATGTTAGAGAAAGCTGTCTCAGACAATGTCCACTTACATCACCTTTGTAAAAGTTATGCCATAACTAACCAATGCTACTCAACATTTTCAGTGTCATCTCTTTTCAGGGTTGACATAAATTGAAGCTGATACAAATATCTATGAAATAGACTTCTTTTAAAAGCCAAATTTTTTTTTTTTTACTGAAGAGTATGAGAATCTAGCACTCTTATGTAATAATAGTTCTGAAATGTTGTTGTTGTTGTTAAGTGCCATTGAGTCAAGTACAACTCATGAACAAAAGATCTGAACCCTGTTCTATAACTATCCTCATTTCTCTAATATTTATAGAGTTTCCAAAGGCCTTTTAAGAAGTGGATGCGAATCCTGCTTCCAAGCCCATCTTAACCTGGGAGCTCTATAACTCCTGTCCACCATGGGCAACCATTATGGATGGCCTTTGACACACCAGTGGTACAGCATCATTCAGTATCACAGCAACCTTTATTATCTCAGCACAGCAAACTGATAAACCATTGCTGTAGCACTTAGAACAATGTTCTTCCCAAACACAATTAATACTAGGATTGAGGGCCCAACTGATTTTTAAACACAAAGGCCTGCCCGTAGGTCCTGATTGACTTAAACAATAAGATTCCAGCCCATAGCTGATTTTTAACTAAATCCATCAGTTTACACATAATTGTGAATAAAATAAAATGAAACAATACAAAAATCAGGCCAAACAATTTACACCCAACTTTCAACAAAATCAAGAGAACCTCTAGAAGCCAACTGCTTCACACATGAGCCTCTAAGCTGGAGATTTACGGCCCAACTGACTTTTAAATACAAAGGCCCACCCACCAAGTACTGATTGACTTAAACAAGAGGCTTCCAGCCCACAAGTGATTGTTAGCTAAATTCATCAGTTGATACTCATAAGACTAATTAAGAAAACTCTGGTGGCCTAGTGGTAAGAAACTGTACTGCAATCCCAAAAGAATGTGATTCAAATAGCACCAGCTGTTTCACAGAAAAAGATGAATAATCTCCTCTGCAGTTAACTGCCTCTGAAAACCCATTAGAATGTCAGCTATGAACCGGTTACCACTTGACAGTACACTTCAACAGCAACAACAACAATAATAATTAAGGGCAAGGGCTATACAGAATTATACCAACTTTATGGTAATAGAAAACAAACTCACCAGAAGGCAGACAAATACAGAGTTTCTGAATAGAAAACTAAGATGCTTTCATAAAAACTTTGCAGAACTGAGAGTCCTGACCTTTCTAGTATCAACTAACACATAATTACATTTTATTTTTTTAATTTATTTTTT
>NW_006399831.1:12145994-12179446 GCF_000299155.1 Elephantulus edwardii | reverse complement strand
TTGAGCTGTGGTGCTGGAGAAGAGTATTGAGAATACCATGGACTGCTAGGAAAACAAACAGATTTGTCCTGGAAAGGGTTAAACCAGATGGCCCTTTGGAGGCAAGGATTCTGAGGCTCAGTCTAACTTACTTTGGATATGTTGTGAGGAGAGACTGGTACTTGGAGAGGGACATCATGCTTGGGAGGGTGGAGGGACAGTGCAGGAGAGGAAGGCCCTCTATGAGGTGGATTGATTCAGTGACTGGGATGGTTGGGATGGGAGTGTCAGAGACAGTGCGATTGGCACTGGACAGAGCGGAGTTTAGGGCTGTTGTACACAGGGTCGCTATGAGTCGCAGGCGACTTGACGGCACATAACAACAAACAACAACATATTTTCAATAAATAATGGCTATTATCAATGTGCGAAAAGCAAAAATCCAGTGAAAAATATCCTCTAAAAAGAATATTTATAGAATTTTCTGTAGTCTAGATAAATAAAGCAGATAAGAGTAGCAAATGCTATGATTAGACCATATTTTTTTCTTTTTTAAGAGAAAAGAAAGAACATTCACATGGTGGAGGGACAACAATCAGCTGTGAATGAAATGGACTTATGTGAATGAAATATGACTTATGTCACTCATATTCTATGAAGCAAAGCACTAAGAATAATATAAGGGCAAGAATATGTGTGTGTGAAACATGTAAGGATGTGTGTGTTTCCTGACAAAACATGTGAAGTACATATTACTTGAAACTATTTAAAAGCAATATAAAAGACAAACATCTTATTGTGGTTGTTGCTATGTGCCATCAAGTTATTTGCAACTCAGATCAACCCTGTGTATACTCTTTTCTAGCCTGTGCCAGTCTTTATGTCTCTGATACACCTGCTCCTATAACCCTGGTTATTGAATCAATCCTTCTCATTGAAGGTCTTCTTTCCTTTCACTGTCCTTCCACCATCCCAAGCATGACATCCTTCTCCAAGGACTGGTCCTTCTTCACAACATGTCCATAGTGTATCACATGAAGCTTCAGAATCCTTGCCTCCAAGGAGTAGCCTGTGTTCACCCTCTCTAGGACAAGCTTGTTTGTTCTCCTAGCAGTCCATGTATATTCAATACTCATCTCCAGCACCATAGCTCAAAGGCATCAATTCTCCTTCTATCATCATCCCTAATCATTGTCCAGTTTTCTGATGGATAGCAAGTAATTTTAAAGACTATGGATTGGATTAGGTGCACCTTAGGCTCCAGACTGACATTGTTGTTCTTCAGTACTTTGGAGAGGTCTTTGACAGCAGACTTTCCAATGCAATTAATCTTTAATTTACTGGCTGCTGGTACCAAGGGTATTGATTGTAAAGCCAAGCAAACTGAAGCTGTCAACAATCTCAATCTCTTCACCAATCAGGCCAATGGTGAGAATCTTTTGTTTTCTTGACATTGAACTTCAATCTATATTGAAGACTGCAATCGTTGACCTTCTGCAGCAAGTGCTTCAGGTCCTCCTCAGTGTCAGCAATTAGGGTTGTGTTGTCTCTAATGCAGACTGTTTATGTGTCTTTCTCCAATCCTGATGCCATATTTCTTCTCATATAGACTAGCCTCTTGCATAATCCGTTCTGCATGTAGATTAAAAAAATCTGTGGAGATAGCATACATCCCTTGTGTAGACTCTTCTCAAATTCGAATTATGCAGTGTTTCCTTGCTCTGTTCTGATGACTGCCTCCTGGTCCAAGTATTGAATTCATGTAAGCACAATCAAGTGTTCTATGATTCTCATCCTTTCAAACTTAGCCACAGTTTGTTTTGATCCACACAGTCAAATACCTTTGCTTAGTGAATAAAACACAGACATTCCTCTGATTCTCTGTTTTCAGTCAAGTTACATCTAAAATTAGCTATAATATCCCCAGTACCACGGCCTATCCTAAACCAAGCCTGCACTTCTGCCAGTTCTCTTTTGTGCTGTTCTAGATGTTTGTGGATAATTTTCAGCAGAATCTTGCTTGCATGTGATATTAATGACATTGTTCGCTAATTTCCACACTCCGTACAGTCACTTTTCTTTGGAATGGGAACAAATACAGGTGTCTTCCAGTCAGCTGCCCAGGTTGTTGTCCTCCAGATGTTTTGGCACAGCTTGGTGAGCACATCCAGGGCAGTGTCTGTTTGTTGAAATATGTCAACTGGTATGCTATCAATAAACATGTATGATAAAATAATTTAAAAATTTCAAGGTGAAAGCTTTAGTGATTTTTAACTTAATTAAAAGAAAATTGATCAATATTTCTTTTAAAATTTTCATTTTGGACTAGGAAATAATTCATTATTGAATCAGAGATTTTTCTGCCTAGGTTGTAAAAAGTCTCTATGTCAGATTGAAATTACTGGCCCCTTTCATCTTTTGACATATGAGTATAGAGGCTCAAAATTGCCATAGAAAAAAGTAATAATATTGTGGTTTTCCATCTTTTAGGAATGACTTTTTTTTTTTACCATGGCATGTGAAATTCAATGCTCATTCCTGTACATAGAAATTGACTAGATATTATTATAATACTATTGCAACTGTTTGCTGGTGTCCCTCTCCCAATCTTTGCTTTCTTCTGTAACTTGTGCAACTTATTTTACAATTCAAAATCTCATCAACATCCTCAAGGACCCCACCCTCAAAGTCCAAGCACAGAGAAAAGTTTATGAAGAGTTCATCTAAGACAACAGTTCAAAAACATGAACCTGAGTTTGGTTTGGAGGAGAAAGTGAAGCTAGACAATGATGAACATGAGCAAACAGACCTTAAGGATGTTGGTCTAATGTCTCATTGTCAGAGAGAAGATACTTTAATGAGGGGAAATACGGGAATAAAAAATGTATCAATTTATACTTAAATTTGCAATAGTCCCCAGGGTGCCATCAAGTTGAGTGCAACTCACAGTGAATTTATGAACAACGGATCTGAACTCTGTCCTCTTCTGTGCCATCCTTACCATTTTTGACACAGATGAGCCCATTGCTGCAGTCAATATGTGATTCCATCTCGATGAAATTCTTCCTCTTTCACCAGCCCTTTCCACCACCTTTCCAAGGATGGTATTCCTATCCAATAAAATTTTTCCTAATAATATGCCCAAAGCTTGTGATATGAAGTTTTGTCACTTTTGCCCCCAAGGACCATTCTGGCTATACTTTCTCTGAAACATATCTGTTTGCGCTTTTGACAGTCTAAGAAATATTCAGTGCTCCAACACAACAATTCAAATATATCATTTATTCTCCTGTCATCCTTATTCCTTTGGGACAGCAATGTAGAACTCATAGAACTCACTAGAGACTATGACATCAGAGTGCTTTTCTCAATGGTTGACTAATTTAGATATACTAATAAGATGTTTCTGTTGTTAGATATCATCCAGTCAAGTATGACTTAAAATGACCCTATGACTAACTGACCTGAGCCCTGCCATGTCCTATATCCTCATCATCTGACACCATTGAGCTGAAGTCATCATGCCAATCCATCTCAATGGTGGTATTTCTCTCCGTCTCTCACTGTCCATCTTTCCAAGAGTTGATGTTCCAGAAAAACAATTGAAACTATCAACAAAACTAGGAGTTGGTTCTTTGAAAAGGTCAATAAAATTGAAAACCATTAGCAAAACTAACAAAGAAAAAGAAGGAAAAGACACAAATAATCTGAATATAGGATGAAACAGGCAATTTCACAACAGAACCAACTAAAATAAAAAGGCTCATGTTAGAATATTATGAAAAACTATACTCAAATATGAAAACCTGGAGGAAATGGACAAACACTTTGAAATTCACAATCTATCTAAACTGACACAAACTGAAATTGACCACCTGAATAAACCCATTATAGAAGGAGAAACTGAAAAGGTAATAAAACAATTTCTATCCAAAAAAAGCCCTGGATAAGATGGTTTTACAAGTAAATTTTATCAAACATTCAGAGAAGAACTGTCACCAATTTTACATAAACTATTTAAGAAAATAGAAAAAGATGGAATTTTCCCAGAGTAATTCTGTAAAGCTGACATATTATGGATACGAAAACCAGGTAAAGACACCATAAAAATTTAAAATATAGGTCAATATCTCTCATGGACATTGATGCAAAAATCCTGAATAAAATCTTGGTCAAAGGAATCCAACAATACATAAAAATAAATAAATAAATAAATTCACCATGACCAAGTGGGATTCATAACAGGTATGCAAGGATGATTTAACATAAGAAAAATAATCAGTATAATTCATCACATTAATAAAGTAAAGAATAAGAACCACATGATCCTATAAATTTCTGCAGAAAAGGTCTTTGACTAAACCCAACACCCTTTCCTGATTAAAACATTCAACAGAATAGGATTAGAGGGATATTTTTTTTCAACATACTAAAAAGTATATATGCAAACCAGACAAGCGAAAGAGATGAAAGGCATTCCCTTAAAGAACAGGAAGTAGGCAAGGATGCCCACTTGACATCACCTCTCCTATTCAATATTGTATTAGAAATCTTAGTGATAGCAAGAAGACAAGAGAAGAAAATAAGAGGTATCCAAATTGGCAAAGAGGAGGTAAAAATATGTAGATAATATGATGGTATACTTAGAAAACCCTGAAGACTCAGCAAGAAAAACTACTGGACATAGTTGGCCAATTCAGAAAACTGGCAGGATACAAAATCAACATACAAAAATCAACTGGATTTCTCTACAGTGACAAAATAAAAATACAGTACCAGAGCTAAGAAAAACAATCCCCTTCACAATAGCTAATCACAAGATTAAATACTTGGGAGTAAATATAACTATAAACACAAAGACTATTCAAAGAAAATGAAAAAGTGGTGCAACAAGAAACAAAAAGATACCTTGAGAAATGGAAGACTATCCCTTGCTCATGGATAGAAAGACTCAATATTGTGAAAATAAAAATCCTACCAAAGGCAATCTACACATTCAGTGCAATCCCAATACAAATACCAATTCCATTCTTCAAGGAGATGGAAAAGGCAATGTCCAATTTTATTTAGAACGGAAAGAGAACCTGAATAAGGAAAACACTCCTTAAAAAGAGAAACAAGGTAGGAGGCATCTCACTCCCTGATTTCAAATTCTACTACACTGTTGCGGTGGTCAAGACAGAGTGGTACTGGTACAATGACAGATACATAGATAAATGGAATAGAATTGAGAACCCAGGAACCAACCCGTATACCTATGGCCAACTGACTTTTGACAAGGAGATGAAATCAGTTAAGTGAGGAAACAGCTGCCTTTTAAACAAATTATGCTAACAGAATTGGAAAACCATCTGCAGAAAATTCAAACAAGACCCACACCTCACACCATACAAAGAAAAGTGGATCAAGGACCTTTGACTAAACCAACGAATATAAGCTTCATTAATAAAAGTTTGGAAGAACCTTGAGCACTAATCCATACATCTTGAGTCTTCCAAGAATTCTGAAAAACCTGAAACCAGGAAAGGATAAAAATAGATGAACGGGACCTTCTAAGAATCAAATCCCTATGCACATCCAAAAACTTCTCCAACAGGATAAAAAGGGAAGCCACAGACTGGGGGCGGGGGGGGGATATTTGGTAATGCCATTGTCTGGATTTACAGAATACTTGGGCACCACAAAAAGATAAATTTAAACACTATTGCAAAATGGACACAGAATATGAACAAACACTTCAGCAAAGAAGTCACTGATGGCTAACAAACACATGGAAAAATGTTCAAAATCCTTAGCTCTAAGAGAGATGAAAATCAAAACAACTATGAGATATCACCTCACCCTAGTAAGAATAGCAAAATTTAACAGAGCAGTAAGCAACAATTGTTGGCAAGGTTGTGGAGAGACTTTAACCCTTATTCACTGTTGGAGGGAATGTAAAATTGTGCAACCACTATGGAAGTCATTATGGTACTTTCTCAAAAAGTTGGAAATAGAAATATCATTTGATGCAGCAATTCCACTACTGGGAAAATACCCTAAAGAAACCAGAACTGCTATCCAAGCAGATATATGCATGTTGTTGTTGTTGTTATGTGTCGTCGAGTCTTTTGCGACTCATAGTGACCCTATGTACAACAGTCCTAAACCCTGCTCTATCCTGTGCCAATCGCACTGCCTCTGACACACCCATCCCGATTACCCCAGTCACTGAATCAATCCACCTCATAGAGGGTCTTCCCCTCCTACGCTGCCCCACCCTACCAGGCATGATGTCCCTCTCCAAGGACCTGTCTCTCCTTGCAACATGTCCAAAGTATGTCAGACGAAGCCCCAGAATCCTTGCCTCCAAGGAGTAGCCTGGTTTAACCCTCTCTAGGATGGATCTGTTTGTTTTCTTGGCAGTCCATGGAACATTCAATACTCTTCTCCAGCACCACAGCTCAAAGGCGTCAATTTCCCTCTATCCTCCCTAGACACTGACCAACTCTCTGATGCATAACAAGTGATTGCAAAGACTATACCCTGTATCAGGCACACCTTAGTCTCCAGAGAGACACCGTTGCTCTTGAGTACTTCAGATAGCCATGTTTATTGCTGCTTTGTTCACAATAGCAGAATTGGAAACAACCCAAGTGCCCATCAGCAAATGAAGGGATAGAGAAGCTGTGGTATGGTCACACAATGGAATATTATGCAGCACTGAAAAACAAAGAACTCATGAACTATTATACAAAATGGGTGACCATGGAGGACATAATGACACTATTATCAAATAGGACTGATATGGGGGCTAGGGGGAAAGTAAGAAAAGAGGAGATAAATAACGTACAGGACATTGAAACAGACAAGAGCGAGAACTAAAAGGACCATATAATTAGGTATTATTGGCATGGCAAAAGTCCAGAATAAGAGTTGCATAGTAGAGTGGTCCATGAGGTAAGGTGCGGGGGACTGTATAACAATGAGAAAACTCATTTTCCAAAGAAAAAAAGCAAACTAGGGGTGGGGAACAGGGAGGAAAATGTTTACCAATGAATGAATGGAAATAATAAAAAAAACCCCAAAATAAAAAAACCACAGCACCCCAGGGAACCCTTAGGAGGATTTAAAAAAAAAAAAACCAACAAAAAACACCCAACCAAAAAAACCCACACAAACCCCCATCAAAATTAGGGATTTTTTTCAAATGACTAAAACAATAGATAAGGTATGAGTATTTGTTAAAAAAAAAGAAATTGATATTCCTTTCCAAGGAATAGTCTCACAAGCTACCTGTCCAAAATATGAAAGATAAACTTTCACTATCATTGTCTTTATTGAGCACTCTGATTGTACATTTTAAAAAATCTGTTTGTTCTTTTTGTAATCCATGGGATATTCAGTACCTTCTCCAGCACCATAATTCAGAGGCATAATTTCTTCTTCTGTCATCCTTACTCACTGTCCAGATCTCTGATGCATAGTAGGTGATTGAGAATACCGTGGCCTGAATTAGGCTCACCTTAGTTTTCAAACTGACATTATTTGCTCTTCAGGATTTTGGAGAGCTCTCTGACAATGAGCTTGCCAAATGATTGCTGGTACCAACAATGTTGATTATTAATTCAAGAAGAATTAAATAATTGACAAGTTCAGTTTGTTGTGTCATCTACCTAACAAAGGTTTTTGATGAGTTTTCTTCAAATCCTGATGCCACATTCCTCTTTATAGAATCAAATTTCATGAATTATTTACTCAGTATACAGATTGAATCAGTATGGAGAAAGAATACAACTCTGAATACATCCTTCCTGATTTTAAACCATACAGTGTTATCATTTTGTTCAGACAACAGCTTCTTGATCTAGGTATAGTTTTTGTATGAGCCCAATTATTCTGAGATTCCTACTCTTCTAAATATTAGCCATAATTTGTTATGATCCATAGAATCAAATGCCTTTGTCTAGTTAATAAAACACAAATAGACATTCTTCTGGTAGTCTCTGCTTTCAGCCGCGATCCATCCTAACGCAAAGGTACAAGGTTCAAATTCACCAGCTGTCCCTTGGAATACAGGTAATATCTTTCTGTCTGTTTTACTGTCTCTGAAAACCCACTGAAGAGTCAGTTATGAGCGAGTTCTGACTCAATGGTACAGAGCAGTAAGACATTATTTCTGTTGTGTTGTTGGGATTTCTAGTAAGTTTTAAAGAGAATAATGCATCTTGCCTTGTTAAGACAGAATGTAAGAAAGATTTTAAATGATACTCAATGACTTTAAAACTACCCTTGTAAATGAAGTTAAAATATGATGAAATAGTGTGAATAACAATTTGTATTTTAACTCGTACAGCTAGTCACTACTCGTCATTTATTGGAGGCTTGATAGGAGGTTGTCATGATAGTTAATGTATTTTAGCAGAGCTCAGAATAGGAAGAAAAGCCAGGAGCTCTACTTCTAACACTCAATCATTGAAAACCCTGTGGATCAAGTGGATTGGTACATTATATCATTAAATTTACAATTTCTCTCTTTATAGGTTATTTTACTTTCTGTAGATTCGCGCCCCCCCCCCCGATTCTTTATCTTTTGCATGTGGCCATTGAGTTAATGATCAAGAAAATTATTTACCAAGTCTTAAAATATGTGTATGCATTGACATGAAGAATCAACAATTTTCTTGAATGATTGCTTTTAAATTAAGTTTCGATGGATAAAGAATGTAGGATAAACAGATTGAATGGTCCTTTTTTAACTTCAAAAGTGGATTTTTTCTTTTAGTATAATAGTGATCTGTTTGCAAAAATCTTCCTAAGTGAATTTTCAAAATTTGAATTTAAAATAATATCAGAGGAATCAAGTTAAATTATTCTAAACAACTAGCAAAAATTTTGAGAAGGATCTTTTTTGTTTTAAACTATACTAATTTTCAAAAGCTATTTAATTCATGGAATAAAGACATCATTGGAAGGTTACTATTCTGATTTTGCATAATTATTTTAATCTACTTTTCTCTTTTTATGAATTAATATGCTAATTTTCTAGTTTACCTACCCAAAATTCCTATATTGCTTTATCCATTGATCATAGCTGCCAGTTCAAAATATATCATACTCACCTATCTTTTTTTAAGTACACTATGGCTATTTATTCTGTATCACCTAAATTCCATGCGATTACACAAAAGACACAATAAGCTATACTACATTTTAAAATTTTCTATACACATTATTTCACATTCTTCTAAAACTTTTTCCTAGTAATATAATTTGTTTCTGAAATAATATTGAGTATTCTTTCCAAGACAGGAATTTAAGTTTGCTATCAGCCAGGAACTTAGAAGATGAATTGCACTGGGAAAGTCAGAAAGTCTACTGTCAGAAACCTCTCCAAAGTACAAAAGAACAATGATGTCAGTCTGGAGACTAAGGTGCACCTGATCCAGGCTGTAGTCTTTGCAATTACTTGCTATGCATCAGAGAGCTGAATAGCTACTAGGGATGATAGAAAGAGAATTGATGCCTTTGAGCTGTGGTGCTGGAGAGGAGTATTGAATATACCATGGACTGCTAAGAGAACAAACACATCCATCCTAGAGAGGGTAAAAACAGGCTTCTCCTTGGAAGAAAAGATTCTGAAGCTTCATCTGACATATTTTGGGCATGTTTCAAGGAGGGACCAGTCCTTAGAGGGACATCACACTTGGGAGGGTGGAGGGACAGTGCAAGAGAGGATACCCTCAATGAGATGGATTGATTCAGTGATGGGAGTAATGGGGATAGGTGTGTCAGAGACAGCAAGATTGGCACAGGATTAGAGAAGGGTTTAGACCTGTTGTACATAGGGTTGTTATGAGTCGGAGGCAACTTGAAGGCATATAACAACAGCAACAAGAATATATCTTTGGTGGTAGAAATCACTGTTTCTTACAAGTTTTTTAGATTTTACCCCCACAGAATATGTTTCATGAAAAGTGATACTACAGCATATGCTCAAATTTTATTATGCAAGTTTCCAAAATAAGGTGAAAGAGTGCCAATTAAATGTAGGCAGGGGGAAAAGAAACCTTGCTGGGTGCAAATTTCTAAGCATTATAAATGTAACTTAAATATTTCTGAACACTGAAGGTTCAAGTGTAACCTCTATTCTCACACTTTGTTCACATCCTTTCCAATCAATCATATTGATTTTGTTAAGGGTCAGAGGGTATATTTTCATTGATCAAGAAAATAGCCTGACACAGCAAAACTGCCAATTCAAGACAGATCAATCTCACCTTTGTCTCCTTTTGGATACATTATGGTTATTTTTTTTGCATCACTTCAATCTTATAATGTATATCCTCATCTTAATAAAGGAGAGGAATAAAAATCATTGTTTTTAGAAAACATGAGATATGCCTCGGTCTCCCCATGCTGAATTGCTAATGAATTTAGTGGCATTATGACACCTTATAAATGATTGGTAGCATTTTCAAATTCACTAGAGAATCAAGGCCCTTTTATAGGTTTTCCAAAGCATAAAGAAAAACACTTCCAAAAATTGTTGAATCCACTTTGAAAATCAGTGTCATTTCTGGGAAATAACAATGAACACATCATTGCAGCCATCTTTTCCAGAGATAGAGTATATAGAATATATAGGTATATATTAATTTTTTCCAAATGTCTCAATGGAACTTGTTACACAGCAAACAGACATCCTGGAACTGTAATAAAAAGTAATTGCCCAACTTAGAGAAATATGCAGAAAGAAAACATCCAATATTATGCCATTCCTCTTGGGAGAGGATTTTGTAAGACAGTGTGTACTTCAAACCCCCAAGAATTATTAACATTTTGACTTTTCACTAATCTGAAGTGTTATGTGCTGATTATATTCTACCCATTCTTTCTATGAACTTAAGAAACAAGCAAAGTATCCACAAACAGAACTCTCATCTTCTGCATGACCCTCAGGCAGGACTATTTCTCGCAAAAAATGCCTGCTTATGTATTCCTTTATTTACCAATTTAATGAATTATTTATTTTCCCTTATGAGTCATGAGTCATAATTCAAAGTGGAAAAGGGTTAAATTGAAATTTATGTTCAAATACTTGCTATCCAAAAGCTTTGAATTTAAGAGCAAACATATTCATATTTCTCTGTTTGACAAAGAGCTGTTTTAAAGGACAGAGCATTAAGCAAAAGAAAACTGCTTTTCAACTACTACACCTAGAGTGCTCAGTAGAAAAAGAAAACAAAACAAAACAACTGTACTGCTTCCCTTAAATGCTGGACCTTTTAAACACTTGCCGAATGAAAGCATTATAAAAAAAAATAAATAAAGTTCCTTTAGTAAAGAATTAAAGCTGAATATGCAACATTTCTTAGGAGTATTGAATAAGTCTATTTGTCCAGCTTACTTTGCAAAGACTGCGGAGAAAACAGCACCATAAACACTTTCAGTCCCCACACAAGGGCTAACAAAGAGTCCTCTTTCTAGCCATCTAATCGGGTAATTTATTTTTTCAGCCATCACATAAATCGAAACACAGCTGTAACCAATAACTTGCAGATCCAGTTCCCAGCCAGCTGGAATCAGTTCTGCTGAAACAGCAAGATTTTTACATTGTTCACTTTTGTACATCTGGAGAAATCATTGAGGTTCAAAGGTGACCAGAAAAGCTCTTTAAATAAATCCAACCAACAGTGAAGATTTGCCTAAGGACCTACAAACTCCACATTCACTTCTACAAAATGTTCATTTCATGAAATTAATGCTTAGAAAGGCTATTTGCATCTTCATCAACACAGACTTAATGTGTTGCTAATTGAATTAAGCCCTTAAACGTTTGGTTCAAATAACTCATTTAAGTTTCCTTACCACTTTTTGCCATGAGTTGTCACTACTTGAAGACAGTTCTAGTAAAACATTAAATCACACAAAGAACGTTGACCATAAAAATGGAACCTGCAGCAAAACCAGAGACCAGAAGTATACATAACTCACATCTCAAATTTAATCATGTTTAGCTCATATAAGCCTCTATTTAGATAAAATGAATGGAAAATACTACCCAAAAGAAAGCTGAGCTGGAGTACGTCCACCAAATCAGGCAGGCAAATCCCCAAGGAGCAGAGTCCTGAGAGCAAGAAGGATTAAGAAATTTCCAAAGGGAGCCTTGGATGGAGGTATTTCTGGCACAGGAAAAAGCAACCCAAGGGGCTGCAGCCACTTCTGTTCTATCTTAGAAAATACAACTTCAGGGAGGACAAAAGCTAAAACCCTAAGAAAACAAAAGCTAAAGCCATCAAACCTAGACAGAAAATGCCCAAAACAAAGAGACTCAAAGAGTAAATAACAGAAGTATTAGTGGTATTTAAATTTGTGTGCATTATCTTGATTCAAAAGCATCATTTATTTAATAAAAGTCATCAAAAAGATACTCATTTGAGGAAAAGAAACATATATGATTGGCAAATTTATACTACTTTTATTCTGTTAACAATATAAAAAATAAGTTACAAGAATACTTACTTTTCCTTTAGTTAACTCCAATTACTATGCCAGTAACACAATATTTTTATTACTTGACCATTTTCACTCAAATATGTGGCTATTTCTGTAATTAGATCAATAATCACTGCTGACATCAGTTGGGGATAGGAAGGGAGAGGTGGGAGAGAGTGGCGGAGACAGAGAGTGAAGGAGGGGAAAGGGGGAAGACTGAGGGGGAAGAAAAGGGGAGGAATGGAAAGTGAGTATGTTTTTCATGTTATACTCAATGATGATGGTTATCACATGTGTGTGTTATGCACCACTGAGTCAGAACCAACTCATAGCTGACCTTCCAGTAGGTTTTCAGAAGGTCTAAATTGCACAGGAGATTGTCAATCTTTCTCCTGTGAAGCAACTGGCAGATTTGAACAGTGTGCCTTTGGATTGGCAGAAATATTTATCATTAGGCCACTAGAGCTTCCAACACATAATGAGCTCATGTGTTCTCAGGTGCTGTTGACTATGACTCATAGTGGTCCTATGAACGACAGATCTGAGCCCTTTCCTATGCTGTTCCATCATCCTCATCTCTCACACTTAAGCCTATTGCTGGAGTCAGTGTGTCAATCTGTTTCCTTAAGGCTCATCCTCCCTTTCACGCACCCTCTACCTTTCCAATCATGGTATTTCTTTCCAAGGGTTATCCCACCCTAACAACATGTCCCAAGTATGTGAGACAAAACTTCACCATCTTTGCAGTATTTCCCATTAAACTTTTAATTAATGTGACTGATTTTCAGTTGCCAGTCATGATAAACACAAACAAGTTTTGAGCACAGGAGTCTAGAAAAATTATAAATATGAAATTTTCAATTCAGGCTTGCTTTGTGCTATGATGTTGAACAGGAGTCAGTGACAGTTCCTCAGTATAACACAGTAGGAAGGAAAGCCCGGTAATCTACCTCAAAAGTGAGCTGCAAAAATCCTACAGGTCACAATAATTCTTTATCAGTCAATTATAGGAATAGTGCAGGACTGGACAGCGATTTGTTTTGTAATGCACGTGCTGCCAAGAGTCTGGGAATGACTGAACTACCACTAATACCAACCAATGCCAACTAAATTTGGTAAGAATTATTTTTAAAAATTTATGATTGATGCAAAATTCACTAAAAAATATGTAGGATATCTACTCTCAAGCACATCTGTGGCTATTAACTGGCTATGAGATCTTGTAGAAGACACATAACCTCCTGAACCTGTTTTCTTGTTTGTGAATACACCATTTGTCAGTTTACAGCCTATTGTCCAGTTTAAGTGTGGCATTTTTGTAAATAATGAGAGTAAATCTCATTATCGTTGCTGTTAGGTGCTGTCCAGTCGACTACAACTCATAGCAACTCTTTGAACATTGGTTCTGAACTCTCCGCTATGCTTCATCATCCTCATCAGGTTTGGTATAGTTGAGTTCATTGGTGCGGTCACTGTGTCAGTTCATCTTGTTGAGGGTCTTCCTCTCTTTTGCTGACCTTCAGTTTTTCCAAGCATGGTGTTTTCAATGGACTGGCCCAAGTTCCTCCTAGCACCATGCATTTAAACAAACTAATTCAGAAATGATAAAAGATAACATTTTTTGAAGAGTAGAAGGAAAATTCTTAATTGTATAAATATACAATATTTTTAATATTTATAATATGAATATACAATTTAAAATTAAAATCTTAGACTTCCCATTATATTAAAATAAGGTTAAAGTTAGGCAACTCCATATCTCTTTGCTTGACTAAAATATTAAAATATTCTTCACAATTATGTTCACAGGATGCAGATTTCAGTGCTACGTATGAAAATTTTGGGAATTTTAATTTGCATTTAATCTAGAATTCTGTGATTTTTATATATGTATAAATTAGTACTATTTCTCAAAGCATGTATCTGTAACAACAACAGCAACAACAAATTAGTACTATTTCCAAAAGCATGTATCTGTAACATAAGATATATTTATATTTATACATAAAAATGTTCACTAAATGAATAAAAGTAACATAAATTTTTCATAATCCATGGGATAAAATAACTTTTACGAGTATTATTAAAATAAATTTCTCAAATATTTGTTCATAAAACAAAACATTAAAAGATTATCCATTTTAATAATTATGGAGAGAAAAAAAAATTTTCTTATTAGAAAATTACTTGTCTTGCATACTTTCTAATCAGTTATCTTTTAACATGTCTGGCTAACAACTAAATATAATACTGGTAAATGTTTAAATATTGCTGATATTTTTTTAGCCATTTACCTACTTATTTGCACTTTTAATTATGAAATAAGCATGATTTAAAATAAATATTATTAAGTCTTACATATAACGTAAACTTTGACTCTGTTACTCATGTGATTATGTTATAAAAAGTTGTCAGAGGTCTAAAAATGTGTGCTAGTCCTCACCCCTCTTCAAGGACTAAAAATTGAGTTTTATATCGATTTTCAAACTAGTAAGCCAAGGGGAAAAGAGGCAAAACACGTAAGTGTTCCATATCTATTTGTGAAAATATTTTGTTAAAGAATTTAGTTAACTAATTAGATATTTTGACACTTAGGTAATACTGTCATTTCCTCAATCTTTCACTTTTTAAATTGTTGTTGTTGTTATGTGCCGCTGAGTTGCTTGTGACTCATAGCGACCCTGTGTACAACAGCCCAAAACTCTGCTCTGTCCTGTGCCAGTCCCACTGTCTCTGATACACCCATACCAATTACCCCAGTCACTGAATTCATACACGGCCTTCCCCTCCTATGCTGTCCCTCCACCCTCCCAAGCATGATATCCTTCGCCAAGGACCTGTCCCTCCTTACAACATGTCCAAAATATGTAAGACAGAGTCTCAGAATCCTTGCCTCCAGGGAGCCGCCCAGTTTAACCCTTTCCAGGATGAATCTATTTGTTTTCCTAGCAGTACATGACACCCTCAATACTCTTCTCCAGCACCACAGCTCAAAGGCATCAATTCTCCTTCTATCCTCCTTAGTCACTGTCCAACTCTTTGATGCATAACAAGTGATAGAAAAGACCATGGCCTGTATCAGATGTACCTTAGTCTCCAGAGAGACACCATTGCTCTACAGTACTTTGGAAAAGTCCCTACCAGCAGATTTTCCCATGGCAATACACCTTTTAATTTCCTGGCTTCTGGTGCCAAGACTGTTGACTATAGAGCCAAGCAAACTAAAGCTGTGAACAATCTCAATCTCTTCACCCTCCATCCTGATGCTGCCAATTGGTCCAGTGGTGAGAATCTTTGTCTTCTTGACATTGAGCCTCAATCCATATTGTAGGCTTCAGTCCTTGACCCTCTGAAGCAGGTGCTTCAGGTCCTCTTCAGTTTCAGCAAGCAGGGCAGATTGTTGATAAATCGTCCACCAATCCTGACCCCACATTTCTCCTCATAGAGCCCAGCCTCCCGGATAATCTGTTCTGCATAGAGGTTGAAAAGGTATGGAGATAGGATGCATCCCTGACATACGCCCTTCCCAATTTTGAACCATGCAGTGTTCCCTTACTCTGTTCTGCCGACTGCTTCCTGGTCCAAGTATAGGTTTCGCATTAGAACAATCAAGTGTTCTGGGATTCCCATTCTTCTCAGAGTCAGCCATAGTTTGTTATTATCCACACAGTCAAATGCCTTTGCATTGTCAATGAAACAAAGACAGACATTCCTCTGGTATTCCCTGCTTTCAGCTAAGATCCATTTAAAATCAGCTACAACATCCCTAGTACCACGACCCCTTCTAAACCCCGCCTGGACTTCTGGTAGTTCTCTGCTGCTGATGTGCTGTTCCCGTCATTTTGGATAATCTTCAGTAAAATCTTGCTTGCATGTGAAATCAGTGAGATTGTTCTGTAGTTTCCACATTCTGTTGGGTCACCTTTCTTTGGGATGGGAACAAATATAGATCTCTTTCAGTCAGTTGGCCAAATGGTTGTTCTCCAGATTTCTTGGCACAACTTAGTGAGCATGTCCAGGGTAGCATCTATTAGCTGAAATACTTCAATTGGTATACCATCTATTCCTGGGGCCTTATTTTTTGCCATTTCCTTCAAAGCAGCCTGAACTTCTTCTTTCAACACCATAGGCTCTTGCTTATATGTTGTTTCATGAAATTCTCCTGTGGCTGCCAATTCTATGCCAATGCTATGAATAGAGTCAGTGAATTATGCAATTATGTCTATAAACTAGCCTAGGAAGAAAGAAAAGTTTACTCATATAACTTACTACTCGAAGCTTTCTACTTACGAAATTAATGCAAATGAATCCTAAACTCAAACTCACTGCCACAGAGTCAATTCTGAATCCTGGTGCCCTTCAATTGGTTTCCTGATGTTGTAAATCTAATCTGCCCATCTTTCTCCTGCACAAACACTGGTGAATGTCTACAGTTAGAAACCTGTAACCTTTTAGTTAGCAGTAGAACACACCACTGACCATACTATGGAAGTAAGAGACTTAGAGTTAAGTACCCTTACATAATTTACCTTTAAAAATTAGTGTCATTTAAATAAAAACGTGATTTGAACAAATAAATAATGCCACATGCATGGGCACACATCTATCAAGTGTTACACAAGGTGCCTTGTAGAAATTTCTGCCAAATTTTAAATCAATTTGACAAAGCATTTTATTATGCCTTCTTTGTGCAAAATGAAAGAAAATGTCGCTGTCCTCAAAAAGCTCGAAGCATGGTGAAAGTGTCAGACAAATAAAATTGAAATACATCGGGGAAAGCGGCACATACTGTTAAATATGATGTGATATAATTCTAATTCCTTGCTTTTTAGAAGGCTTATAACAGGATGCTTGGCTTGAATTAAACCTGGATAACAAGGGAAGGACCACCTGTAAGCAAAACTAGAGGAAGGAGAAAACCAATCTAGTGTGAGGGCACAGCAGGAAAAAAAAATCTCAAAGGCAAGGAGTCAGGCCATTTTTAGGTGAGCAAGAAAATAGAGTGACAAAATTATAATGTTATAAAAAATATAATGTTATGTATGAAATGTTAGTAGATATAGTCCCAGGTATGTGAATTAGGAAGGAGCTCTGATGGCACAAGGTCTTAATACTATACTGTTAATTGGAAAGCCACTAGTTTGAATCAACCAGCTGATTGCTGGTTCTTGGGAGAAAGATATGGCCTTCTGACAACTGGGAAGATTATAGATAGAAGGGTTAAGGCCTTAAGGTGGCTTGTTGTTGTGTACTGTCAAGTCAGAACCAACCCATAGCTGACCTTCCAATGGGTTTTCAGAAATTACACGGGAGGAGGTTGCTCATCTTTTTCCACAGAGCATCTGCCATCAGCTATTCAAACTATATGTCTTTGGAATTGCAGCGTAGCTTTTTATCACTAGGCCACCAGAGCTCCCTAAAATGTTTTAAGAAGAACTTCTAATATAATTTGTGGGCTGTTATGTACTATCAAGTTGGAACTGACCCATATCTGATCTTCAAGTGTGTTTTCAGAGGCAATTAATCACGTGGAATCCTATGGAAAAGATGGCAGATATGAACCATGTGCCTTTGGGATTACAGTGCAAATTCTTACCACTAAGCCACCACTTGTTGTTGTTAAGTGCCATCAAGTTGTAGACAACTCATAGTGGCCCTATGAAAGAAAGTCCTCAATACTTTTATAACTTTAATCATTTCTCCAAGTTCAAAGAGTTTCCAGAGGCAAACTATTTTGAAAGTGGATCCCACACCTGCTTCCAAGTTTGTTTTAATCGGGGAGTGCCACCAAATACTGTCTATCATGGATAACCATTATTATATTTGAGACGTCAGTGTTTAGCATCATAGCAACCATGAGTTAACTCTGTACAGCAAATGGACAGACCAGTGCTATACTACTTAGATGAATGTCTGACCAAATGCCTTTTTAAATGTTGTTGTTGTTGTTATGTGCCGTTGAGTCATTTGCAACTCATAGCGACCCTATGCACAACAGCCCTAAAACCTACTCTGTCCTGCGCCAACTGCACTGCCTCTGACAAACCCATTCTAAATATTCCTGAAGCTGGACTTTATAAAGAATAATATGGCATCAATATTAGAGAAACAGCCTTCAACAACCAGTATTATGCATATGATAAACCTTGCTTGCTGAAAGTGAGGTGGACCAGAAATGTTTACTGCAGAAGATCAAGTATTACAGCCTTGCATATGGATTAAGCCTCAACATCAAGACAACTAAGGTTTTTACCACTGAGTCAATAGGTATCATCATGATAGATGGAGAGAGGATTGAAACTGTCAATGATTTTTTTCTTTCTTGGATCCATAATCAACACCTCTGGCAGCAGAAGTTAGGCAATTAGAAGGCATATTACTTTGGACAAGTCTGGTGTCGGGGAGCTCTCCAGAATATTGAAGAACATGATGTCAGTTTGAAGACCAAAGTAAGCCTGACTGAGGCTAAGCTCTTTTCCAACACTTGCTATACATTTAAGAGTTGGACAATGAAAAAGGATGACAGATGAAGAATTGATGCCTTTGAGTGGTGTTGGAGAAGAATACTGAATATACCATGGAATGTTAAAAGAACAAACAGATGTGTCTTGGGAGAAGTGCAACCAGAGTGCTGCTTGGATGCAAGGATTGTGAAGCTTCATTTCTGATATTTTAGACATATTGCTAGGAAAGACTATTCCGTGGAAAGGAATACCATGTTTGGAAAGGTGGAGGATCAGTGAAAGAGAAGTAGGCCCAAGATGAATTGACAGTGACTGGAGCAAAGGGCTCAAGTGTATCAGAAATTATGAGGATGTCACACTACAGGGTAAGATTCAGGTCTGTTGTTCAAGAGTTAGTATGAGTTGTTCTTGGCTTAATGGCTCCCAACAACAACACCAGAACAGAGGAGTTCTGGTGGACTAGTGGTAATAAGTTAAAGGCACATGGTTCTAATGCACTAATTGCTCCAAGGGGGCGGGGCAGATGGGAACTCTCCAATTTTGTGATTTAAAGTGTCTGAAAACCCACTGGAGATCAGCTATGAGTCAATTTCAACTTGACATAAAATAGTAAAGCTAAAACTAGTATTTTTGCATCTATGTCATGTTCTTGCATTTGTATTTTCTCCTTTGGATATTTAACATTTCAAACTGAGATAGTCATCATTGCTTAAGTAGCTGAGTAATTTCAGCACATTTTTTTTGAAATATGTGCCTTTTACTTGAATTATATAGCATATCACATATCACTATATCTAATAAGACTTTATTAAAACTTTTATTTATAGGACTCATTTATTCATTAACCCATTTTTCCTCATTCAACTATTTTTATACCCATCTATTGCTGATGTGAATATATATGTCTAAAATTACAGATGTCTTTTTCTTGCAGAACTATGACAGTAATGTGCCACTGAATAATGGTCAAATGAAAGCTCAACTCTATATTCTACTCTTTCACATGTTTAAAAAGATGCACAGTCTTAAGCTACACAACGAAGTAGAACCTGAGTGATATGCCACCATTCCACAGGTGCATTCTAAAGAGCATTTCAGGGGACTAAGGTCAAATGCAAGTAATAAAAGATTGGATCAAAATTCCATTAAAGATTTTATCACATTTAAGATTTCAAAAACTTAAATGTGCATGTTTATGTTACTTACATATCTAACGTCTAACTTTTTTTTTTCGGGGGGGAAGCACTCAGGTCCCAGAAATGCATTCATATGTGCATCATCAACAAGTGGTTTTCAGTATTTCTGGTGGTTAATCCATAAAGAATTGGGCTGCTAACCTCTCTGGCAATTCAAATCCACTAGATTCCTAAAACATAGACTTAAGAATAGTTGGTCCCTTTTTAGAGCAAGAGAGAAGAAAAGCTAAGGAAATTAGTGACAAGTTGAGTCAAAGGAAACGGAGAATGTAAACTGACATGACAAACCACAGAGCTCTGGAATGTGTATAAAGTGAATAAAGGAGTAAGGGAGGGAAAGGGGTTGTAAAAGAAGAGATACAATTTATGCAATGTGCAGGAAAGGATGTAAACCTCTTAGTACTCACTCAATGAGCAATCAAGAGGAGTCCTGATCCGAGAAGATAAAAACTCTTGACTAACTGAAGAGCACAACAGCCTGCTTCTTTGTTTGGGTTTGGCCACTCAATTTTGCAATATGACTTAATCAAGGCTCACTCTTGCTAAACAGAGTTTAGACTGGATTTCAAGTCAGTATTCTGGGTAACTTACTGGTAAATTCATGGAGGCTAAGGTGGCTGGAATTCACTTTCCCAGCTCAAGGCGGCCCTCAGAGGGGAATTATACCTACCTAGCTGCAAGAAGTGGTACTGCAATCCCAAGGGCACACAGTTTAAATCCACCAGCTGCACTGTAGGAGAAAGATGAGCAGTCTCCTACTGTGTGATAACTGCCTCTGAAAACCTGCCAGAGGGTCAACTATGGGTCAGTTCCAACTCAATGGTACACAACACAACAACAACATAACAATTTTCAAGAGGTGTGTGTTTGGTACTGATAATTTTTTCTTATATTTCCATGTGATTTATAGCCTTAGAAAGTCGCTGGAAGATCAGCTATGAATCAGTTCTGACTTGACAACAGTGAGTCTGACCATTTTGAAATTAAGATTTCAAAAAGCATGCAACACTTCAAATGAGAAAATGTAATGAACAATTATGAGGCAGGTAAAAGAAGGTAGTGAAAGTCAGAAATTCTCAGTTGTAATTTTGTGTTTGAAATGTTTGTCTTGGAGCTACACACAGGCTACTTAACACTATCAAGTGCCCGTATGCTTATTTGAAAAGATATTGTGTTAACACTTTGGAATAGGATGCCAACTTTAAGCCCAGTGGGGGGAAACATGCCATGAAAATGGAAAATAACATTTCTACAGAGATTGACTTGGGGTTATTTTACCTACTCTTAGGGGGCACATGGTTCAAATACACCAGCTGAAGGATGAACAATCTCCTTCTGTGGGATTAACTGCCTTTGAAAACCCACTGGAAGGTCAATTATGGGTTGGCTACTACTCAAGGGTACACAGTAAGAATTTTCAAAGCAAGTTTGTCAAATAAAAATAAAATATCTTACATAATTTCTACTTTGTTATACTTGGTTTATACAACTGGAATAAGGTGAAAGAGTTGCTAAGATTTGAAGCAGAAAGAAATCAAAGATAAGGTTTTAATTTCTTCCATTGATTGAAGTCCATATGATGTAAAACCCTCAAACAATTCCCAGACTGCCATGTCTTTCTCTCATTGAGTGGCAGGTATTTTGGAACTATAAGAGAACTTCAAGTGAGGTTAAGAAGAAATAGAGAGGGGGGGGGAAAGAAATAGAGATATCTTCTTCAATGTACAGGATCTGAAGGAACTGACATTCTGCATTGAAAATTCATATTTTTCTAAAGTGCAAAGTATAAATAATAATGCCATTTCAGTTTACCTATGTTTTCCAATAGAGTATAATATTTTTAATAGAAACACATTTTTAACTGCTTTGAAAATTCAGTGTTGTAACAAACTTTAAAAATACTACTTTCCCATGGACTCTAAGAAAATAAAAACAAAAGACTAAAAAAAGAAAATGTCTATATGAACAAATTGGGAAAACAAAGTATTTACAGATTCAACATTTTCTGGTTTTATCCACACACCACTTCCTTTCTGTCCTGAGATAGTGGGTTGTTGAGGGCTTCCTCCATACGCAGGAGGTCATCTGTCTGGTCCAAATAACCACAGTCAGTTCTAAAAGGGCCCTACTCATGACTTAGACAATTGAACCAAACCTCAGATATACTGAATAATGATAAAATGAGTAGTATATATGCATATATCCTAGAGAATTATATTTTCATTTAAATTGTATTTAACTAATATTCAGTAAATCATCTCTGAAGGCTTGAGTCTGAACTGACTCATAGCTAACTCTTCAGTGGGATTTTAGGAGACTGCAAATTACACAGGAAGAGATTGTCACTCATACCCGCTCTGAGCCGTTAGTGGATGTGAACTTTCAAAAAGTCATTGCCTTTGAGTTAGCACCACAATTCTCTGTAGACTATGTCACTGAAGCTCCTACTTCATTAAAAAATAGGTATTTGAGAAGGGGCTTGCATATTGGAGGGATGGAGGATGCAGAGGAAATAAGGAATAGATGCTGACTCCTTTCAGTCTAGTTGAGCTAGTCCTGATGGTATTTCTAAGTTCTGGAGGCACAGTGGTTAAGTGCTGCTTACCAAAAGGTTGGCCATTTGAACCCACCACCTACTCTGCAGGAGAAAAGTGTGACAGTCTGCTCTTTAAAGACTGCAGATTCAGAAACCCTATGAAACAGTTCTACTCTGTCCCTGCAGAGTTGCTATGAGTTGGAATTAACTGGCAAAAATGGATTTGGCTTTGGGGGTTTATGGGTATTTGGAAAGATCTTCATTAATATTCTAGACAACATCTGAAAACAGACCTCTATTAACTGAAAGAAAATATTTTAAAAAATCATGTAACATTGTTTAGTAGGGAAAGTTACAATCTCCAAACAGTATTTGACCAAAGGTTATTTTGTAAAGAGAATAAAAATATGTTGGGCATTGCATGAACTAGAAGCATACATTACAACAACAAAGGAACAGCGACCACAGAACAAAGTCAAGCTTGTTGAATAAAAAGTGCTTATTCATCCATTCACTCTTTACAATCAAAACCCTTTTCACAAAAAAAGGCTATCTTGAATGAATCATACAAGTAGAATTTCTAAACAAAGAGACAGTTTTTGCTATATTTTTTTTTCAGGACAGCTACCTAAGCTGTACCTACAATTTTTGGGGGGGATCCAAACACTTCAGAGTTTTCACATATCTCAAACATTTCAGGAATTTTGATCAGAATGGTTTGCTTTATCTTCTAAAACACTATCTTAAGAATTTAAAGAAATGTTACAAATTTTCTGTGAGGTTAAGTACAAAATGTTTTAAAATACTATTTTTAAAATTATAAAGATGGGAAGTAAAAATCACAGAGCAATCTGCTCCCAAGAAATAACAATGGTAAATAATAATAATAATAATAATAATAATAATAATAATATTAATAACAATAAAATACAAAACCACTAAGAACTTCAGAAATTAGTAACATGTGATATTAAAAACATATGTTGAAAGCACTCTCATTTCACCTGTTTATATCTTATTCCCATTGGAGACTGCCTCACTACCTACCTACCTATCACTCCACTACTCATCTACAAGGCAAAGATAGGCTTATAAACACATTTTAAATGGTCTACTCATCAGACCTGGTTATTTCTATGTCTGCCTGTTTTTCTTTCAAATGTTCAATGATTCTTTCATGAAATATCTTATTAATTTTACCTGGTTATTTGAAGGTCAGACAGTTATAATTTAGCTTGTCTTTTGCTAAAATGTGCTGATTACATTATAACAATTTTAAAAAATATTCTAATTCTTTTCCCCCTAAGAAATAATATTTCTCTGCTTCCTTTTCTTTTGTTAGGTATTTCAGAGCTGATTCCAACTCACAGCTACTCCATATACAACAGAAAAAAGAAAAAAGAAAAAACCATTGCCTGATCGTATGCCAGCTTTGTAATCTCTGCTGTATTCTAAGCTATTGTTCTATTCACTCCATGTGTCCTTCTTTCTTTCTCCTTATACATATAACATGCTCGTATTATGACTGGAAGAAAGAGAAATCTAAGTTCTCCTCAAGAGATGCAGCAATTCCAGTCTTTGAGAAGATAACCCAGCCAGCATGACATAATATAGTAGTTTGTGTCTTGCTATAATGCTGGAAGCTTTATCAATGGTATTTTAAATACCATAAGGTTCATCCATGGTGGATAGGGTCGGCAGAGCTTCCAGAATAAGACAGAAGAGAAGAAAGGTCTGATGGATAACCTACTTCCTCTAAGCAGCCTAAAAACCCCTCATAAATCACAGAGTATTATTAAAAAAAATTATTTGCGTAGTTTTTTTATATCACAAGGAAGTACTGATCAGTGGAGAGCAACAAGTTTTGCACAGTGAAAGACCAAAGAAGGTGAGAGAAACCTTCAACAAGATGGAATAATGATGCAATGGATTAAAAATAACTGACGATCATGAGGATGTCATAGGGGTAGGCATTATTTTTTTTTTTTGTAGACATGAGGTTGCTAAGAGTACCCAGATAATTGACCTTCATCAAAGTGTTAACAATAGTGGAGGCTACATCACATTAACCATGTTTTCATTTCTCAAGTTTTAGACATCAAACAACATCACTTAAGTATCAGTTCAAAGTTTCAGACAAGATGATCACTACTTATTAGCCTTACAAACTTATTGTCAGTGAGTCAACTCAGAATTATAGAGATCTCACAGCAAAGAGCAGAACTGTCCCATATGTTCCAAGGCTGTACCTGTTAAAGAAGTAGACTGTCATTTCTTTCTCCCACGAAATAGTTGATGAGTACAAACCATTGACCTTTGAGTGTGAAGTCAAGCACTTAATTACTGTGTCACTCATCCTTCTTACCTATTAGCCTAATCCAGAATCATTTAAAAAAATACTAGAGTAAAATATTTTGAGTTTTTATTTAGAAATTTAATGTATAAATAACCACTATTCCCAGTTTTACAAAAGGAATTTACCAAAGTTAATATTATAAGACCGATGTCAGTGGTGATTCTATTGGGTACCTACCATGTGGGCAGCCAGGGTTTAATTCCAGTCAATGTAAGTCATTTACAGACAACACACATCTATTGGTGTTGCTTGCACACATCTGTTGGTGTTGCAATATTGCTATGATGCTTACAGAATAAAACAGACTAAGAAGAAAGGCCTATGAGTACAACCACTTGATCTATAATGAACATGGAAATAGTATCTGCCAAGGTAGAATTTATTCCATTTTTCATAGTGTCATTATGATTGGGGGATAACTCAAGGTCTTAATCCTCTTCAATGAAATAATAAGCTAAATGGAAATGCCAGTAATAATGAAGAGGTTATGCATCAAGGGTCAGATAGCCATAGTAAAAAAAAAAAAAAGAAAGAGAAAAAGGCATAAACATGTCTATGTAGGAGCCACCTAGGGATTCATAAGTTTCTTATAATCAAGGCACAATAAGGCTTAACTGAGGAGTTTATCTACTAAAGTCATCCCTACTGAAGCTGCCACCACCACTTGAAAAGAAGCTGAGAGGGAATAGCATGATTCAGAGCTGAAATAAACATTCTAGACTAAACTCTCAGTTTCAGAAAGTTATTTAACTATGTGGGCATCAGTATTCTAAATAGGGCTACAGATTTAATGTAAGTAAAAAGATCATTCATATTATAGACAGAAGAAAATAAAAATAAATATATGAAACACTATAAAAGTTACAAAATCAAGTACTTGTGCAAGGAAAAATTTACTAAGAAACTCAAACTCCTTGCTATCAAGTCATAGCTAACCATCCACAGTGGCTTTTCAGATGCTGTCAATCCCATGGGAGGAGCTTGCCTATCTTTCTCCTCTGGGGCCTCTGGTGGATTCTAATATGAGAGAGATGCCACTTTGGGGTTAGCAGCACATGAGGGAATGGGAACTCAAATATTTTCTATTAAACTAAGTGATAAAAAAAATTGGTAATACTGCACCTTGTTAAAGGTGAAATACTTTGAAGACCCAGAAAAATAAGCAGTCTCTCAAGTTCTGGATCTCACAGATTTCACTGCAGTTATTAAGAAAATGTGAGAGAAATGTTTCCTCATATTCATATATACAAATCTTGCAGTTTGAGGTTGGTATGCAAATGAGAGAAACTGTGATACAAAGTGAGTTGTGCTCCTACAAAAATTGCAGATGCAATTTAGGGGTGGCAGTGACCAAGTGTGACTTCATCTGCTTTACAAAGTGTACATGTCCCCATTAATAATATATTCATAGCAGCAAATAGATAGCTGCTATGTCAGACACCCAAGGCCCTCATCTTCCTGCACTTATTTCCACTAATCACAGGGTTTGATATTTGTTGTTGACTCACAGACTTAATTCACAGTGTGGTTCCCAGAGGGGTTTATTAGGGAAATGGGTTGGGGCAGTAAGAAAGGCAAAGAACATCTCACAAGTCCATGTTTAGTCTAGTAGTTTCAAGCTGAATTAACAGCAAAACACAATTCCTTAATTAGTAAAAGTCCTGGTTTCAGTTTACCAACCAAATTCAAGAAGTCTCAGGTCACACTTTGGCATAGTCTCTTTACCACCATAATCAGGGGTGTGTGTGTGTCTCTCTCTCTCTGTCCCTCCTTCCCTCCCTCTCCTTCTACCTCTCTCTTTCTCTCTTCCCCTTTCTGTTCCCCCTCCTCCTACCCGCCCCCCCCCAAGCCCTAACACTAAGGTTGTACCTTTCTGATGGTTAAAACCTATCAAATATGCAGTTTGAGAAAGATGAGTAATATCCTCCTATTCAGTATACAGTCTCTATGAATTGTTTCCAATTTCAAAGCAATGAGTACACTAGTGAGTGATGTGGTATTTGTCTGCTTCATGAATCATGGATATGCTTGAGATAATGGGGACAAAATAATTTAAAGTGGTACTGTTGTTGTTATGTGTTACAGACTTAGAATCGACTCAAGCTGACCCTCTAGCAGGTTTTCAGAGGCCTTTAGTTGCATGGGAGGAAAATGTCCATCCTTCTCCTGCAGAGCAGCTGGTGACTTTGAACTGTATTGCTTAAGATTGCAGAATCCGAATATTCCTGAGAAAATGGGACAAAATAATTTAAGGTTGCATAGTGTTGACGGCACATAACAACAGCAACAATAAGTGTGTAATAAGTTAGTTGTTAATCAAAAGGTCAGCTGTTTAAATCCACCAGATACTCAATTGAAAAAAGATGGGCTGTTGCCTAGCATAAAAGTTTAGCACCTTGGAAACCTGATGGCTATGATGCAGAATCTACTCAATGGCTGTAGATTTGCTTTTCTTAAAAGTATTTTAGGGGCGTGGCCTAGTGACAAGAAGCTGTACTGCAATCCCAGAGGTACACGGTTCAAATCCACCAGATGTTCTGCCGGAGAAGGAGGGACAATTTCCTCCTGTTCCAGTCAGATCTGATTTGACGGTATATGCACAAAAAATAATAATAAAAAATAAAAAAAGAAATAAATAAAAAGTATTTTTTCACTTATGCTAAATATATAAAAATATAAAAAATCAAAACTACTTAACATTATTGGAACAATTAAAGATTTTGAAGAATCTTATAAATTGATTTCTACTTATTCAGAACTGAGATGGACCATTTAAGTAAATGGCAATAATTGAAAGGAATATGTGTTTGTTTAAAAGGGGTAAATGTAGCACAGACAAAACAAATAAACAAGAGAAAAATCTTTGACTTCTAAAAGGGGCAAAACAGCAGTCTATTTCAATTTGAATGCACCATTATTTCTTTGCAACTAGAAAATATATGTCAAGATTCTTTTTCAAGATTTCACAATACCACACTCAGATATCTTTTCCTCCATGATACTATGACTACAAACTACCTGGATAAGAACATTTTAATATATGGATAAAGTATTAAGGACTTCTAACTAAGTCCCATATGCTGAAATACAAATAGCTGATTAAAAGTTTCCTTCTAACCATCTCTGACCTCTATTTACATGAATACTCAATTCTTCTTAAGATTTTTCTTTCTCATACCCATATAACTTTGCTCAACTTATTAGAAAGAGTTAAGAAGAAAACGTGTCTGTAATCTAATGACTGCAATAGTACCCTCATCTCTTCACCCTAACATCCTCCAGAAGGAGAAAATATATAGGCAACAGTTTGTGAGGCATTAAAAGTAGCAGCCTCAGGATGAGTAAACATAGACTAGGAAAGTTCACACTACATATTGTGAAGTGTTAATTGAAGAATGTTTATTTGGCACAAGAGTCACCCTTTTTTTGTATATTCCATAAGTTGACGGTGTCATGTTCACATGGCTATGCCACCTTGTGGTATTGCGTCTTCCAGGGAAACATGTCAATGCTATCAACTCCCTTTCCTTTAGTACTGATTTCATACACTTAATTTAAACTATGATTTGGAACTCTGAATACGACAATGTATTATAAAATTAATCCAATGCCTTTTAGGATACTTTAAGTCAGGCTTCACATAGAAGCTGATTTCACTAAAGAAGATCACCATGTCTATAACTAGTGGGTCACCGACACATAAAAAAAAAAAACCCCTCAAATTCCTCTCATTACCATGAAGGCAGAACTGACTGACAGTGAATGCCCCAGTGGCATTCTGAGAGAGTAAATTACACAGGAGTAGATTGCCCGTATTTCTCCAGCAGAACAAATAGTGAGTTAGAAACACCAGAGAGATGCAGGCTTTGGGCTAGTAGTACAATTCCCTGTGCACGATGTCACCAGAGCATCCTACACAAAGAGGGGAAAAGTATAGGAAAAAGAAAATATTTTCTTTTATGTGTGACATTTACTTATTCTTGGTTTGCAAGAAATGTAAAAGATGGTGCCCTCCTTTCTGCTGAACAAGAAATTAGTGGCAAGAACATGCTGGTCTAAATGTGGAGGCAAGAAAGTCACAAAAACTTAAATAGGAGGATGCATTTGCCTAGAAAAAAACATTCGTAGCTGATAATAATACCAGTGGGATTTTAAGAAAGTGTTCCTCGTATTTATGCACATTAGTAGTGTTAACAGGCACTGAGAAAAGAAAAATAACAAAAATGTTCCGTTTTGGTTCCAGAATAAAAGTCAATGAGCTCTGAAGATGAGGAATATCTAAAGAAAGTGGTAGTCTATGAATTTATTGAAAGGAAAAAGCTTTGTTTTCTTATGTACATTAAATTTGACTTAAAGATAATTTTTCTTTTAATTGACCATTTTGCAATGTTATTGATGTTGTGTACCATTGAGTTGGAAATGACCCATAGTTGACCCTCAGACCAGTTTTCAGAGGCAGTTAATCAGATGGGAGTAGATTGCGCATCTTTCTCCTGCGGAGAATAATCTGTGGGCCTCGAACCACGTACCTTCAGAATTACAGTGCAGCTTCTTGACATTAGGCTACCAGAGCTTCCCTAATTATAATAAGGACTCATAATTTTCTGTTTTCTAAATGCTAAGAATTCACTTTTTATAATTAAATAAGTCAAAAGCATAGAACACTGGGCATGGCATGTACAATTCTTACTTTTAAATATCTAGATTATCTCCTTAAAGCTATACATGAGAAAAGAAAAGGAGGGAGTTTACTTTGGACAAGTGATAAAATTTTCTAAACCTATATGTTAATAATAATTAGCACAGACAACAAGTCTGCTCAGAACTTCTCAACAACCCTAGAAACTTGTTCATTTATATTGGATTGTAATGACGTTAGGTGATGTGATGGTATAGTGGATTAAGTATTGGGATGTTTTAAACTCACCAGCTGCCCTTGGGGAGATAGCTGAAGTGGCCTACTCCTGTAAAGAGTTATAGCTTTGGAAGCTATGAACATTTTTACTCTCCTTTAGGGTAATTTTGAGTTGGTAATGGCTCAATGGCAGTAGGTTTGGTTCTAAAGTTATAATGACTTTTAAGGAGCCTTGATGCTGGAATAGTTAAAGAATGAATCAACTAACTTTGCCGGATTCAATCTCACTGACCAGCTTCTCAGGAGAAACATCTGGCATCTACTTTGACAAAGATGACAGCTTAGAAAAGCCTATTATGCAGTGCTGCTCTGTCACACTGAACTGAGTGCAAAAGCGACTTTACCACTTAACTACAATGTAATGACATTTTAAATAAAAAATGCTTAGTGAAAGAGCCTGAAACAATGGTTAGTGAACTTTATAATCAAGTGAAGTGAACTCTGGTAGCCTAGTAGGTAGGGATTTGCACTGCAGATGGTTCTCATTCACCAGCTGTTCCGTGAGAGAAAAATGGGCAATATCCTCCTGTTGTGATTTAGAACCTCTGAAAATCCATTTGAGGGTCAGCTATGAGTTGGTATAGTCTATAAATGTGCAAAATGGCTACTTTTATGCTAAGCTGCCCAAGTATCAAAGTATTATCAAACTTGTTTTTCCATCAGACTTGTTTTCTGGTTTCTTCCTAAAATGAAGGCAAGGTGATCATTAAACTAAGCTTATATATTGCTAACATTTTCCCATCAGGCTGTGTATTTTTTTTTAAATTTTGCTGCATATTGGGGGTTCTTTGTGTTGTTGTACCATCCAACAGGTTTTCAGGGGAGTTAATTAAATGGGAGGAAATTGCTCATCCTTCACCATCAGAGAAGCCTGTGGCTTCAAACCTTGTGCTTTTGGAATTGTAGTGCAGCGTCTTGCCACTAGTCTAAGGGTTGTTTGTTAGGCTATCAGAGTTCAGAGCTCATTTGAGTATGGATATAAAATACTTAGCTGCTTGACACACAGGAGCCCCTCCTCCCATCTTCAGCAGTAACTTCTCTGGCCCTCTACTACCAGAGCTGTGAAGCACTGCATTTTATCCCTGGTCAGTAAGTCCCAATAAACTAATTTCTTTTAGGTTGTCTCTAAGTCAGTGTTTTGTGTCTGCAAACAGGAGCTCTGGGGAACTTTCCCTCTGAGGAACAAGTCCCCACAAAGGTAAATAATAACACCACCATATTCAAGATCAGGATAATTTATTTCATAAGATGTACTAAGATTTGAAATATCTTATTAAGAGTTACTGTTGTTATGATCTCATCCTCACTAGGAAAAAACTGTTGCTGTTTGTTAAGTGCCATTGAGTCGCTTGCAACTTACGGCAACCCTATGTACAAGAGCCATAAACCCTGCTCTATCCTGTGCCAACCTTATTGTCTCTGAGACACCTACCCTCATTACTCCAGTTACTGAATCGATCCATCTCATTGAGAGTCTTCCTCTCTTACATGGTCCCTCTCTAAGGACTGGTCCCTTCTTGTAACACGTCCAAAGTATGTCATGTCAGACAAAGCTTCAGAATCCTTGCCTCGAAGGAGCAACCCAGTTTCACCCTCTTTAGGTTGAACCTGTTTGTTCTCCTAGCAGTCCATGGTACAGTCAACACTCTTCTCTAGCACCACAGCTCAAAGGCATCAATTTTCTTTCTATCATCCCTAGTCACTGTCCAGCTCTCTGATGCACAGCAAACAACTGTGAAGTCTATGGCCTGGATCAGGTGCACCTTAGTCTCCAGACTGACATCATTGCTCTTTAGTACTATGGAGAGGTCCCTGACAGCTGACATTCTCAATGCAATTCATCTCTTGATTTCCTGGCTATTGGTACCAAGAGTGTGGAGCCAAGTAAACTAAAACTGCTACTCTCTTCACCATCCATCATGATGCTCCCAATTGGTCCAGTGGTGAGAATCTTTGTTTTCTTGATGTTGAGCTTCAATCCATATTGAGGGCTGCAGTCTCTGACCTTCTGCAGGAAGTGCTTCAGGTCCTCCTCAGTTTCAGCAAGCAGGGTTGTGTCATCTGTATAATATAGGCTGTTGATGAGTCTTCCTCCTATCCTGATGTCGCATTCCTCCTCATCCAGCCCAGCATCCCAGATTATCTGTTCTGCATATAGATTGAAAAGGTATGGAGACAGAATACATTTCAGGTAGACCATGCAGTGTCTCCTTCCTCTGTTCTGACAACTGCCTCTTGGTTCTCCTAATAGCCCATGGTATATTCAATACTCTTGTCCGGCAGCACAGCTAAAAAGCATCAATTCTCCTAGCATCCCTAGCCATTGTTTAGCTTTCTGATGCATAGAAAGTAATTGCAAATACTATGGCCTGGATCAGGCACACTTTAGTCTCCAGACTGGCATCATTGCTCTTCAATACTTTGGAGAAGTCTCTGACAGCTAACTTTCCCAATGCAGTTCATCTTTTAATTACCTGGCTGCCTGTACCAAATATGCTGATTATAGAGCTAAGCAAACTGACACTGTTAAAAATTTCAATCTCTTCACCATTACCATGATGCTGTCAATCAGTCCTGTGGTGAGAATCTTTGTTTTCTTGATGTTGAGCTTCAATCCATGTAGGAGGCTACTACAGTCCTTGACCTTCTGCAGCAAGCGCTTCAGGTCCTCCTGAGTTTCAGCAAGCAGGGTTGTGTCATCTACATAACACAGATTATTGATGAGTCTTCCTCCAAACCTGATGCCACATTTCTCCTCATAGAGCCCAGCATCCTGGATAATCTGTTCTGCATGTAAATTGAAAATGTATGGAGATAGGACACAACCCTGGTCTATAACCTTTCCATTTTGAACCATGCAGTGTCTCCTTGCTCTGTTCTGGAGACTGCCTCCTGGTTCAAGTATAGGTTTCACATAAACATCATCAAATATTCTGGGGTTCACATTCCTCTCAGTTAAGAATTGTGGTTACAAAAATTTTAACTGTAGACATTGCAGTTTGACAACATAGAATAAAGTTTACCACTCGATGTAATTCTTTCTTAACTAATTATATATTCAATAGTTAGGCATTTTTCAATATTACAGTTTTGGTTGAAATATTTATATTTTAAATATATATCCAATTTTTAGTGTTGTAAATAGTATTAAATATATTTAAATATATACAATAACTATATTAAAGTTTGTTATAGACATCAGAAAGCTTAAAATATATTTATTCTACTTGCTAATGGTTTTTATCTCTTTTACTACTTCTCAAAAATTATGCCCTTCTCTCCTTCTCAAGCAGGATTTAGGTGACAGAACCAATTGTACTTGTGAAGATAAGGCTGCAGGTATGACTGATAATTTTCCCTGATGACTGTATATAAGGGAACTACTAGACTAAGAAACTACATAGTGTTTACCAAAATATCATTCAGAACCTTGCTAAATTATCTCTTAAATTAGAAGCAGATAGTTTTTGTCATTGGGTTTGACTGTATTGTAATTTAGTATATTGTTGTTGTTGTTGTTGTTGTTGTT
>NW_006399831.1:12118405-12145089 GCF_000299155.1 Elephantulus edwardii | reverse complement strand
CAGTGTTACCCTGCTCTGTTCTGACTACTGCCTCTTGGTCCAAGTATAGGTTTCTCATTAGCACAATTAAATGTTCTGGGATTTTCATTCTTCTCACAGTCAGCCAGTTTGTTGATCCACACAGTCAAATGCCTTTGCATAATCAATGAAACACAGATAGACATTCTTCTGGTATTCTCTCCAGAAAATGAGTAACTATAATGAAGAGTTGATTTACTCTGCTTGAGAATGATAAAAATAATAACTGCCACAAGTTTTAAATATATTCACGAAAATAAAATAATACAGCAGTAGAATTAGGAAAATACCACCCATGCACTATCTAGGGATATACATTCTCCAAGTAGCAAAACGGTATACAGAAACACAGATATTGTGGGCAAGTACATTTCTAGGGTTTTTAGTCTCATTAGAAAAAACCCTGAGGTATGGTTGGTCACATCTCATATAATGAATGAATTACAACATAATGTTTTAAAAATCTGAATAAATATTAAATTTATTTTATATGGAGAGCAAAGTAACAGACAGTAACAAAAGATATTGCTCTTAAAATATTTAATAAATATATATGTTATTTATGTTAAACCAAAATCAAAATATGTATGGGATATGTTCTGAACGAAACAAAAAACCTTCTGTACTTTTGACATCTACAATTTAGGAATGAGATCCATTTAAAGCATGGTCATAATCTCTCATTACATTATGATCACAGATGAACATGAGATCATAACCTTCTTATTCAATCCATTCTGACTCTTGGTGACCCTCCATGTGTTTTTGAGGGTGTAAATGTTAATGGGAACAGACTGTCCATCTTTCTCCACTAGGGCTACTGATGAGATATTGGAATTAGGTGTCCAGCAGGTAGCCCCTTCTGCCACTGGAGTTCCTTTGAAGTGGAATAGGTATTTATATAATGTCATAAAGAAGTAACTTACTGTACATAATTTAGTTGATTTACTGCTTCTGATTATCAAGAGTGGAAAAAAATTTCCTCCTAAGCTTGATATGTTTACTGTAAACAGTGTTTTGTTTACTCAATATTACCAAACCTTACCCACTGCAATTCCAACTCAGAAGGACTCCCTCTTAGATTTCTTAGACTATACATCTTACCAGGAGCCAACTGCCTCATCCTTTTCCTGAGAAGCAGCTGGTAAATTTGAACCAATTACCTTATGGTTAGCAATCTGCACATAATGCAGCAATCTAAGATGAGTATTTCCTAGTTCATTATTAAACTTGGGATATAACTGTTAAAATGCCCTATGGTAGAGTTAATTCCAAGTTACAGCGGCAACCCTGTATCAAGTTTTCAAGGGGAAGAATCAAATGGGTTATGATTCAAGGGATTAGTGAAAGTGACCAGAAGGAAAGAATATCTAGAACATTCTGCTTTTTTTTTCTTCATTGTGGGTCACTGAACTTTTCCCTGAACCATTGACTTCCTTTATTAGATATATTTGACACGTTTTCCCTCTCTACACATATGACTTGTTTTTTTTTTTTGTCTAATTACAAGGGCAAGAGCTATCATCATTACTTGAAAAACTCAGAAAATATAAAAATATTTCTGTATTTCTTTTTCTCTCTTCATTGCTGTTTCTCTCACTCAGTCTTTCTCTCCACAAAGCAGCTTGAGATGGGTAGCCACTGGACTGAAAAAAATCATGAGCAGCAGGGGAGGTGCTCCTGGAATGTGTTGAATGTGCATTCCTGAGATACTGGAAAGGGGTGGCTCTCCCTTCTTGGCTCAAACCCATTTCCACAGATTTGGCTGCTTTACCAGAAACACACAGTGCCATCAATTTAATTCTCACCTATAGCGACCTCGTGTGTTAAAGGACAATGATGTTCCACAGAGATTCAGTGGTGAGTTTTTTGGAGGAAAATTAGCCCACTTTCCTTCCCAATTGTCTATGGATAGCAGATATGGGTGTTATCCTTTTGCATCTCAAAGTAGGAAGTAGGTGTTTTGAAACATTCAGTGTGCTCCCAAGTCCAATGTCCCCAGCTTTTAGTGGCTCTACCTCACTATCCAGGCCATCAAGCCAACTCATTATCAATCCCATAGGACGGAAACACCCAACAGGGCTTCGGATGCTGTGGATTATCACAGGAATAAGCTCTCTCATCTTTCTCCTGAAAAATGGCTAGTGGAGTTTTCGGTTATATGCAGACCAACATTTAACTTACTATGCCACAAAGGATCCTGTGGAATTTGTTGTTATTGGGTGCCATTGAGTCGAGCATAACTCACGGCAACCCTATGAGCAACAACAGACGTGACCCGTATTCTATCCTGTGCCATTCTCATCATCCCCAACACATTAAAACCTCTTGCTGCAGTAACTGTGTCAATCAATCTTATCGAAGGTCTTTCTCTCTTTCACTGACCTTTCCAAGTATAGCACCATTTTCAAGGAATAACCTTTCCTAGCAACATGCCCTAAATAGGTGTGAAGTAGTTTTATCATCCTTACCTCCAAGAAGCACTCGGGCTGCACTTTTTCTAACCTACTTGAAGTTGGAAATAGGTTTCTGGAATTAGTCTTTAAAAGAAAAACTTAATTTTATCTAAATACAATTTGTCTGATTTGTTGTATTTTGACCCTATTAAGAGAACTACCTACTGGGTTTTTGATGCTAAAATCACTAACGGAACAGATCACCTGGTCTTTCCTCTTATGGAGTCATTTGTGGGTTTGTCCTTCTCAGAAGTAACCAGTGAATCAACCATTGAACCACAAGGGAGCTTTATATTTAAGTTAGGGCATTTATTTTTAACCACTTCTATTTTTAAATTAAATAATAGAATGCTGATTTGGGGAAGTTGTCTCATTATAATTGACGGTTTTAAGTCAAGAGCAAGGCACGATAGTTAGCACTAAAGACATATTAAGGAGAAAGGTCCCTTCACTCCAAGATCCAGCAGACCGTTTCCTGATATGTCTGTGACTTATTCTTTACAATGTTTCCATTACTTTGTAGTCTGAATGGCTTTGTGACTGTTAAATAAAATTATACTCATGTTGTTATTGGCATTTATCTAATTTTAATTTTTCAATAAAAATGTTATTAATGTTAGTAATTATAAAACATAATTTTCCAAGAATACTTTGAAGACCAACCTAAAAGTCATGAAGTTAAACTTTTTTAATAAACAGAAGAATGAACTTCTGATCAAAACTTAGTACACAGCTGCTTTCTAGAACAGCCTTGCAAGTTCCTCACTCATACTACACCATCTTCTTGCCATATTGCACTCCTACCCCAGTTCTTCTACACATCTATTCTTGTAATGTGCTTATGATAATTCTTTCTTGAGAATTATCTTAGGAGTCCAAGTTACATAAATGACAGTGATAATGGTTTTTCTAAGCAAGCCATTTAAATCTATTGTGGATTAGGCTTTATAGATAGACTGTCTTTTGATATTTAAATTAGTGTATAATATGAACAGTAATGAAACTAATTAGGAACTTTATTGCACTATTTATGCTTTCATTAACTAGCAACAGTCCTGTGCCCACTTTTCCTGAATTAAGTTGGTTATATACTAAACATTAAGACATAAAAGTATCAAAAGAATTTGAAAATAAAATAGGGCAATTACATATGCAGAGTCATTTACTTCTTCTTTGGAAATCCCACAGCACAGAGTGCACTGATCTGTCAAAGCTCTTCTCACATTGTATTCTAATTATTGTTTATAGTCATCTCTCAGACGAGGCAGAAAGCTTTAGGAGATCATGTCCTATTTATCTTTGAATCCACAGCTCTGACACACTGTCTGGCATGTTAAAAGACAGTTAGCATAAATCTTTTACATAAAATAAGTTAGGAAAGGTTTTTTCTTCCTCTGCCATTTATGGTATGTGACCTCTCAGGGAGCCTGAGCTCTAGCTTCCTCATCTATGATCTGGGTAAAACAAAAGGACCTTATAAAAGATATTGTTTGTGTTGATCATAACAGATTATAGATAACACTGAGAAAAATGAGAATTCCAGGACACAACTGTGCTCATTTGGAACCTTTTTATAAAGGCGAGGCAGCAGCTTAAGGAGAATAATGGATGATTGTGTGTTTTAAAATCAGGAAAGAAATGCTTAAAAATTGTATTCTTTTACCAAACATATTCAATATGAAGACTGATAAATAATCTGAGAAACTGGAGTATAAAAAGGAAGAACATGATACCAGATTTAAGCAAGAGTCCCTTACAACCTGGGGTGTGTTCTGTTCTTGACACATAAAAACATCACCCATTATTTGGTACCTAATAAGCATTTATGTTCTATGAAAATTTTATGTGAGTTTAATATGACTACTGTACTAGTATGTAGTCTATGTATTTTGTGCTGACAAATGGAGATGTTGAACCATTTACTGAATGCAATTGTCTTAAAACAATGAGTTTTTAAAATCAGAATTGAAAAGACTGTGGAAGATGGATGACTTCTGTCACAGCTCTCTGTGTCTTCAAAGGAGTCACTTAGAGTCTCAATTTTTCTTAATAATTATTTTCTTTATCCTACTCATTAATACTTTATGCTGTTGTTGTTGTTAAGTGCTGTTGAGTCATAAATGACTCAGAAACCCTATCAATAAAAGACCTGAGCACTCTTCACAGAGTTTCCAGAGGCAAGCCATTTCAGAAGTGGATGCCATTCCTGCTTCAAGGCCTGTTTTAATCAGGAAACTTCACCAAACACTGCATACCATGGGTAACCATTATTGCATTTGGCACACCAACGTCACAGTGTTTAATATCACAACAACAAGTTATCTCTGTACATCAATGCACAGACCAATGCTATACTTTATACAAGAAAATAGTGTCTGAAAGAGCTATAAATGATTAGCTATAAAATGAACATATGAAGATTTTTTAATATATGTAAATTATAGGAAAACATTAAATCTTTAGAATACTGAATTTATGAAATCTAGAATGAGAGCTAAACCATCTTAAACATTACTAATAATATAAATGTAAGTTTTATGTATTACTGAATCATTGTTTTCAAAATCATTATCTTCTATTAGTAATGATAGAAATAGATTTCAACACAATATATGAAGATATTTTTAAAAAGAAACTTTAATTTAAGATAACTTTAATTGGCATGTTGTAAAAATCATGAAAGCAGCAGAAATAATTAAGAAAACAGGATGTTGTTGTGTACTATCGAGTCAGAAGTCACCCATGACTGACCCTCCAGTGGGTTCTCAGAGGCAGTTAATCTCATGGGAAGAGACTGCCCATCCTTCTTCCATGGAGCAGCTGGTGGATTAGAACTGTGTGCCTTTAAGATTGCAGCAAAGCTTTTTGTAATTAGGCCACTAGTATTGGGATAAAAGCATCAACATTTCCAAGTTATAAAATACTAATTTTATAGATTTAGAGGAAATAAAATTAGTTATGGGACAATTTCCATAATTCTGGAATAGCAAAGTTGCCTTTGTTCAGTTTTGACTATCAAGTACAAAACTCACGAAACTATGAAAAAGGTGGCTGGGTGGCATGGGGGATAAGTTTTTGACTTAACCATTAACTGAAAGGTTGGCAGTTCAAATATTCTGACTAATCTTACACACATGGTGGCACTCTGCTGCAATAAAGACTATAGTCTTGGCTATAGGGCAATCACCTCTGTTTTACATACTCACTAAAAGCTGGAGTCAGCTCAGCGAAATACTTTTTTATCTAAGAATCAAGAGTATGGAATAGAAAAAAGAAAAAAAACCCCACCAAATCCTGTTGTATTATGGATCATGAATAAACTGAATTATTAATTACCTTGGAGAATGAATATGACTTAAAGCACATATTTATTGCACAAACTATTATTTTTCCGTATCCAAGTTTCCTAGTGATAAGAAGCAGCCTGTTTAGATTGAAATGGTTTCCCTTATGCTCTTTAATGGCAAAAGATGCCCATCTGGGCCTGGAGATAATGATGCCACAAGGTGAAAGTAGTTTCAGGCCATAATCTGGGCAATTGTGCACTAAAAATAAGTGGCCCTTTAAATGACAATGTATCTTGTTTTGCAAATCTATTCTCACACAGCAAATAATAATTTTTGATGCAAAAGTTAGTCATAAAATTTTCCATTAGTGGTTGGTAATGGACCATAATATTACATATTTGTGAAAAGTGTCTTTGGAAAATGAAATGCTAGAAATGACAGCCGTATAAGAAATATTAGTATTCATACAATATAAGCTTTTAGAGAAAAATTGGCTTTTCACTGGCAACTTCTTAAACAGACTATTTTTCCTTTCTCAAAGAGAAAAAAATCTATGTTAGTCTAACAGATAGAAAGTTAAGGTCTTCAGAAAATTCCATCACCTGTCAAACTCAAACTCTAACCATTGATATACAATGGACTGTTCTTTCATGTATACCACTGAGTTGGAACCAACTCAAAGCTGATCATTCAGAACAGCTTATCTTTCTCCCCAGGAGCAGCTGGTGGATTCAAAGCTCATTACTATGGATTGGCAGTGCAGCTCTTTATTACTAAGCCATCAGAGCTCCCTCCTATGTAGTGCCGTAGTTACTTTAATACGAGTCCATAGATTACGTAATTGGGTAAGCTCTAGACTACTCTGAACTACTAGTCAAAAGGTAGCAGTTTCAATCTACTCAGGCATTTTGGAAGGCCTATTGATCAACTCACAGAAATAAGCCATAATAATTTTGAAAATATAGTTATCTTTTCATATACATAGTGGATTTGTTAGGATAAATTAAACAGGAATTGTCTTGTTTGTGGTAGAGGTGGTAGTAGTGTTCTGTTTTTTCAGCTGCAATAATAAAAAAGGAATAAATAATAATGTTTACTTTAATTACTCCATTGCTGTTGACATAATTTTGACTCACAGCAACCCTATGTCATGTTTCTGAGGCTTTAAACTGTCATAGGAAGACACTTTCCATCTTAATCCTAAAGAGCAGCTGGGATATTCAAATTTCCAACCAGATGAGCTCTGGGAGGATATTAAGAATGTCATCTACAAAGAATACAAAAAAGTCATTACAAAGACAGAGGAGAAAGCAAAGACTGAGATGGATGTCAGAAGAGACTCTGAGTACTGCACTATAGCACCAAGAAAAGCAAGGAAATAAACAGGAAGTAAAAGAGCTTAACAGAAGATTTCAAAGGCCATCTCAGAAAGATAAAACAAAGTTGTTGTTGTTGTTGTTGTTGTTATGTGCCATTGAGTGGTTTGCGACTCATAGTGACCCTATGTACAAGAGCCCTAAACGCCATTCTATCCTGTGCCAACCTTACTGTCTCAAACATCTTCATTACCACCAACCACTCCACTCACAGAATTGATCCATCTCATTGAGGGTCTTCCTCTCCTGTGCCGTCCCTCTCCAAGGACCAGTCCCTCCTTGCAACTTGCCCAAAGTATGTCAGATGAAGCTTCAGAATTCTTAACTCCAAGGTGCATTCTGGCTTTACCCTCTCCAGGACAAACCTGTTTGTTCTCCTAGCAGTCCATGGTATATTCAACACTCTTCTCCAGAACAACTCAAAGGCATCAATTCTCTTTTTATCATCCTTATTCACTGTCCAACGCTCCAAAGCATAGCATGTAATTGCAAAGACTATAGCCTGCATCAGGCACACCTTAGTCTCCAGCCTGACGTTGTTGCACTTTAGTACTCTTGAGAGGTCCCTCACAGCTGACTTTCTCAATGCAATTCATCTCCTGATTTCATGGCTGCTGTTACCAGGAGTGTTGACTGTGGAACCAAGTACACAAAAACTGTTAAGTATCTCAATCTCTTCAGTATTATAATGAAATGTGAAAAAAGCTACAAGTGGAAAGTCAAAAGGGCCAAACACACTTGGCATTTCTTAAGCTGAAGAAACTGAAGAAAAATTTCAAGCCTTGGATTGTAATAGTTAAAGATATTATGCACAGAATTTGAATGATCCTGGATGCATTACAAAAAGATGGAAGGAGTACCTAGTCAATCTACCAAAAAGAACTGGTTAACACATAAAAATTTCAGGGAACAAGATATGATCAAGAGCCTATGGTGATGAAGAAGGAAGTTCAATCTGCTCTGAAGGAATTGTCAGAAACAAGGTCTCTGGAATTGATAGACTACTAACTGACATATTTCAAAAAACAGATGTTGCCTTGAATGTGGTTACTAGGTTATGTCAAGAAATCTATAGGACATCCATCCACCTGGCCGACTGGAAGAGCTCCACACTTATTCCCATTCCCAAAAAGGCAACCCAGTGGAGCATGGAAACTATCAAACAATATAATTAATAACACATTTATGAAAAATATTTTTGTAATTTATTAAAAAAATGACTGGAACAGTACATTGACAGAAAATTACCAAAAATACAAGCCAGGTTTAGAAGTCATGACACTGGAGACATAAACACCAATGTCAAATGGATTTTGGTGACAGCAAAGAGTACCTAAGGAATGTGTGCATTTCATTGACTATGCAAAGACATTTGACTGGATGGATCACAACAAACTGTGGTTAACCTTGAGGAATATAGGAATCCCAGGAAAACTTGATCGTACTTATGTGAAACCTATATTTGGACCAGGAAGCAGTGGTCAGAGCAAGAAAACACTGGATGGTTCAAAATCAGGAAAGGAGTGCTTGATATATGCATTCTGTCTCGATACCTTTCCAATCTGTAGGAATAACAGATATTTTGGGAGATATTTATGAGGGGAAATTTGGCAGCATGATTGGAGGAGAACCATCAGCAACCCACATTATGCAGATGGCATAACCTGGCTTGTTGAAACTGAGGAGGACCTGAAACACTTGTGGCAGAAAGTCAAGAACTGTAGTCTGCAATATGGATTAAAGTTCAACATCAAGAAAACAAAGATTCTCACTACTAGGCCAATTGGCATCATCACCACAGATGAAGAAGAGAAGATTGTTAACAATTTCAGTTGCTCGGCTCCACAATTGACATTTTTAGCACCAGTAGTAAAGAAATCAAAAGACAAATTATAATGGGGATGTCTGCTTTCAGTGATCTCTCCAAAGTGCTAAAGAATAATGATGTAAGTCTAGAGACTATGGCGTGCCTGATCCAGGCCACTGTCTTCACAATTAATTGCTATGCATCATAGTGCTGGACAATGACCAAAGATGACAGAAGAAGAATTGATGCCTTTGAATTGTGGTACCAAAGAAGAGAGAAGTGCTGGGAGGTCTGGTGAAGGGAACATACCATGGACTGACACAAGAACAATCAGGTCTGTCTTGGACAGGGTGAAACCAAGTTTCTCTTTGGAGGCAAGGGTTTTGAAGCTCCATCTCACATACTTTGGGACCAGTTCTTGGATAAAGACATCATACTTGAAAAGGTGGAGGGACAGTGTATGAGATAAAGATCCCAGATGTGATGAATTGACACAATAAAAGAATCAGTGAGACTGGCTAAAGATAGGGCAGGTTCAGAGCTATTGTACATAGGGTTGCTATGAGTCAAAGGTGACTCAATAGCACATAACGACAACCACCACCACCTTGAATTAGAAACCCAGAATGTTACATACTATGCAATCAAAGCGCTTTTAATTACAGAGAACATAAAAAACAATTAGAAAAACAGCAATAGAATATGGAATATTTTATAGAAAACCATATGAAACATACAAGAAACCAAACTACCTAACAGTGGGCAAAACCCAAACGCATGGCAAATCCATGTTTCAGAGCCCACTTGCATTCTATTCCTTTTCCAATGTCATTTTTAGGCGGTCTAATTTAAGGAATTTATCCCAAGGCACCTCTAAATGGATGTGGATCACCAACCTTTTAGGAACAGTTGAGCTCTTAAACTGTGCCAAACCACAAGGCTCAAACTGTATTAAATTGTGTTGAATTCAAATCTAGATGTTTGCAGCATATTTGCATCCTTCATTATTAACCCCGAGGGATAAATTTAAGAAAGTAAAAGTCTCACACATAGAGTTACCTACATCCATAATGGGATGAAAAAATTGTTGGAAGAGATCTATTCTGTAAAAACTGACAAAGATGCTTTTTCTAAAAATATTATTGACTTAAATTATTCACTAATATTATTGTTCATTGATGCCAAGCTGATGCGGATATATGGCCACAACATGTTTGTTGAGTAGAGCATTTTTCAAGTCAATGACCTTTCTCAAGCTGATAAGCATGCCTGTGTTTTGAAACACATCTGGATTCATTCAAACCAGCAACCTTTCAGATTTTAGTTGAGTGCTTAATCACTTGTGCTATTCAACCACCCTTTATTCAATTATTAATGAAGAAATTCATTCTCATCTCTATTTCTTAAGGACTTTATTTTCATGTACACCTAGACAAATATGTTTATGTTCAACCCCAGACTGAATGAACCTATAAAAAAGTAATGAATAATGATAAGAATTGTAAGATAATATTTACTGAGCACTCATTTTGTTCCACAGTGCAGAAATGTGCTAGCCACTATTCTGTGACATTTATTATTTCATTCAGTTTTTTAAGGGCCTTTGTGTCTGACAAATTTAGGTATGGAGGCATAGAGAAGTTAAACATTTTGCTTCGGGCCATAGATTTAACAAGTGATTCAAACTCTGACAATCTGAACTAGATATGGAACAGCTCTGTGTTTTGTAGATATCTCCCTTCCCAGGCAGAAAAATAAAGGACATAGTGATTGTTACTGCTGAATTTAAACTAAAATCACTGAACAAAGCACATGTCTCTCAACTACTATGGACCTGAAGGAGATTTTGTCAATGAGAGCTCAATGTTGCAATTACCCGTAAGTATTCCAGCAACTTTGCTAGGCGAAGGGATATTAACTTTGTCTACCTTACTGGTGTGCAATATCTTATTCATAGCTCTAAAGCTGTGTCATCTAAGCAAGGATAACAAAATTATGTCCTGTGAGAACACTGGTGGGAGAGACAAAAAATTAATTCTAACTAAGCGTTAGCTTATCTATAAAACATAGATGCTGACATCTTGCATGCCTCTCTTGGAAGATTACAGAGTAGAAATGAAGTACAAGTATAAACTATACTGCAACCAAATATAAAACGTTAGTATGACTTAAACTTGAAACAATAGATTGTTGGTCAAAAGAGAGGACTAATACATTTGATGTGATGAGAATATCCATGTTCATATAAACTCTTATAATAAAGAAAAAAATTACTACTTTCTCAGACCCAAGTTTTCATGCATGACTATAAACGATGCACTATTTGAACTCCAGTTCCAGTGAAGTGATAGTATTCTACAACCAGGACAGGTCTCAGATCTTGTCAAGACCAACATTTTGTGCACCACTCAACCATGTTCAAAGTTTCCAGGAGATTTTTAGTTACCAGTCACTGCAAAATAAAATAAGATTAAATTAAAGGGAATACACAACAATCAAAGAGTGTAAACCTAGGAGTGAGAAGTCTGTTCACTCAGAATAGACTAACTCCAGAAATATGCATCATGGGTCTACTGTTGCAAGTCATTTTGCTGGATGTTACATTTATTAAGTCAATCAAATAGAGACAGAAAATAAACCAACCAGACAGAGGCATAGCTTTCCATTTTCTGGAGGTTAACAGTCTATTAGGGAAAATAAGACTATACAAATAATTATCATAAAATTATCAATGAGGGTGAAATTCCATTTTCTTGGTTATTAAATGAGGACACTGGAGTGACTAATTGTCAAAATCCCTTTACTTAATTACTCAATAGTAAGTCACTCGCTCATTGCTGTTGAGTCAGATCGGAGTCTTAGCTGACCCTCTTGCGGGCTTCTGGAATGTACAAGCTGCATGAGAGGAGTCTGTCCATCTTTCTCCTGAGGAATATGGATTAACTGGTAGAGAAATGCTGCCTTCAGGTTAGAAGAGTAACTCCCTATGGACTACCTCACCAGAGTAAACAGAGTAGAAAATTACTCAATGTCCACTAAGACATAAAAGTGAAAATTCCAGAGCACACAACTTAAACATCATATATATATATATATGTATATATATATATATATATATATTGCTGTGTACCTGTTACTCATAGAGACCTTATGTACAACAGCTCTGAAGATTGCCCTGTCCTGAGCCAGTATCGCTGACTCGCTGACTCCAACACACCTACCCCTATTGTATTGGTCCTTCCTGCCCACATGCCCATGAGATTGACCTTCAAAATCTTAGACTCCAAGGAGAAACGTTCTGCAGCAAGAGCTTCAGGTCTGCCTTAGTTTCAGCAAACAAGGTTGTGTCATCTGTATAATGTAGGTTGTTGATGATTCTTCCTATAATCCTGATGTCACATTCCTCGTCTGATAGCCCAGCCTACTGACTGATCTGTTCTGAATATGGATTGAAAAGGTATGGAGACAAGATGCCTCCCCGACACAATCCCTTGCTGATTCTGAACTGTGCAGTGTTTCCTTGCTCTTTTCTGATGACTGCCTCCTGGCCCCAGTATGGGTTTCATATAAACACAATCAAGTGTCCATTCTCCTCAAGATTAACCACAATTTGTTGTGATCCACACAGTCAAATGGCTTTGCATAGTCAATGAAACACAGATAGATAAAGCTTTGGTACTCTTTGTTTTCTGCTATTAGCAATAATGTCTTTAGTGCTACCTCCTAGTCTAAACCCAGCTTTTATTTCTGGTAGTTCTCTGTCAATATACTGTTCCAGTAATTTCTGGGTAATGTTCAGCAGGATTTTGCTTGCATATGACATACATGATATTGTTGGTTAATTTCCACACTCTGTCGCGTCACCTTACTTTGGAGTGGGAACAAATTTGGATCTCTTTCAGTCAGTTGGCCAGGTTGTTTCCCTCCAGATTTCTTGGCACAAGTTGGTGAGCATTTCCAGGGCAGCATCTGTTTGTTGAAATATATCAATTGGTATTCCATCAATTTCTGGGGATTTATTTTTTGCCATGTCCTTCAAAGCAGCCTGAACTTCTCCTTCATCACCATTGCTTCTTGACCATATATTGTTTTTTGACATTCTTCTGTGTTAGCCAACTCTTTTTGGTACAATGACTCTGGATACTCTATCTTTTTTTAATATTTTCTGGATCATTCGATATTCTACCCATAGCTTCCTTAGGTACTGCAACTCATGACTTGAATTTGTTCTTATTTCCTTCAGCTTAAGGAATGCTGAGCAAGTATGGCCCTTTTAATTTTCAGACTGCAGCTTTTTGCACATTTCATTATAATACTTTTTCTTCCTGTGCTGTCCTTTGTAATCTTCTATTCAAATAATAACTTCTTGATTTCTTCCTTTTGCTTTGGCTTCTCGGCACTGTAGAGCAATATTCAGAGTCTCTTCTGACTTTCATTTTGGTCTTTTCTTTTCTTCTGTCTTTTTTTTTTTAATTCTTCCCAGGCGATATTCTTTATAGCCTCCCATAGCTCATTTGGTCTTCCTTCATTAGCATTCAAGGCCTCAAACCTGTTCCTGAACTGGTTTTTAAGATCAGGTAGAACTGACACAAGGTAAAATTTTGATTCTTGTTAATTTTCTTTGACTTTCTTAGTTTTAATTTGAATTTGTATATGAGTAGTTGATGGTCTGTTTTGCAATCAGCATTAGTTTTCACTGCTGCTAATGAACTTCTCCAATTATCTCTTACACAGGTTAGTCAATCTGATTGATTCCTGTGCATGCCATCATGCGAAGTCCATGTGTATGTTTATATTTCTGTGTTTATATTTCTTATGAAAGATATTAGCTATGAATAAATCATTGATTGTGCAGAATTCTATAAAAGACTAAAATTACTTAAGAAGTGATTTCTATTTTTCCAGAACTAAAAGTTTGTGTTACAATGATTCAAGGCAAAGAAATAAAACACAGCATAACATTTATCATTGTACTGTCACACAATACTTTCTACTTATCATTTCCATGTAGCAAGTAATTTATAATGTAATTTAAATTATACCACCTCATTTAATTTCACAAGACCTCTGTGTTGTTTTTATGAGCCTTCAAGCCATAAATCCTGGATGACTCTTCAGCGGGTTTTCAGATGCTGTAAATCACACCAAAGGTCAATGCCTATTTTTCTCCTGGTAGAGAAGCTGCTGGTAGATTTGAACTACATTCCTTTGGGGTAACAGTGCAACACCTAACTCACTACTGTTCTTGTTGTGCATAATTTAGTTGGAACTGACCCATAGCTATCCCTGCAGCAGGTTTTAAGAGGCAGTAGATCTCACGAAAGAAGGCTAGCCATCTTTCTAATGAGAAACAGCTGGTGGATTTGAATGGTGTGCCTTTAAGATGACAGTGTAGCTCTTTGCCACTAAGCCACCACAGCTCTCTCATTTTCATACTAAGAACACTTTTATAGCCACTCAAGGCTTTTCTTTCAGGGATGTAAGAGGCATCTTGCACTCAAATCTTATTAATGGTTTTAAAATACACAGAACTAATTTATATTATTTTATCACCAAAAATTGGAATATATTATTCTTTTTTAATTTAAAACTAAAACCCAAAATCATTCAAATGATAGGAAAGCATTTTTAATAGCATAAGTAGTTCCTTTTCTGAGCTACCAGCACAAGAAAAAATTTAAAAAGCAGAATTTTTTTATCTTTTAAACTTTGGATTTTTTCTGCTAAAAAATCTGTGATATTTCAAAGGTATTTCATTGTACAGCATTCCCACTGTTGTTTTTGCAGGCCATCAAGTGCGAACTGATCTGTGACTGACCTTCCAGCAGGTTTTTAGAGGCAGTAAATCACATGGCAGGAGATTGTTCATCCTTCTCCTGTCCCTACTGGTCTAAAATGAAACATCTACATTTAGCTACATTTTCCAAAGACTATGACTTTCAATTATGCAATAATATTTGTAATTTACTGGTGCATGGAGCACCAATATGATGAAATTACAGGGTTATGGGATTCACATGTTGTCTAGGAATGGATGGAACATAGAATATAGAGGAGTAGTCAGACTAATACAAGTAAGTATTTGCTAAACATTTTAAAGTAAAAAGACTCTTGAGTGGATTATAGAGGAAGTTAAAATGTTATACAGAGAAAGGAAAAATCATCACATAGATGAGAATATAACACTGACAAAATACATACTACTCTGAGTCAGGAAATACAAAGGAGAGTCAAAATGCTGAGGACCAGAAGGTTGAAAAAAGCATCAAAGTGTAACATATTGTGCAAATATGACATCTCTTAGATGAAGTCATATTTTTACTTTTTAAAAAATTAACATTTTAACAAAAATTTACGAAGAACTTGGATCTCGATTCATTCATTGCTGCACATTTTCCTCCCTACTTCCCACCCCAGTTAGCTTTTTAACCCAGTTACTTTAAAATATTTCCTGGTTTACTTTAGAATATTAATGAAAATAAGTAGCTATACTCTGGTGGCATAGTGGGTAATTAGTTGTACTATCAATATTCTCCTAATCTTTTTTTTTTGTAACTTTCTCTTCTTTTTATTTATACTGCTTGTCTGTTTCTAGGGAGTTATAGGAGAAGGATGCGATTGACAACCTGCTGGAGGGTCAGCTATGGGTCGGTTCTGACTCAAAACAACAGCAACATAGTGGCCTAATGTTAAATAAAGTAGCTGTGCATCTATATAAGGCAAAACACACAGTTTGAATATACCAGCTGTTCCAAGCTAGAAAGATGAAAAATCTCCTCTTACATGATTTACAGTCTCTGAAAAACCCACTGGAGGTTCAGCAATGAGTCAATTCCAACTCTAAGGCACATAAAAACCAAGGTCTCACAAATGAGTTATTAAAGAGTTGTGAAATAACAGGCCAGACTGCCATTTACTCACCTGAAAATTTTTACTGAATTATAATACAAGTATATTAATGAGTTTAACTCAAACCAGGAAGATTACAGAATCATGTAATAAGGCATCATTATTGTATAGCAAAGGATTATGTCCGGGGGGGAAAAAGTAAATTTGTCTGTCAAATAGCAAGGCAGACAGAGATCTGGTAAATGGAAGTTTTAGCCACAGTCAAGGGTGAACCTTTAAGCAAATTATCTCTCATACATCAGCTTCACATTAGAAAATAGATAGGTGAGCGGACAGGGGATTCAGAAAAAAATGTGGGTGGTTTGGGGATTTTTTTTACCTTTTTTGAAATCCTCCTTTAAGAAGTTCAGTAAGCTGCTTTATTCTCTCATTTATTTCTCATTAAAACATTTCTCTGTATCTGGAATGTACCAGTTGCCATCCTGATACATTTGCATTTCATATAATAGAGAAAAACCATAAGTCTTTCAAAAGATTTATTTAACAATGGATCTGGATTCTAGTCTGGGTTTATATGATGAATTAAATTGTAAGTAACAAAATGTAATATGGTGAAATCCTAACCTACCAGCTAATAAGGTCTTGTGTGGAAATAAGATCTTTAACAATATTATCAGGCAAATTATTATGAAGTCCTGGCTAGTAGCTCTCACTGACTGCAGCTGAGGCAGATTGGACTCATAGCTGACCTTCCAGCTGGTTTCTCAGGCTGCAAATCACTTTGGAAATGGGAAAAGACTGCTCATCTTTCCCCTGCAGAGCATATGATAGATCTGAACTGCCAGAGAGGGGCAGCATTTGGGTTAGTTCAACTCCCTTTGGACTACATCACCAGGGTCTCAATAGGGTGGGTTCTAACACATCTAAGGAATATCCTCATAAAAGGAGAACAGATCATATCAATAAAGAAGAGTGCATAATCCCTAAACTCCTAATGAAGAATGTCTAGAGCTACCCAAAACTAGGGGAGTCAATGGAACAGCATCACCCTTAAACCCTCAGAAGGCATTAACATAGAGGTTTTTAGACTCCAGGGAGTGAGCTATTGTTTGAAACCATCCACTTTGTGTTACTTTGTTGCAGCACCAGTTATCATTGTTATATGCCCACAGTAGACTAGACAGCTCATAGTCACCCTATAGATAACAGATCTGAACCTTGCCCTATTCTCTGCCATTCTCATCATCTCTGATATACTTTTCCCCATTGTTACAGTTACTGTGACAATTCATCTCATTGAGAATCTTCCTCTCTTTCTCTGACCCTCCACTTTTCTCAGTCTGATGTCCTTCTCCGGGGACTGGCCTCTCATGACAATAGTCCCAAAGTATGTGAGTTGAAGTTTCATCATCCTTATCTCTTAAGGAGCACTCTGTTTGCTCTTTCTCCAAAACATACTTGTTTATTTTTTTGACAGTTCATGGGAGATTCAGTAGCATTAGGAAAATTGCATAGCTTGTCAGTAGCTGTTGCAGATTAATATGTGTTCCACAAAAAGAGTTACTGAATCTGAATGTAACCATTTTTGGAAATAAGGTCTGTGCAGATGTAACTAGTTAAGTTAATGAGAGATCATACCATGGGGTCAGTCCAAATCCAAAATGATCTGTGTTCTTATAAAGTGAGCAGAAAAGATAGAGACATACCAGGAGGACAATGATGTAAAGGTGGAGAGAGAACTTGGGGCTGTGCTGCCACAAAACCTTGGTAACAAGGATAAGGGTTCAGAGAAAGCATTGAGACTGCTGTGCCAAAAGTGGGACTTCTAGCCTACATAGCTGAGAGACAACATTTCTGTTGTTTTAAGCCAATACTCAGTTTGTGGTACTTTGTCACAGTAACCCTATCTAACTAGGGTAGTCATAAGGTGATTTCGAAAACAAGCTTCTAATGTCTGTATTATTCTGTCCTTATACAGCAAAAATGAAGCCAAGTTAGCACAATTTTCTTTACCAAAGTAAAAGGGTCAATTGTGTGTGAATATTGGACAAACATGTATAGGATTTGACTGGTGACTTTTCTAAAGAATCTGGATCTATGATTTTCTGTGGTAGGCTGTGAAAACAGGAGGGAATGTGGAGTTTGTTAGGCACATGTAAACAAATCTCAGGTGGAAAGTGTAGCTCTGAAAAAGTGTGTGAGATCGACTCAGCCGGGGTGGTTGGGCTGGATAGACCAAGAAAAAAGAGGAGGACTGTGATATGTGGAGGGAGTTGGTAATGCAGATTTACAGCATCATATAAAATGTATAAATTTAAAACTAACAGAGACAAAACAATACCACATATACAAAGTTTATCTTGACAAGTGAACAGATTTTTTTTAAATCTAGTAATTTTTAAAATGACTCATAATAAATATCAAGTGAAAAGTGAGCTATGCTCTTCACAAACTTAGAGGCAGATGAAATTCCTTTAACCATAATGTTTGTTTTCTGGAATCTTTTCCCTCTTGAACTTAATTTTCCTTTTTAATCTTGTAAATGACGGAAAGGCTCCTTCGAATGTAACAGGCCCTTAGGTTATATGGCAAAGGAAAACAACACTATCCTTATTTTGCATGATTTTGACATTTAGACTGAATAATTTCCAATTTTCGAAAAGAGAATAAATTTAAAAAAATTTATATGATCTCTCCTGAGATTTCATTATATTTATTTTATTCTAGTTTCTTATTGGTTCCCTCTAATTTTTAAAGAGAATGAAACATAGACATGAAAATGGGGCTAAAACACCCTAATGTAGACAATGCTGTCAAAGTGGAGATGCCAATTAAAAAAAATACAGGATGACCAATCATATTTTAATTTCAAATAAATAATTAAAGAAAACACAACATGAAGTAGGGGCTAGTAGTGCAAAAAGGTTATTTCTTATTATCTAAAATTCACATTTATTTAGGGATTCTGTATTGCAACTTACCTATTCTGCAGCTATGTGTCTCTAAGGCCCATGACTGAGAAAACATACTAAGACAGCTTACTCTCGAAGAAAACATACATTGGACGTTCCTTACTCTTGACCATCAATCACTAAGTAATATTGAGGAATTAATCATTGGGTTGTACAATTTGATGGAGGTATATGAGAGGGAAACCAGAAGAATCTGGTGTGAAAAACAATATATTAGGATTTTGTAAATAAACTAGTATTAAAAACAAATAAAAATAAACACTACAGAACTTTCACATTGTTATTTTTAGCCGCCACCAAGTGGGCTCCAACTCATAGAAACTCCATGCAGCACATATGACTGAAACCCTGAATGATCCTGCATCATCCAGTCATTGTTTAGCTGTTGTCAAGATAACTATGACTCTTAGCAATGCTGTGACAGATAGAAACCTTGCCTCAATGTATATCCTCCTTACAATCTCTGCAATCAATATGCAAACCCATTGTTGCAGTTTCTGTGTCTATCCTCCCTACCAAGGGTCTGTCTTCTGCTAACCTTTTAGTTTGATCAAAGTATATCTACATAGAGCCATCAGTACAAGATTCAGCAGCTGAAAATGGACAAGTTTATTTTCCCAGCTTTTGAAACCAGAGATGACACAATGAAAAGAAACGCTCAAGGCTAAAGCATGCACAGATGCTCTGTTTTGGGGAGTATTTATAGTCCTTCATTCAGGTTCTAGTGTTGTAGGACATGATCACAGTAGTCCTCGACTGGTACCAGGTCCTAGATGCATTATACCATTGAACTTTATATCACCATTACTTGCTCCCTGAAGATTCTGCTTTGGGAAATAGTCCAATATCTGGAGAGTGGGGAAAAAAATCGAGCCTAAGGAAAAATGAAAGAGAACCATATTCCAAACATCATAAAACGTTTACCTATATTTAAAGAGAAAACACCTGCCTCTTGTTGGAGAGTTATTGTTGCTTTTAGGTACTGTTGAATATGACCTGTAGTGACCCTGTAAACAACATATCTGCACTCTGACCTATCTTGTGTCATCCTCACACTTTATGAGACATTAGAGCCCATTGTACTCATCATATCTGTCCACTTGGTAGAGGACTTCCCTCTCTTTCTCTGACCACCTTTCTGAGCATCATGTCCCTCTCAAAGGAATAGCCCCTCTCAAAGTAATAGCTCCTCCTAGCAACATGCCTGAAGTGTGTGAGGCAAAGCCTCATCTTCATTTCCTCCAAAAAGCACTCTGGCTGCACCCAAAATGTAGTTGTTCTTTTGACAGTCCATGGGATGTTTAGCGCTCTTCTCCAACCACAGCTTAAAGATAGCAATACATCTTCTGTCATTCTTATTCATTGTCCAACTCTCAGATGCATAGCAAGTGATCAGAAAGACCATAACCAGAATCAGATGCACCTTAGTTCTTCAGTATTCTGGACATTTTCTTACTCTTCTTTTTCTTTTTTAAAGTCAGCTTTCATAACTTCCTTTACTTCCAGTAAATATATTTAAATGAATCATTTTTTTTCTCTTTGAGAAGATGCTAGTTACTTCCACAATATTTAGATCTTCTCTAGTCTTGAGAAGTGCAATAAGAAGAGATTATTATCCCTATTTTACAGATGGGAAAACTAAGACAAAAAATTCACCATTTAAATTATATACAGAAATTACAAGATTGTTTATGTTTCAAAATATAAAAAATAACTGTAATTTCAGGAGGAATAGAATAAACCCTACTGTCAATACCAAGGTAAAGATGGAAAAAATATCTGAAATGTCATCTATTCAAAACAACAAATCTAACCAAGCATACCAAAATATTTTAAAGGCATGAAGACTCGAGTAATGGTGTCTCAGAAAAAACACAAAAGAATTTGTTATTGTTTACTGTGGATGTCTGTTAGGTGCCATCAAGTTGGCTATGACTTACAGTAACCTTGTGCTTGTACAAAACCTTGTACAAAAGCCTGTCCAATCCTGTGCCATCCTCAGAATATGACAATGCTTAAGGCCCCTGATGGCAGTCACAGTGACAATTCATATTTTTGAGAATGCTTTTCACTTTGTACATAGAGAAAGTATATCTTTCTCCAGCAACTGGCCTTTCCTGTTAATATGATCAAAGTTTATGAAGTAAAATATCTCATCATCCTTGAATATTTCTAAGAAACATTCTAGCTATACTTCTGCCAAGATACATTTGTTTGCTCTTCTGGAAGTGTGTAGTATATTCAATATTCTTACCAATATTACTACTTAAAAACATAAATTCTTGTTAGGTGCTGATGAGTTGAATATGACTCACAGTGACTCTATGAACAAAAGATCTGAGCCCTGTTCTATCCTGAGCCAACCTCACTCTTCCTGACACATAAGAGCCCATGGCAATAGTCACTGTGTCAATCAACCTGGTTGAAGGTCTTCCTCTCCTTTGCTGAACTTCCAACATTCCCAGCATCATGTCCTTCTTCAAGAAATAGCCCCTCCTAGCAACATGTCCAGAGTATGGGAGACAAAGCCTCATCATTCTTGCCTCCAAACAGCACTCAGGTTCCACTCTCTTCAAGACACATCTGTTGTTCTCCTGGTCACCCAGGGGATATCAGTACTCTTCTCCAATGCCATAGCTTAAAGACATCAATTCTTCTTCTGCCGTCCAGCTCTCAGATGCATAGTAAGTAACCAGAAAGATTATGGCCTGAAAAAGATGCACCTTAATCTTCAAAGTGACATTATTACTCCTGGATAATTTGGAGAGGTCCCTAACTGCAGATTAAATTCTTCTTAGGTATTCTTTATTCGTTCATATTCCTGCCCTGGATCTTATTATATAAATTTTGCAGCACTAAACATGTGGATAATTTAGTATATGAACAATACTTTAGGCCAATTTGTTCTAGGTAATAATATCTTATTCAGCTTGTATTATGAATGTGATAATATATATTCATATTTTTATGTGTTTCTGTGTATATATACTCAAATATGTATTTGAGTACATGTGTATATCTTTGTATGTAAATGTTTTTATTACACATAAAATCTTGAAATCCTTATAAAATCTTGCACTATCAGTGTCACAATCGTCATTTTACAGATGATGATCACCAAGCACTGATGAAAAGGTTAGCTTGTGTAGTGATAGTGATTTGGACTTCTCAGGAATTCAGATGTGCCAGACTCAAAAGCTGAGTTCAGAGTATCACTGCAAAACTGAGAGTGGAAAATAGTAAACGTGTTCCAAGATTAAAGAGAAGCGAAGGACTTAAGCTATTTCTGAGCAGAGGTCATGTTCCTGAGACCTCTGATAAGGTGTCATAACTAGAGGTCCACTGGAATGGGAATAATCTTAATAGCACTGAAGACTTGTTCAAACTACACTTCCCCTACACCACCACCTCTGTCCTGCCTCACATTCCTTAGCTCTTCAGATTCACCAACAACATATTTACAAATAATAATACTACATCATCTTAAAATCCACAAGAAATAGAGACGTACACACAGATCAAAGCCAGGATCACTAGAGAAAGGTCAACTGTGCAACTAGTTCCTACACTAGGCATGATGTTAGACACTTTACAAACTAACCTTTCATTATCTTCTGTAGATCTTCTCAAGTGCTCCATGATGGAGTGTGTGAGATGACCACCACATACCTGCCACTTCTTTTTGAAGGTCTCGGGTTTTAAAGCAGAAGCAATCAGTACTTAAGAGACAGATGCTACACAAAGTTTCACTTTATCATGAATATCTCACTTCACAGGGCTGACAGACTCCCAGACAGAAGTGAATGAATGTCTTTTCTTTTTTTTAAAGGTAGGTTTTGCAGTGTTACATTTTTCTAAATATCAGAAATAGAAAATAACTCTCTGAACTTCTCTTGTGTAAGACTGCAAATTAAGGCAACTACTGCTCTAGAAACTTGTCTCCAGAAGAACAGGAAGAAAGACCTGGCAAATTCCAATGAAACGGTATTCTCTCTCTCTCTCTCTCCCCTCCCTCCCTTCCTTTCCTTCTTTCTTACTTTTTCTCTTTCTCTTAATATGGTACATTTTACTTTGTAACTTCCTACATGTGCTGTGCTTTTTAAGGTACTAAGATGCAGTCACTTGAGGTGTTACAGCAAATTCACTCACTCACTCTTTGCTGTGGAGTCAACCAATTCATAACAGATCCTCAGGGGTTTTTCAGAGGCTGTAAATACACAGGTGGAGACTGGTGGATTCAAACTGTCTGTCTTAGGGTTGGCAGTGCAGCACTTCATCTACAAAGCCACTTTGTAACAAAGTGTTTAAATAAAACCTTTGGTGTAAGGTCAGTTTGTTTAAGTACTAGGATTTACCATATATATAGTACTTGTTATAATTCTCTACTAATTCAGAAGGTATAGTAAAAAAGGAGAGTAAGACCCTCAACAAGATCAACAACAGCCTAGAAAATGAGATATATATAGGTAGATAGATATATATCGATGATATATAAAAATTGTAAAGAGAACAGGGATGGGAGGAGGTAGGTAGTTGCACAACAAAGAATGAATGAATATTTTTTAGAAAAGTGAACTGGGGAAGGGAGAAGGGAGGGTGAAGTGGTAAAAGGTACAACAATTAATGAATTAATAGCTTCTCTGTAAATGTTCATTAAAACACAATGAAAATAAATTTCATTTAAAACAAAACTAAGATAGATAGACATAGTGGCTGCAGCAATGAGCCCATGGGTGTTGGAAATTAAGAAGATGCTATAGGACAGGTTGAGGTCTGTTGTTCATATGATCACTATGAGTAGGACTCAACTCCAGAGCACCTAACAGTAACAACAAAAAACAATTACAAATTCAGTTCTTTAGTCACACTAGTCATCTAATTTACTGACAATGGTTATTTGTCCTTTAAAGAGCTAAATACCTTTTAGCATAAAATGATTGTGTCAACCCTGATTTGTAACATACTCTTCATCACAATAAAAATGACCTTCACTTGTGGAGCATGCAGTTTTTTAATAATTGAAAGTGCCATTCTTGTATCAAGTTAAAGGAAATAAAACTGTGTATACTTGTTCCCACTCACCTGCAAATCCCGTTTGTAACCTGTGGCCTGCCTGCACACAACACATGACTAGTGGATACTGTTTTGGATAGTGTAGAAAATACGTCTGTCATTTAGAATGATCTAGAACATCATACTATTTCTGCTTATATAAAATGTATTATTTCCAAATCTGGTTATGTCACCTGGGCTTTATAAAAAAATTATATCATTAATTAAATAGTGCCTAAAACAATTGAAATATGAGTGTGAAAGTAATGTTGCATGTCTCTAAGTTGAAGATTTAGGAAAGATTTAATACTTGTCACATGATAGATGCCATAGAAGCAGGTATAAGCAAGATAATCTAAGAAAAAAATGCAAAATAGAAAAAAAATGTAGGTTTTGGTTCTCAGAGTAATTTACGTTGCATTTGTACTTAGTGACATATATTAAGAAACTAAAATTAGAAGTCACAGATGGTGCATTATGAGATTTACAGAAATAAAAGGCGACTAATGCTATAATTAGCAAATCAAAAGTTAGAAATTATTGTTAGCTTATATCAAAATAGCCAAATATCAGCAAAATCAAATCTATAATCAACATTTAAAATTTAGCAGCAAATATATAATCTGTATCTACATTAATCTTTAAGATTTTTCTCTTTATATACACTTGTTTATTTAATAATCAGATATTTATGTATTAATAGTATTTTTACTACTATAATCCTAAACTTACAAACTGGTTCTCTTTTCTGTGACTGCTAACTCAATATTTTAGTAATTGATAATTTATGCTCTATTTACCAAATTTAGGATGATATGATTAAATTAGATTAAAAAATTATGGACAGGAGCATAATCTGATTCCATTCTTAAACATAACCATTTCCAATTATGATAAAACAAATTAGGAACAATGCCAATGTAACTTTATTCTTGAAATTTATCCCAGTTACCTGAACATCAGATTGAATATGGAAATAACACCTAACCTTTGTGTATAACCTTTTAGAGCTATTTAACCTTTTGAATTTTTTTCCTGACATGAAAATGCTACTTATTTTTCTGTCTATATAGTTAATTACTTGAGAAACAAGAATTCTCTTTTTTATTTTCCTACTAGTTTATTTACAAAACTCGAATAAAAATTCGAACAAATTCTTTCAATTTCCCTTAGCCTTCTACCCGTCGAATTGTACAACCCAATGATTAACCCCACTTCCTCCTGTACATCAACATCCTTCTGCTTCAAGCCTCTCCTCCTGCTCCCCCGGATGCTTATACTCCAATAATGGTTTAAAACAACATTTATCCTTGTGGGACTGAGTTAGTTAACTCAGAATTCTTATACATATTTCACCTAACTAGAAAGTGGTATTGTTGAATTGTAGTGACATATTGGTTTTGTTGCTGAATATTTATGTATAGAAATATTTATTCATCAATAACTTGAGAAATGATAATTATACCACTTTCACTATTGGTTTCTAAAACTGCATAGTATTACTATAAAGACTATTATTTTTACGCCATTAAAGGCATCACAATAAAAATGTAAAATTACCACATACAATTGCTGTTTGCTTCACAAGTGATTATTTTTTTCATTAGCCAATGATGTGCAAGCTGTATTTAGGCTACTATATTGATGCCTTTGAGCTATGGTGCTGGAGAAGAGGGTTAAGTGTACCATGGACTGTTAAGAAAACAGATTCATCCTGGAGAAGGTTAAAGAGGGCTGAACCTTGGAGGCAAGGATACTGAGACTTTGTCTGATATACTTTGGACATGTTGTAAGGAGGGACCGGTCCTTGGAGAGGGACAACATGCTTGGGAGGGTGGAGGGACGGTGCAGGAGGGGAAGGCCCTCTGTGAGGTGGATTGATTCAGTGACTGGGGCAATCTGGATGGGTGTGTCAGAGACAGTGTGACTGGCATAGGACAGAGCCGAGTTTAGTGCTGTTGTACATTGGGTCACTATGAGCCACAAGCGACTCAATGGCATGTAACAACAACAACAATAAATAGTTTTTGTCTCATATAAAATAATGACATTGGTACATTAACATTTAAGAAAAAATATTTCATGCAATTTCAATAATTCTTGAAAGTGTCATAAAATCTCAGGATTATAGGATTATATCCCAAGTCATCATTTTCAATTATGGAATGGATACTGTCTTGTTCATCTATAAAACCCTAAAAAACCAAACTCACTGCTGTCAAGTTAGAACCACCTCATAGCTGACCCTCCAGTGGGATTTCTGGGGCTGTGATTAGCACAGGAGAAGACTGTCTATCTTTTTCCTGTGGAGATGGTGGTAGATTTGTTTCACCATACAAATGCCAACTTTGGATTAGCAGTGCAACTCTCTATCAACTACATCATATTTCCCTTTGGCTTAACTAATATGAATTGATTTTTTTCCAATTTAAGCTTACTATATGATGGCAGTTTAAAAGATGCCTTCCTGTCTTTGGAGTCTAAATATAAATTGCTTTTTAAAATTCCTTTTTAAGTACTTTAAATTAACATGCCTTCTTTGCCTATCACCTTATTATCAGCTTTACTCTGAAAATATGGCTCATTATTCTATCTGAACTATGAAGATATTTCAGCTTACGGTTCCTGCTAAGGCATCTTGCACAATGTGGTCTCACATATCTCATTTGTGGCATGGAAAACCGAATCCTGAAATTGTATTCAATATGGCTATCAATTCACATTACTTTTATTCTCCCCGCTAATTAAAAATTAGATAAAATAATGTATACTGCTCTGAAACAGAGAAGGGAGAAAACTGTTTAAAAGAGATATGTGATTAGGTATTTCTGTCATGACAGGAGTCTAGAGCGATGGCTACATGGTGG
>NW_006399831.1:12096939-12117629 GCF_000299155.1 Elephantulus edwardii | reverse complement strand
AATAAAAAAATTAGATAAAATAGATGAAAACACAACTTCTCCTTTTACTTAAGACAGATGATCCCATTCTAGGCCCCTCTCTCCTCCCCTGGAGAAGGGTTTGGAATAAAGTAGCTAATAAAAAGATAGCTAACTTTCCCTCCATACCTAGAAGACTAAGAGAATCCTGGAAAGAGAAAATGAAGCAGATAAGGAGCTAATTGTAATTTATTTTAATTAGATATCTATCATTTGAACTCTAAAGATAACTTGCTGATTTTTCTGTATAGTTCTAGAAAAGAAAAAATTCTATAATTTCATGAAATATTCATAGTTTAATTTAAAACTGAGAAATAAAAAGATATCTACTGACAACAAATTCTTTTTTGACTAGATAATTTGGTAGAAACCTGAGTTTCCCATTAGTTTGTAATAACGTTAAACTCTCTTACCATTTTAAAAATTGGCCAGATGATCTGTAAGGTTCTTTTTTTTTTTTACCATAAATACTGACTTATTTTTAACATCAATTAACTATCATTTACTAAGTTCCTACTGAATAAAAGTACACATACAGTGCTTATGACCCAATTTTTTCTACAAATAGAAAAACATTTAGAAAGTAGCCAAAATAAAAGGCTTAATATGATTGGAATGAAAAAAATTCTCTATGAACTCAGAGTCAGCAGAAAGAGAATTTACATTTTTTAAAGGATTGGATGTGAGAGAGAAACATGGGTAGTTATTTATTCAAGTCATACCTTCCATATAAAGTCATTGCTAAAATGAAGACACAAGAGGATGCCAAATGAGACCATGCCAACTTAAAAATTAAGAGAAATCATCAGATTTTCCCAATGTTAAAAATGTTATTCCTTTTTTCTCTTAGATTTCACACTTACAATTTAATGCCCTAGAGAAACCAGTTAACTGCCACCCAAGCAGATATATGCACACTCATGTTCATTGTGGCTTTGTTCACAATAGCAAAGAGTTGGAAACAACCCAAGTGCTCATCAACAAACGAATGGATAGAGAAGTTCTGGTATATTCACACAATCAAATACTATGCTGTAGTAAAAAACAAAGAACTCATGAACTATTATTCAAAATGGATGACCCTGGAGGACATTATTATGAGTGAAATATCTCAGTCACAAAGGGACAGAGGCTGCAGAGTACCACTGGTGTAAAACGGGACTGATATCGGGGTTGAAGGGAGACTGAGAAAGGGGGACAAATAATGTATACTGCATTAAAATGGATGAGGGAGGGAACTATTTAAAAATGATATATGATTAGGTATTATTATCATGAAGGGAGTCCAGAATGAAGACTGCACTTGAAGGAAGGGATTGTATAATAGTGACGGAATTTTTCTTTTACTTTTCAAAGAGAGAAGAGCAAATGGGGAGGAGGAGTGGACAGGGAGAAACATGCAATAATGAATGAATGAATGAATGGAAATCCAAAGTTTCTGTTAATGTTCATTAAAATTAATAAAAAAGAATTTAATTAAAATTTACTTCATCATATCATATAATGCTTTTCTTCATTTATTTTATTTCGTGGTGGTGACTGTTTATTAACCAAAGAGTCACTGATTCCACTGTGTAAGCTGAACACCTGTGATAGAAGTCATGAGTTTTTAAAAGTCATACAAAGATCTCTCTACACAACAGGCTTAGATTTACTATAAATAATAGAGACCAGCTAGTTTTATGACTCAACCTTAAACCATGCCTCACAAGCTTAATCAAGAATGGCTTTAGGTATCTCAAGATATTGTCTGAAAAATCCAAATACCTTGATAAGTATCTACAAATATCTCAGAAGACACAGAACTTTACTTTTAAAGCGAACTTTACCATAAGATGTATAGAGGTTCTCACCATTAATCATAAATGATTCAAAATTCAACTCTATTTAACAGAAAGAGTTAAAAATAGTTTACACTGTAAGAGATATTTAAAAAAAGAGAAGTAGCTAAGAGAATACGCCATCCCCTTTTCCTTATGAATCAGGGTGAAGTCTCTCTCAGGGAGGAGAACGGCAAAGGACACACTGACATAGGAGATTAATCAGAACTGGCTTTGACAAGCATTGTGGCAATGGGACAATTAAAACAGACTTTCGGGGGGAAAAAGAAAAAGAAAAAAGAGAGGAATGAACTGGGGGTGGGTAGAAAAAAATAGTGCAACAATGAATGAATGGAAGGTCAAAATCTCTGTAAATGTTCATTAAAATTAATAAAATAAATTTTTTTTAAAAAGAGAAATATCAGAGTTCTTTTAGGCAAATTACCACTAAAAATGTCAGAGGAAATGGTGAAAATAAATGTTACAATAACCATGAGAATTAAAAAAATTATAAACCACTTCTTAGGGAATTAGAAATTCTTTGTGAATAAAAAAACATATTATCTGGATCTTAAGAGGAATTTAATTAGGTAATAATTCCTTTGAAATAATAGTGATGACGAAAAATTAGAGAAATCTATTCTGGTTTGCCCAAATCTTATGGTAATTCACATGAGTTCCCTAATGATCTTTCAGGGACACTACGTATAAAAAACTAGTTTTGTTAAATGCTCTATCAAGTTAATTCATTTTCATCGTGACCCTACTTAAAGGGTTAGAACTGCCCCATAGATGTTCTCAGCTGTAATCTCTTGAGAAAGTTGCCACTAGACAGGTTTGAATTAACAACATTTAAATTATTGTTCCACCATTAAGGAGCTCATTGGGATATGGGCAGGGCTAGGGCTTATGGGAACAAAAATACACAGAGATAGTGAGAGGGATATGGTTACACCAAGTATAAATACATTTAGAAAAAAACCCTAATGATTACAAGAGTTACTCTGATATTCTATAATACAGAAACTGGGAGAGAATGTGATATGATGATCAGAATATCTTTTATCATATCATTTAGAGAATCTTGAAGAATCACCTATGATCATGAGTCAGCACTTGATGATGGAGAATAAAGAAACAAAATAATTGTTTACACAAAATGACTCATTTATTCTAATAACATAGTTTTATATTGTTGGATTGCTTTCAAGAAGACTAAGTTCAATTGCCAAGTAATTTATAGGTTTCAGCTCTCTGATTTATTTATGTTGGCTTTGTTCTTAATAACATTTATGAAGTAACTGAAAATTAAAAATCACAGTTGATGCTTTATGGGATTTACAGAGAGATGACTAAGATCTTTAACAAGTCATAATATTTTTAAGTAAAGCAAGCTTTTCTGCAGGGGCTTTCTCAATAGAAATCTTTTTTTCTTTCTTCCTTCACTTCTTCCATTCTTTCACCCTTTCCCCCCTTCTTTTTTTCTTTCTCCCCTTCTAATCCTTCTTACTTTAACACTTGCTAACTCTATAACAGTCAATGTAAATCATATACCATAGATATGTATATATATGTTGTTAACTGCTGTCGAGTTGAGCACAACTCATAGCAACCCTTATGAACAAAAGACCTGAACCCTGTTCTATAACTATTGTCATTTCTCTAAGTTCATAGAGTTTCTAGAGGCACGCTGTTTAGAAAGTAGGTGACACTCCTGCATCCAAGCCTGTCTTAATCTGGGAACTCCACCAAACACTGTCCAACATGGGTAACTATTATGGCATATGACACACCAGTGGCACAGTGTTCAGCATCCAAGCAACCCCAAGTTACCTCAGTACAGCAAACTGACAGAATGTTCATTCCAAGCACAATTAACCATATCCAACCCTTAATCAAAACAAGAAGAACCCACCTTCCAGAATGCAACTGCTTCACACATGAGCCTCCATACACTCCATATTATTGTTGTTAGTTATAGTGAAGTTGTAACTGACCCATAGCTGACCCTCCAGTAGGTTCTCAGAAGCTATAAAACACACAGTAGGAAATGCCCGACTTTCTCATATGGAAGGACTGGTGGATTTGAATGAAGTGCAGCTGGGCTAGCAGCAAAACTCCAACCATTAGGCCACCAGAGCTTCCAGACCCACTACACTGACCCTAAAATATCAAAAGAAATGATAAATAAAAATCTGATCCTGATAGTCTCTAGTTCATCAATTTTTTAATTTAGTCTTTTACAAATGTGGAGGTCTAGTAAGTAGAAAATAGGATTCCCTGAATGATGCAAAGAGTAAACTGCTCAATTCTAAGAAAATTATTGGTAAGCCTAATAAATACACCACAGAAAGTTGTACACCACAAGAAAAAAACCTAGAAATCTATTTCTGAAAAACAGACCTTTGAAACCCTATGTACAACAGTTCTACTCTGACACACATGGCTCTCCAAGAATCAGAATAAACATAATGACGCTGGTTGACTTGTTTCAAAAATAACAGCTCAACTTAAGACCGTGGAGTTGATTCTTACACAGAAACCCTCCATTGGGTTTCTGAGGCCATAAAACTTCATGGAAGGAGATTGTCAATCTTTCTCCTGTGAAGCCACTGATAGTCCAACCTCTGGAGACATTTGGCCTTTTAGTCAGCAGCACAAGTTGTAAATTATGACCCAGAGACAACTGGTTTAGAATATTTGACAACTTAAATTCCCCAAGGGATTGAGTCTACCTGGATCTTCCTTAACTGAGTGCAACTTTCTAGATGAATATTTCCCACCACCTGTTCCTTGGATGCAATTTAACTGTTTCTAAACACTGCTATGAGCAGTACTCCTTGAGTTTGATTTTTTTTAATAAATACTGCTATAAAATTGTCCATTTGCAATTTTCTAATAAATATTTAGTAAATTTTTAAATAGCTACCATAGCTGAAGCAGTAAAATTTATTATGAAACTAAAGCAAAAGTATAACTCTCCCATATAGTAGGCTTATACTCGAGAAAATTAGTTTTTCCTTTGTTGATGTAGTTATCATCCATCTTTCAGAATTCTTATGATTTATGCATAACTAACAGAATGAATCCAAGCTACCTCTTAGTTTTCAGTTATTCTTGTACGACACCAGATATATAGAATCTAAAAGGGAAAACAATTCTATAAATTTGTCACAGTATTTTTTAAAGATTACCCTTAAACTGCATATCATAGTTCAAGTTTTGTGAGACATTCAACTCTTACTGCACTACCTGGAAACAGGAATATATTCTTGTTGTTTTTGTTGTTCTTATGTGCCATCAAGTCTCCTGTGATTTATAGCAAGCTTATACACATTAGCTCTAAACTCTGTCCTATTCTGAAGCAATTAACAATAGTATTTCTTCTATTTAGCTGATTCATAGGTATGTAACTTAGAATTCTCAGCTCTGCATATTACAGTTACATACAAGAATATTTAAATACAAACTCACAGCCACCTTGCACCTACCCCACAAAAGAATACTAGGTTCTCAAACAGTGAAAGGATTCTAGATTTTCAAGTGGTAAACTCTTTCTGAAGATGTAATTATCTACAATACTGCTGTCTATAAAATCTCTGTGTTGAACTGTTATAGAAAGTGTTACTCCTGACTTTAATCTATCACTTAGCTTTTTACCTCTGTTGTCTGTTTTGTTGTTGGTTTGTTTGTTTGTCCCCCTCCCCAGGTTTCCTGGCTTCCATATGTTGTTTCTTGATGAAAACGTTCAAATAATTATGATTGGGGGAAAATATTAGTAATCCTTGCTTCTGCATTTCAGTCAAATAATTTTGCTTGAAACCATTGTTACTCAACTTTGTAAGGTTCATTCATTTCTTCCTGATATGGGTTTAGAAGTTCATTTGTCACCAGCAATGGTTTGTAAATGTTCTATTCTGAGATATCTTGGGAGTCTGAATGTTCTAGAAAATTCATCACCTAATAGCCAGAACCTTAGTGTTCTTAACACATATTTGGATGTAAAAATACTTTTATCTTTATGTAATGTTTCGTGTTTGAAATTTTAAATTATAATTAAAGTATCAATTACTATTTAATTGTGTGACTGGATTGTAATCTCTGTAAACTATCCTCCAAGCAAATTAACCATTCACTGCTACTAAAATAACAGCAAGGCAATAGACTCCAAAGGGACTCATTTGCTTTATAATTAAGGATTGTTGTAAGGTGACTTTCTATTAAACAAAATATGTTCTAATCATCAAATATACTTCACAGTCTCAATCTATTAATATTTTTTACTTGTTTTGGTTTACTTTTTTCTGGCTTATTCCATAAACATAACTAGAGAAAAAAAAAAGGGTATAACAAAAATAAGGGAAGCACAAAAAATAATCTGATTTTTACAAATGACAATGTTAAATGAAACAAGGTACAATCCTCAACTAAAATCAATGGTAAAATGAACATGCTAAAATAAAAATATGAACATCCTAAAATAAAAACAAGCTATCTAGAATAAATGTGTTTAAAAATTAAATAAATGTAAAAAAATAACAAAATTTATAAATATATATTTCAATGAACTTATTCATAACATTAATTTGCTCTTTATTCTTAAGGAAAAGCAACCCTAAATTTGAAAATATATATTTAGAATAGTTGAAAATAAAATTAACTATAAAACTTGTATAGGGAAGTCTGTAAGTTAAAGTTACATAAATTTTAGCATCAATAAGCAAAAACCAGATAGGCAACAACTGTGATAATCCATTCAAATACTCAATAAAAACTCACCACAGAGTAAGATGCTATACTCTATTCATTCATTAAGTATTTAAAAGTTATCCTATGTAAGATATTTAAAGAAATACAATGAAATATAAGACATTGACTTGGCCCTCAAGGGGCTTACAGTCTTGTATGAAAAAACAAACAAGCATATATGCAGCCATAATGTAAATTTGAAAGTGATGTGTCATAGGCAAAACTCCATGTGCTATGAAAATAATTAATATTAGCAAACACCTTTTACTTTAGTGTCTAATTAGCTAATCAAAATACATAGACCAATATTCGGTTTTACAAATCTGTGTATATTAAGTTTCAACTACTCAATTATATTCTTTAAAATGTTTGATCATTGAATAACCAATTAAAAACATAATTTTATTATGGTTCATTAATAGATGCAAATATTAGTTGTCATCACTGAGACAATCATTTTAATGTAATAAATCCTCAAAATTCTCATGACACATTACTTTCTTACACAGAAAATTGGCTCAATCAGATTAAAATGATGAAGAATTCCTCGATGGCTCAAGTGTGCTCCAAGGAAAGCTAGAAGGTTGTACAGTTAACTCCCAGGGTGTAACTCTAAACCATACAACCTACTACCTCAACCTGGATGCACACAGCTTCCAATGGTGCTTCAAACTCTTTATCATATCTTCAGTCATCTCCTTCAAATATGGCAGCCACATACCTAAAGACTTGGCAAGGATGTAGATGTAATATTACAACTAAATTTAAAATATGTTAACTAAGACTATCTTTACCTCCTTAGTTTCTTTCAGAGATTGTATGTCTTCTGACATCTATCCTGCCTTGGTTCTACTAAAAATTAGTGTTATTAAGAGTACTTAGCCTCATTTTTCAGGAGAAATAGGCTCAACCGTAACATGGTAAATCCAGATAAAATTTCTAATTTTCTTGTTGAAGTAGAGTTAATGTACTACCACAATAGTGTGAACTTAAGTTTCTGACCAGGATTTACTCAATTCTTGGTTTTAGTTGTGCTATTAAAAATAAAGAAATAAATTTTTAAAACTGAATTTTATTGAAACAATTGCCTATACTTGGATTCAACTTAGAATAGTTGTTCTATAAATCTTTCCAAGTAGTAGACAATTGAAAACTGCCTTATAATACAAGCAAAGTTAGGCATGATAGAGAAAAATGTAATTATTTAATATATATATATATATATATATATATATATATATAGTCACTTGGGGTTTCACAGGAATTCTACTAGAATGTTACAGAACTGTGCATAGAGTTTTGTTTGATTACCACAGTGACACAGACCCATAGAAGCGAGCTTGTGCGGTCCACTTCACCACAAGATCGGATCTACGGGTTTATGCCAATGGGCAACATCTCATATGGGTTCCCTACTGATGCAGAATACGTGGTAAATAGCTGATAAAATTAGGAGACAAAAATTATAACGATGCTGTATCATAAATATTTTAATAGGTAAATTATTCTGTGGATGCATATTTCAAATAATAGGTCATTATAAATATCCTAAACTAAATACAGTTTTATATAACTGAAAATGTGAAAAGAAAAGTTTATTGAAAGATTGTTTTTACTGATAACCTTTGTTTTAATAATGTATACTATGAAGTTAGACCATTCTCATTAACTATGTTTTAGGAGGTAAAACTAGAATTTATACACGCATGAATTATGTAATAGTGAGGCATAAATGTATTATGCTTGTAATGAAAACCAAATTAACTGTGAACCTAATTGTGTAGGAGTTAGACTGTCTTGTTTTAATTCTTATAAAACCTCAGTTAGTGGCTTTAAGGAATTGGTAACACTGTAACTTTCTCATAAAATGAGTAAGATCTTGTTGACTAAGCAGACAACACAGGAAGTTACTTAAAAGCTCTAAATATATACATATATGTGTCTTCAGCCAGACTAACATTAAAATTTAAAATATTTGGATAAATTATTATGAGAAAATGAAAGTTAATGGCATATGAATAGCATTACTACTGATACTGTTGCTAACATTTATACGCCATATATGGTAAATAACAGATGAAATCTTGTCTCTAAAACAAAACAAATTCACGTTTATCTCTCAGAAAAGATAGAATTAAAACATAATTGAGGCTATATATAGCAAATATGATCAATGGCTTAAGAAAAACTAAATCGTTAACAAAAAAACATTTCAATCATTAGGCAATATGTATACACATATGCTTTCACATATAGATTTTAAAGATACTAAATTACAACATAATTATTATACTTTGTACAGTCATTTAACTCTTATTTACTATCATTCAGCAATTTTTAATCAAATCTTCATTGTAAAAATGCTACCATGATATCTTGACTATGTTATTTTTGCACGTTTTGAAATAAATAACATAAAATGTGTTTTATAAATTTTATATTGAACATTTGGTCTGCATGATATTTCAAATTTATCTTCAGATAATTCCCATATTTATGAAAAAAAGATAGTAAATAAAAAAATCACGCATCAATTATAGTAAAATATTTCAATATGTATTTATTAGTTTGGATGTAAAATAAAAGAACCTATATTTTTAAATTTTATCATAAAATAAATGTGCACACATCTCTTTCTCGTAATAGATTTTTCTCAAAATAAGCATAATTTTTTTCTCTTCCTATGATTCTACTTCTTTTAATGTAGAATAATAAATGTAAAGTCTTGTTTTCTTTTTCCTAAACTATTTTCCATTCAACCATCTTTCATGCATGTTACATGTACAAATCTAAAGATTCATACTCTAAAGGCCATACACTGCATACTGATCACAAGCCTGTGCAAAGAATTTTTAACAAAGGTAGATAACATTACAAATTCTCAAATGGAAAAAATCAAGGAAAATGCCAACTGCTTGATTCTACAAGACTATGAAATAAATTCATTCGTGTAGTTTCACACAATCAAAATTATCATTTCTTCTTTGAAAACATTAAGTATAATTTGAGCTTTTGCTTTATATTTTTTACCTGTGATGATTTTTCTCCTATGATCACTTTCTTCACTTCTTATATCCATTTTAAGATTGTCCCTAAAATAACCACAAATGGAGAAATATCAGAACACTATTCTGTAAGAGGTTGTTCGGGGTGGGTTGTAGGCATGAAGGTAGAAGCTCCAGAAGAGAACACACTATAAAAATGGGCAAAACCTTTTAAAATACTAAAAAAAAAAAAGAAAAAAAGTAGTCTAGGAAGACTCATAGGGCCCCACCCAGGCTACTCATATGACACAATGTGGTTTCATAGTTTGCATTTGTGCGTTCATTGTGATTTACAGTAACAGTTTTGAAAGTGAAAGGCGGCATGGCTGTTAAAGAATCGAGTAGATTTTGCACAATGAAGTAGTGAAAGCTGAAAAGAGATTTGGATTTGGCATGGAGCTTAATAAGATAATTAAGTGTGTAGAGATAAATGGCTCCAAAAATAACATTTAAAATAATGTGGGTTTTTTTTTCAACTAAGGGATATTTAAACATGAAAACAGGTTTATAAATGTTAATTAAGCTTGTGAAAGTTGATGTTCTATTAACTAAGGCAGCATGGAAGAACAAGAGCTATTTTAAAAAAATAGTGAACAATAACCAATAAACCTAACAAAACATTTCAGTTAAACATTATCAGCATATAAGGATTTCTAATTTCACAAAGTTCTTCATAGGCTAACAGTAAGGAAAGCTGAGGCCCTCTATTCTGAAATATTTCTTATTATTTATCCATTTTCAATATAATAAAACATGGTTTACAAACTATAGAGGTTTGCTTAAAGTTTAGGTTTTACATTTTATATGATAAAGTATCACTTCTTAATATGCAAACTAGTTTTGATATATCCTGTAGATTTTAATGCATTTTCTTTTTAACAAGTTTTATACATCTAGACTTATTTTTATTCAAATAAATATATATTAAACCCATTTGCTAATTCTTTTACATTGGATTAAAACAAAAACATTAGCAATTCTACAGACAGAATAATTCAAATGGAATGCATTTATCTGTTAAGGCAATAGGTTGCTTCAAACTTAAAACATGTTTGTACTGATTAACAACAAAATACTTAATGGATAATTTGAACACTCTTCCAATTGGTATAGGACTAAGGCTGCTTTGAAAACATGTTTTAAAAGTATTTCTGTGAAAGAAACTTTTTTGACTAAGTGACTCCTTCAGCCCTAATTCTGTTTTACAGTAAATCTTTGTCAACAGTAGAAATATAACTTTGCCAAAACTAACTATTTATCAGCGGTTTAGTAGAACCGTGTTTTAGACCTTTTCAAAGTTTCTGCTTTTATATTCCAAATAACGAATCACAGGACAAGAGAGATTTACTTTTCTTACCAATTAGTTCTAAACACTTTTTTGGATATTAAGAATTTCTACAAAACTAAAAAAAAAAAAAAAAAAAAAAAAAAAACACCAACCCCCCCAAAAAAACCCCCAACAACCCAAACCAAACAGATTACACATTAATGTTTTTCAAAACTTCTATGTATAACAGAAACAAAAGCAAGTACCGTCTTTTTTTAATAGATCTTTTAACATAAATGTCTATTACTAATCAGGATTAGAGCAAGGTAGCAATAGGAAAAAGTTAAGAGGAAAGCGAATGATGAATCAAGTAAGAGTAAATTGAAAGTTCAAGGATTCTTTTTTATATCAGAAGGCTTAAAAAGAAACAACAAAAAAGTTATACCTGATATGAAAGGTGCGATTTCACCAAAATCAATACATTGTTAGTTATGTCACAGTTTTGTAATGATAAAAAATAAAGATGGCTCATTTGATTATGTTGCCTTAAAAAGCTGCTTTGTAAAGCTCGGTGTCCCTGTAGTTATACAAGTCAAAGTTTGCTTTTTTTGTTTTGTTTTGGTTTGTTTTGGTTTGATTTAGATTTTTGTTTGTTTGGTTTTGGTTTGAGCAGGAGCCTCTCATTTTTCAGCACTCTTGCATGTAGTAGGGCAAACTCAGAAATTAATTTTTTTCCCCCTCTCTCTCTTCAGAGTCCTTGTTATTTCTTGCAGAAAAGGCCCAGGGTGCTTGTCTTCTTTTCATCCTTCCTCGGTATTCCAGGCACAAAGCACTGCGCAGGAGCTGCACCAATCCTTGCCGTCACTGGCAGCAGAATGGTAGGTGGGAGCAACCAGGAATCCTTCCAGCCTGTGCTGACTTCAGAAATGAGAACTGCACAGGTTTGTCTCCTGAAGCGAAGGGGCGAGAAGGCTGAGTGCCAGTTTGCTCCGCTGCTGCAATGATCTCATGTTCAGTGCTGCTGTCGCCCTGTTTGCCCAGTCCAAATGGCTGTTCATGGAAAAGAAAAAAAGAAGGGGGAGAAACACACCACCAAAAATAGTCCAAAACAAAAACTATTTGGATCCTAGAAAGGGTGTAAACATTTAAAAATAAATAAATAATCAGTAGTGGGAAAAATAAGAAAAGCAAAACCAAAAAGCACACACAAGTTTAGGATTCACTTGCTATGCCTCAATATTCTGTTTATATTTTCCTCCCTCTTTCTCGCTCTCTCTCTTTTTTCTATTTAGAGATAAGCAGCAGGATTTATCAGGCGTGAAAGGGACAGCCTCCTGGTGGCCTGCCAAAAACCCAGAATAAAGGCGAAGTTGTGCTTCAAAGCTCAATCGCTTGCTGAGTCTGGCTAAAGTCAAGTATTAAGATCCACCATTTTCTGAGCCATGCTAGGAAAGAAGAAAAAGTCAGGACGGTTGCTGCTTTCCAAGTCTCCGTTGGCACCATCACAAAATCTCAGTCGTAAGGTCACATGATTCTCAGCCAAATGTAGAGTGCATTTCCATCAACCGTTCTGCTGATACTGCGAAGGCAGCTATTGTCTCTTTAGACCCAAAGTTCAGCCCACTCTTCATTGAATTAGCTGAAAAACGCATCACCTTTGGGGGCTGGGAGTCATGGAAACGTCTACCTGGCAAGCTGCCCACTTTTTCTGCCCATCAACCAGAGATGGAATTGTGCTGCCTAATGCAATGATGACTTGGAATGTGAAGAGTCGTCCAACGTGAATCTGATTCTTGCAACGCCTGTTTCGTTTGCACAGAAAACTCTGGCTTCTTGTACTTAAGGGGGCGGGGGGGGGGGAATCTTTCCTTCTAAATGTAGCAAATAAAGGTCTGAACATGCCTACGCCACAACTTTATTTCACAACACACCCAAATGGTTCTCAAATGAACAGATAGAGAGCATTCTGCAAGTTTTCCGAGTTAAAGGCATTCCTTCCTCTGACTCCCTTCCAGTACAAGTGAATGCAGCAAGCCAGAACATTTGTTTTAGTCTCTCACGTTAAGATTAAAGATCTCTCAGATCTCTTGTTTTTCATTACTTTCTGATTTTATCTGGCACTGATTTCCTTTTCCAAGCCCACAATATCCACTAGCGACAGTGGGGCTGCATTATTGCTGCAATCTCCATCAAAGTGATCCCCTGAGAGAGCCAGTTGTCTCTTCAACCTCACAGAGCACTGTAACTGGCTCCTGTGGTAATCCTGATCAGCACCTAGCACAGCTGCTGCTCAAGTTTGCGAGATTGACACATGTGAGAAGTGCTCTTTCTGTTCCTTCACTGGCTACAGTTTGCTTGTGTGGCATGAAAGATTCCTTTGAATTTTGCAGGGAATATAGCAACAGCTCTCAGGCAATAAAATGAAATGGTTCCCCTCCCCAATGAATTTCCATTCCGCCAGGCAAAAGTTCCCATGTACAAACATTTCCATACTTTTTAACAAAAGTACAGTGAATTAAATCTTTCACAATTTCCTTAAGCAGAATTTAAAGCCTAGCAGGCAGGCAAGTGTTATTAGTATTTAAACCAAACATTCGGAGAAGTTCTAAAAAAATGACTGTTTTCTCCTAACTGCATTAAAAATGGTTTCAGTGATTAGAGAATCCTTATCTAAAATCATTAGGCTTGCAAAGAATTTCAAATCATATTTAGCTCCCTAAATTTGCAAAATCAATCCACTTAATGATGGATTAGTACTGCCACTTCCCAGTGTGAATACACATACACACACACCCAACACACACACCCCCATAATATGTGACAAAAGTTTAAAGAAATAAAATCGTAGCTTATGTAAGGAAAGAGAAAAATCCTGGTAAATAGATTAAAGTGATTTGCTACTAAAGGTCAGTGGTTTAAAAGCAGCCATGCTTCTGAAAATATTTATAGTCCTGAACACTTGATGGGGCAGATCTCTGTAAGAGAGGGTTACCATCACTCCACAGCAGAGGGATAGGTTTTAGATTAATGAAAGAAAATCACCTGAAAGGAAAGAAAGAGAAATAAAGGGAAAATAGAGGGATCCAAGAAACATATCCTAAAAATGGTTTTGCTGTCTTAATTGTGTGACGACTTTTAAGTTACTTACAGTATGTGAATATGTGCAAACATACATACTCATATACACAGAATTAGTATGAATTTCTATCCACTTGCAAATCAAAATATGAATTTTAAATCACAACCAAGAAACTAATATGTATATGGAAATGAAAACTCTCTTCCACAAAATCTAGACAACTTTTTGGCTAGGGTGCTAAACACATGATCAGAGTGACTATCAGGAAATCAGGTTCAGCAGCAGACACACACACACACACACACACACACACACATTCCCCTCCTTCATCACAGCCGAAAGGAAGCTGATTATTGTTGAGCACTTTCAGTTTGGTACTGACTCACAGCTGAGTCTCAAGCAGATTTTCAGAGGTAGTAAACCACATGGGACGAGATTACCCATCTTTCTCCCACAGAACAGCTAGTGGATTCAAACCACCAACCTTTGGGTTGGCAGCTCGATTATTTACCACTAAGCCACTAGACCTCAGCAATAGTTCTAGTGTGTCACATATTATGAGGACCGCACAGGATAGGATAAGGTTAACGACAGCTGTTCATAGGGTCACTATGAGTAACGCTGGACTAGTAGACTTCCCCTAAGAAAACTGATAGTTCCTCATACAAAGGAACATTTAAATGATCCATACTTTTCCCCATTTATTCAAAAGTGGTTGATTAATTAAACAATAGGGGGCTGCTTTCAGTAAGAACTGACTGGATTAAACATTGAATTTGGTATTGGATAAGTATGAACCAAGTCTTATGGTAAGTGCAGAAGAAAAGCAATGAAGGAAATGGATATGACCACTATATTAAAAGAATTTAGCACATAATACAGGAAACACTAAAAAAAGGAATCACAATTAAGACAAAGTACCCTATTAAAGACGAGTGTCCCAGGTCCTAAAGAAGAATATGGACATAATCTAGTCAGGTATCCAACTGATGGAAATTGGAAAGTACTGTTGCTTTTAAGTGCTGTTGAACGGAGTATGGCTCATAGCAGTCTATGACCAACAGATCTGAACCCTGTCTTATCCAGTGCCATCTTCATCATCTCTGACACACTTGAGCCCATTGCTAAAGTCACTGTGTCAATCCATCTATTTGAAATCCTTCTTTTTTACATTTCTAAACATGATGTCCGTTTCCAAGGAGTAGCCTTTCTCAGCAACAGTCTCAAAGCGTATGAGATGAAGCTTCACCATCCTTGCCTCCAAGGAGCTTCTGGTTTCGCTTTCTCTTTTGACAGTCTATTCAGTACTCTTTTTCAACACAATTCAACATCATTAATTCTTCTTCTGTCATATTTATTCATTATTGAGCCTTCAGACGCACAGTAGGTGGTTGGAAAGATCATGGCTTGAATCAGGCATACCTTAGTCTTTAGACTGATATCATTACTTCTCAGGACTCTGGATAGCCCTTGACCCTGGTGGTATGATATTAAGTGTAACTTAGCAGATTTTAAACTCTTGGAAAATAAACATATTTCTAACTACTCCATGGGGTAATATAACAAAAGTCTAAGTAAATGAAAAAAAAAATAATTCAGTAACTATAATAAGTAAAAATAAAATATAATACATTAACATATCTAAGACATAGACAGAGGATTACTGAAAGGAAAATTTATAGCGTTAAATGCCTTAAGCCAATCATCAAATTCTTACCTCCAGAATTCAGTAAAAGAAAACCAAAGTCAATACTTGTCATCAAGTCAACCAAATACTCTGTCACCAAGTCAATTTCAATTTATCACTTCATTTTATTGATTTTCTAAGACTGTAAATATCACAGGAGGAGACTGCCTAACTTTTTCCTTCACAGTAGCTGGTGGATTCAAAGCACCCAGTCAATGTATAATGTTCTATACCACTAGAATTCCTTACACAACCAGAAGGAAGGCAAGAGTAAAGGTGTGAGCATAAATCTGTGAAATTGATAACATAAAAAGAGATAATAGTAAAAAAAAATCAAGAAAAGCAGGGTTCTTCAGGGAAAAAAAATAAATAAAATTAGTACACATCCAGTAAGAGTAAAAGGGAGAGAGAGAGAGAGACAGAGAGAGACCCAGCCCACCCACAAAACAACTCAAAACCCAAAAAAGATGAAACTAAAAATTATTAGCATCAGCAATTACATAGTCTGAAGGGAGATGTGCTGTTAACCCAAAGGAAAAAAAGTATAGTCTCTCTGGGGATTGGAGACCACCAGTGGCTCCACAGAAAAAAGATACTCTATCTCTTTCTGTGGCATTTATGGTCTCCATTAACTCTCTAAAGGGTCAGCTAGGAGTCAATTCCAACCAGGTGGCAATGAAGCTTTAGTCTGAATTCTGAAGCTTCACACATCAAGAAATAAAAAGAAAAAGATACAAATAATACTAACACAGTAAGTTTTATACATTAGATGAAATCAATTTATTCTGGAAAAAAAATCCCCAACAAATTATCTCCCAATATAAATTTGGACAATTTAAAGACATATTATGTAAAAGGGTTATACATTTTTAGCTCTTAATTAAAAGATTGGACATTTGAGTCTATGTAGAGGTGCCTTTGTAGAAAGTTCTGGTGTTATACCAGAAAAATCAGCCACTTAAGAAGTGTTTGGAACACAGTTCTACTTTGACAAGTATGTGTCAAATTGTTAAGTCAGAATTGACTTAACAACAATGGCTTTTATTTTAATTAACAAAACAGACACTGAAAATTAAAATCTTTCCTCAAAAATTCTTTTTGGCCAAAGTGATTCAAAGAATAATGAATAATAGTTTAAAGCATAATAATTATCAAATTAATGCTAGAAAGAATGTTATCTAATCCTACAGAACATACTTTAAAAACATCATTTATTTTCTCAAGCTAAAGAGGTAATTGCCTGTTGTGAGATTTGCCGTTTCTGCAAATTCACTGGAAAGTCAGCTATGACCCAGTTCTGATTCGAAGGTACACAATAACAGTAACAATTACTGTTTCATGTCATCAAGTTGGTTACAACTTACAGTGACTAATAATTAAATTCTGACCAATAATGTGCCATCCTTAAAATCTCTGCCATCTTTAAACACATACTAAAACCATACCAAACAGCCTCCTGCCAAAACAAAGCATATACATATACAACAACTTCACAAGAAAACAACTAATGATAGTCTCATATCCCTACAGACACAAAAGTCTTTAACAAAATACCAGTAAATTTATCTATTAGAAAATATAAACTATAGTTTCATGGGATTTATTCAAGTGTGGAAGCATTTTCAATGTTAAAAACCAACCAAATATGCATTTCACATAAATTACATGCACATTGTACTCTTTTTACAAACTATGCAACTCTTAATGTTTCATGATTAATACTTGCAGGCAGCCTGGAAAAAAGGGGAACTTTCTAAATCTGATGAAGATATAAAGAAAGTCTATGGGAGCTCAGGTAGGTTATTCTATAAGTTTTCACATCAACATCAACACCAACAGTATTTCAAAATCACCATTGGCCATACAATAGTAATATGGGCAATTTCCTCATTTTGTAATTTATAACCTTGAAAATCTGGTATAGCATGGCTATGAGTCATAAAGAGAGAACTTTAGGAACAAACAAAATCTGAAAGCAAAGCCTAGCTAATGGTAAAGATAAACCAAACCAAACCAAACCTACTGCCTCTGAGTGTGAGAGAAGCCACAGGGCACAGCAGGACTTTTGGTACAGTTTTTAAGGGTATAAAAACTCTATGGAAACCAAATGTCAAATCTTTATTTCGGCAGAGCAGCTGATAGATTTAAGTTTTTTGCTTAGAAATAAAATGCCTTAAGCACAGTGTCACCAGACCTCTACTAATGAGGGTATAGTGTTTTTTTTTAAAAATTGGTAATTACATAGTTTTAAAATAATTTAGTGGTTTTCACTATTATTTTTGCATTAGTGATGTTGTTATGTGTCATCGAGTTGTCTGTGACTCACAGTGATGCTATGTATAATAGCTCTGAATTCTGTCCTGTTCGGAGCCAATCTCACTGTCTCCCACACACTTGCCCTCATTATCCCTGTTCCTTCCTCTCCTGTGTTGTCCCTCCAAACTTCCAAGTATGATATCCCTTTCCAAGGATTGGTTCCCCTAAATCATGTGGGACAGCTTCAAAATCTTTGCCTCCGAAGAGTGACTTTGTTTTACCCTCTCGAGGAAAAACCTTTTTGTTCTCTTGGTAGCCCATGGTCTGTTCAATATTCCATTGATTACATCTGTGGAAAGATCATTGGAGAAGCTCAAGTCACCTGTGAAAACTAGGCCAGGTGCTGATTGTGGACTAACAACTACTCATATACAAATTCAAACTGAAGCTAAAGAAAATGAAAACAAATACACAAGAACCAAAACTTGACCTTGAGTGTATCCCACTTGAATTTAAAAATAATTTCAAGACTAGGTTTGAGGCCTTGAGCATTAATGAATGAAGACCAGATAAGCTGTGGGAAAATATCAATAATATAATTCACAGTGAACGCAAAAGATAATTACAAAGAAAGAGGAGGAAGAGAAGATCGAGATGGGTGTCAGAAGAGACTGAAAATTGCACTAGAGCACTGAGAAGCCAAAGCAAAGGGAAGAAATTAAGAAGTTAAGAAGCTGAACAGAAGATATTGAAAGGCAGCTCGGGAAGACAAAGCAAAACATTAAAATGAAATGTGCAAAGGGCTTGAGCCAGATATTTAAAAGAGACAAAATGACTCCGCATTTATTAATCTCAAGGAACTGAACAACAAATTCAAAGCTTGAGTTGCAATACTTTCAGATGCTATGGGCAGAATACTGAATTATTGAAAGCATCCAAAAAAAGATGAAAGAAGAACACAGAGTCACTTCCTAAATGAACTGGCAGACACAGAAGAATTTCATGAAGTAACATATGATCAAGAGGCAATGGTGATAAAGTTTAGGCTGCTCTGAAGGAAATGGCAAAAAAAGAAGGACCCAGGAAAGGACAGAATACCAACTGACATATTTCAGCAAACAGATACTGCCCTGGTGTGTTCACCAGTTTGTGCTAAGAAATCTGGAGCACAATATCCTGCCTAAGTGACAGAGATTCCTGTTTATTCCCATTCCAATGAAACGTGACCCAACAGTATGTGGAAATTATCAAACAATCTCACACACAAGGAAAATCTTGCTGAAGATTATACAAAAATGACTGGAACAAAACATTGACAGAAAACTACCAGAAAGAAATACAAGTTAGGTTTAAAGGAGGCTGTGGCATTAAAGACATTATTACCAATGTCAGATGGATCTTGGCTGAAAGCAGAAAGTGTAAGAGTAATGTCTATCTATATTTCATTGACTACACAAAGCAATTTGACTATGTGGATTACAATAAATTGTGGGTAACCTCAAGAGAAATGAGATTCACAGAACACTAAATTGCGCTTTTGTGTAACCTACACTTGGAGCAAAATACAATCACCAGAACAGAACAAGGAAACATTGCATGAAATCAGGAAAGGAGTAGATCAGGGATGAGTCTTGTCTCTGTATCTTTTCAATCTATCTAAGGAACAGATAATTCAGGAGACTGGGCTTTCTGAGGTGGAATGGGGCATTAAAATGGGAGAAAAGATTAGGTCAACAACTTTGAAAAGATAAAACAACTTTGTTTGTGGAAACTGAGGAGGACCTGAAGTGTCTGCTGCAGAAGATCAAGGACTACAATCATCTATATAGAAAGAAGTTCAACATCAAGAAAACTAAGATTCTCACCACCAATTGGAAGCACCATGATAGATGCAGAAGCAATTCATATTGTTAACTATTTCCGCTTGCTTGACTCTACATTCTTGGCTCAAGCAATCAGGAAATCAAAAGACAAAATGGATTAAGGGGGGGAAAACCCACAAATAAACCACAAGAAATTTTAGAAAAAAGATAATATATGGTAAATTCTTTTAATTCTTGTAGGTAATATGTCAAAGAATATTGTTAAAAGTTGGTGGCAAGGATTCTGAAGCTTCCTTTAACATACTTTAGGTATGCTGCAAGGTGGAATCAGTCCTTAGAAAAGGATGCTTGGGAGGGTGGAGGGGCAGCACAGGAAAGGAAGACCATCAATTAGGTGGACTGAGTCAATGACTGGGGTAATGTGGATAGGTGTGTCAGAGACAATAAGATTAGTATAGGATAGAGAAGGGTTTAGGGCGGTTGTGCATAGGGTCACTATGAGCTGCAGACAACTCAACAGCACATAACAACACCACCGGTGCCATATTATTCCCTCAGTGGTGTGAATGGTTAAGTGTAAAATACAACTAATAAAAAAGTCACCAGAGTCCCTTGTGAGAAAGGAAATCTACTTCAAAGGGAAAACAACAAAAACCAAAAAAACCCCCAAAACCCAACAAATCATAGGTCTTAAAATTCTACAGAGAGAAGTTTTAATCTTCTCAGGAACAGGTTTGAGGCCTTGAGCACCAATGAGTGAAGACCAAATGAGCTCTGGAAGGATATCAAGAAAATTGTCCATGAAGAATGCAAAAGATCATTACAAAGGCTGAAAAAGAAGAAAAGACCAAGATGGATGTCAGATGAGACTCTGAGTATTGCATTAGAGCGCTGAGAAGCCAAAGCTAAAGGAAGAAAACAAGAAATCAAAGGAAATCAAAGAGCTA
>NW_006399831.1:12093905-12095299 GCF_000299155.1 Elephantulus edwardii | reverse complement strand
GGTGAAGGAGAGGAAGACCTTTGATGAGATGGATCGATTCTGTGACTTCAGCGGTGGGAATAAGTGTGTTTGAGATGATAGGTTGGTACAATATAGAAGAACATATAGACCTCTTGTACATAGGGTCACTAGAGTCGCAAGCGACTCCATGGCACATAACAACAACAACAACATGGGTTGTCCCACTAGCAGGGGCAAAGATTAACAGGATAGCAAGTAATAAATTTTGGAGAGGATATGGAGTGATAGGAACTCTTACACACTGTTGATTGGACTGTAAAATGGTGCAACCATTTTGGAAGGCAGTTTGGCATTTCCTCAAAAAGATAAACACAGAAACTCCATATCACCCAGCTATTCCACTTCTTTGAATATCCCCCAAGAAGATGCAAACTGAGGTGCAAATGGAATTTTGTACACCAATGTTCATGCAGTGTTAATCATCATAACAAGAACATGGAAATAGACCAAATGTCCAACTGCAATCAAATGGATTGGGAAATTATGGTATATTCACACAATAGAATGCTTTGTAGCCCACAGGAGGAATGATTTTGAAAATTACTCCCCAACTTGGGAAGGACTGGAGAGTATTAGGCTAAGTGAACTAACTCAATCCCATAAGGAAAAATATTATTTATGACCATTATTGTAGAAATAGATAACTATTAAAACATGTATGGAGATCCAAGCAGGGGGAGGGCAGGAACAGAGAGGTGAGGATGGGCGCTGTTTACACAATTTGATAGATAGAGGGAGGGGTGGGTAAAAGCAATGGGAAACATCTGGTGTGAAAAACAATGTACACAAACTTTGTAAGTAAACCAGCATAAAAGGAAAATTTAATTTAAAAATAAAATTTTTTTTAAAAACCCAATAAAAAGGGTTGTCATGTTTTAGAAACTACTAATTTGCAACTGGCTCACATCAAGAAGACAAAGATCCTCACCGCAGGATCAACAGTCAACATTGTGACAGATGGAGAAAAGATTAATGATCACATCTTGCTTGGATCAACAATCAGCACCCACTGTACCATCAGTCAGTATCAGGAGACATACTGCTTTGAGCAAATCTGCTCTCAGGGACCTCTCCAAAATGCTAAAGAGCAACAATCTCAGTTTGAGGACTAAAGCTTGCTTGATTCAGTTTATGGACATCTTGATCACCTGTGGAGAGCTGGAGAATGAACAAGAATGACAAAGAACTGCTACTTTTGAGTTTTGTTACTGAAGAAGAGTACTGAATAGCCTATGAACTGTCAAAAGAACCAACAGCTATGTCCTAGAGAAAGTACAGTCAGAGAGCTTCTTGGAGACAAAGAAGATGAAACTTCAACTTTTATGCTTTGGACATGTAGCTAAGAGAGACTATTTTTTTGGAAAGGAACATCA
>NW_006399831.1:12086427-12093230 GCF_000299155.1 Elephantulus edwardii | reverse complement strand
CTGCAGTCCTTGACACTCTGCAGCAGGCGCTTCAGGTCCTCCTCAGTTTCAGCAAGCAGGGTTGTGTCATCCGCATAATGCAGATTGTTGGAAAGATAGAGGATCAATAAAGGAGAAAAACCCATAAGGAGATGAATTGACATAGTGACTTCATCAGTGGGCTCTACCCTTTTAGAGATGGCACAGGATAGGGCAAGTTTCAGGCTGGCTGTAAATAGGGTCACTATAAGTTGCATTCAACTCAACAGGACCTAACAACAACTAGTTATGTAGTTATTTCTTGTTTTACTTTTAAGATGCTCTGGTGTTATAGTCCGTAGGGAATTATAGTCATAGTACTAACCCAAAGGCTGTGCTTTTCTGGAAGTTCAATTTACCATTGACTCTGTGAGGGGGCAAAACCAACTGCCAATCCAAAGACATGCCGTTCAAATCTACCAATGGCTCCATGAAAGAAGATGAGCACTCTCCACTTGTGCAATTTACTGCCTCTAAAATTGTTTATACATGTTCTGACTTGAGGGTGTATGATAACAACAACAACTGTGAAAGAAAGATGACTGATCACCTCCCATGCAATCCACAGCCTTGAAAACTCACTAGATGGTCATTAATAATTAGCCACATGCTCAAAGAAGGTGAGACAGAGCTTCAAAATCCTAGCTTCCAAGGAGAAAATTGGTTTCATCTTCTCCAAGACAGACCTATTTGTGTTCTTGGCAGTCCATGGTGTGTTCAAGACTCTTCTCCAGCACCAACTCAATGGTATTAATTCTTCTTCTGTCATACTCAGTCATTGTCCAGCTCTGATCCACAGCAAGTAACTGCAAAGCCCATGGCCTGGATCAGGCACACCTTAGTCTCTACATTGACATTTTTGCTTTTCAGTACTCTGGAAAGGGTTCTGACAGCAGATTTACCTAATGCAATTGGTCTTTTGATTTCCTGACTGCTGGCACCAAGAGAGTTGATTGTGGGGCCAAGAAAGTTGTAACTGTCAACAACCTCAATCTCTTCTCCATCCATCATGGTTCTGCCCATTAGCCCAGTGGTATGAATTTTTGTTTTCTTGATGTTGAGCTTCAATCTATATTGAAGAATGCAGTCATTGACTTTCTGTAGCAAGCACTTCTAGTCCTTCTCAGTTTTAGTAAGCAAGCCTGTGTTATTTGCATAATGTATGTTGCTGATAAGTCTTCCTCCAATCCTGATTCCATATTCCTCATCATAAAGCTCAGGCTCTTGGATGATCTGTTCTGTATATAGATTATAAAGGTATGGAGACAGGATAGATCCATGACACACTCCCGTCCTGATTTTGAATCATGAAGTGTTTCTCTGCTCTTCTCTGAGGACTGCTTACTCATCCAAGTATAGATTTCACATAAACATAATGAAGTGTTCTGGGATTCCCAATCTCCTTAAAGTTAACCACAATCCCAGGCTTACGCCCTTCCCAATTTTGAACCATGCAATGTTTCCTTGCTATGTGCAGAATATTAAATAATCCAGGAAACATTAAAAGAAGATGGAAGGAGTAGACATAGTCACTTTACCAAAAAGAATTGGCTGACACAGAAGAATTTATGAAACAACTTATGAGCAAGAGTCTGCGGTGATGAAGAAATATGTACAAGCTGCTCTGAAGGACTTAGCAAAAAATAAGGCCCCAAGAAGTAACAGCATACCAATTGATATATTTCAACAAACAGACAGTAACCTGGATGTGCTCACCAAGTTGTGCCAAGGAGTCTGGAGGATAACCACCTGTACAACAGAATGGAAGAAATCCATGTTTATTCCCATTTCAAATAAAGGTAACCCAACAGAGAGTGGAAATTCTCAAAGAGTATCCCCGATATCACGAAAAAGCAAGATTTTGCTGAAAATTACCTAAAAACAACTAAAACAGCACATCATTAGAGAACTGCCAGATGTGCAGGCTGGGTTTAGAAGAAGCCATGGTACTTGGGATATTATATATAATGTAAAATAGATCTTGGCTGAAAGCAGAGTATGAGAGGAATCACTATCTGGGTTTCATTGGCTATGCAATAACATTTGACTGTGTGGATCACAACAAATTCTGGCTAACTCTGAGGAGAACAGGAATCCCAGAACACCTGAATAAACCATACAAGATCAAAACCAAAATTATTTACTCAGGAATAAATCTGGGAATGTAGGAAGGTCAAAACAAGAAAAGAAAGAAGGACAAATCAAAAGGAGAGAGAGAAGTGGAAATATTGCTGAGTGAAGGCTGTCATCAATGCCATAGAATATAAAGTTTGTGAATTACTGAATGTAAAGACCATTTTTTCCTGTAAATATTGATCAAAATCACAATAATAAACTTAAAAAAAAACACCAAAAACTGAACCGAAATCTGAGGTAATAACTAGGAATATTGTTGAGAGGGCATGATTCTCAACACTGAGAACTTCTATTCATAGCCTTTGGTAACAAATAGATTGTTTGATAGGGATATTTTCATGATGTCAAAATTTTTACAAGTAGTATTTGCATGTAATACAAGGAAAGTATACATAATTAACTGTTGTCATCCCAGAGAGGTGGAGGTCATCAATGTTTTGTGTAAATATAACTACAATGCACTGGAAGTGTCTGGGTGCAGATAGGGACCTGAAACTCAGATTTTTATTTGTCACAAATCCTCAGACCTACTTCCTGTGTCTGTTCTCAAAAGGAGATAGCATATGTTCCTTTTGTTTTTTTTGTTTTGTTTTGTTTTGTTTTTTGATGTTTCATCTTCATCTTTATCTTTTTGTTTTCATATGTTCCTTTTGAAAAGTCACATATGACCTGACTTTACTCTTAAATATGTACTGTTAACTACTGTTGGTTTACGAAAAAACTGACATTAGGAAAAAAAATGCCCACAAACTTCCTGCTAAATTGTGTCTGTGACAGTACGGTGGCATCTTCTCGGCCTGCATATCTTCTGCATGTGTGATGACAAACTCTCCTTAAATAGGTGTGGCTGAACCAAGAACAGGCAAAATTAGCAAAACACATGGCTTTTTTATCTGTTGCCATCTGTAGTCAATTGTCTTAAATTTATTCCAGATCCATAATGGGAACTCTCCAGATCATTTCCATATTGGTGGTCACTGGTCTGACTACACTAGTTTTTGTGAAACTTCATCTCTCTAGAAGCAAATGAAAATCTTATGGGAGCCTGAGATTTAGAATCACTGCATGGGCTACAGCAATTTACTGTCCTTAATTTGCATATAAACTTGTCCCAAGTATTATTCTAATGATAAAAATTTTCCAATTTTATTTACACATTGATCTTAACTTATTAACAGTCTTGGTTTGGGAGTAATGTAAGGATAAGTTTACTTATAAAATAAAAGCCTCGACAATGCACCACAGTAACTAAAGAAAAAAGTAAGTAAAGGGAGAAAAAAAGAACAGAAGCAATGTTTCCATTAATTAACACCATTTTAATGAGTTTTTCTTCTTTTGTTGCCCAATTTTTATTTTTTAAATTTTTTTGTTCCCCAATTTTTTGATATAAGGATATCACAAGTATATATCTTTTAAATTATATATTTTAAATGATATCATCATTAAATGGAGTGTCTTAAATTATTTTTCAGAAATTGTGATAATGTTATGTGTTAATTTGGCTAGGCTATGATATTCACTGGTTTTGCAGACATTGGACTTGGTACTCTTCTGTAATTGATCTTATCATCTTCCATATTGTGATCACATGTGAGGATCAAATCAGTTGAAAGCCGTTTCCTCTGAGGTATGGCTTATATCCAATATATGGATGATTTGCCAAAGTTTGCTGTCTCTACATCCTACATCTATCCGACTCATCATCTCATCATCTTTTGTACTCTGATTCTTGAGATGTGAATCAGAAGGCTACCCCTTGACTTGCTGATTTGGATTCATCAGATTGCTGCAACCACATGGAGCAAAAGAAGCCTCTAGTCTACCACAAGACCCATGGGTTTAAGAATTGTCTGCCTTCACAACCTCACAATTTATTTCCTTGAAGTAAATACCTACAGCCTCCTCCCTCTCCCTCTCCTTCCACCTGTCCTTCTCCTTCTCCCTCTCCCTCTTCCCCCTTCTCTCAATATAGATTCATAAAGAACCCTGGAGGAATAATATATTATGTGTCCAGCTGTTAATGAAAAGGTGTCCACTGGCCATTTAGTGGAAGAAAAATGAGGTAGTCTCCTGGAAAGATGTAAAGCCTTGGAAACCAAATAAGCCACTGGCATGAGTTGCTATGAGCCAAATTTAAATCAAGGGCAGTGGTTTTGAGCTCAGTATAAATAAGAGAATTGTATTTATATATAAACACTTTCATGAATCTGCTCCTCTGACATTTTTGCCTAGGATGTTTAATACCAAGAGTAGTTCTAGAGGAACAAAATCATAAGGGTGAGTTTTCTGCAGCAAGTCTAATGCTTAACATCTGCAGTGATAACTTTCTGGGTCAATGGGTCTGATTACCCCAAACCTCACTCACAGAGGTGTTCATACAATGTTCAAATCATATAACATCCCCATTTTATGGAGCACATTGCGAACCTTAAGTGATATATATTGAAGAGCAAGCCTGCCCCCAGATATCTTGTTCCTCAAGAAAAATCATTCTGGACAGTAATTAATGTTTATTTAATGATTGTTGCTGTTGTTGTTGTTATGTGCCATCAAGTGGCATGGGACTCATAGTGACCCGTGTACAATAGCTCTGAAGCCCGCCCAGTCCTGAGCCAGTCTCTCTGACTCTGATATGCCTACCTCCATTGTCCTAGTTACTATATCAATCCATCTCATCCAGGGCCCTCCTCTCCTGCAATGTCTCTCCACCTTTCTGAGCATGATGTCCTTCTCCAAAGATTGGTCACTTTGGCCACATGTCCAAAGTATGTGAGACTGAGCCTCAAAACCTATCTTCCAAGAAGAAACTTGATTTCACCCTCTCCAAGACAGACCTATTTGTTTTCTTGGTGGTCCATGGTTTGTTCAAGGCTCTCTCTTCTCTAGCACCACAAGGTTTGAGGCATTGATTCTTCTTCTATCATTCTTAGTCATTATCCAACCCTCTAATATATAGCAAGTAATTGCAAAGACCATGGACTGAATCAGGTGCACCTTAGTCTCTAGATTAAGAATAATTTTTTCACATGAGTATTTTTTTGAAAAAATGCATATTTTAACTCTTTAAACAATAGATATTATAATTTTAATTTTCCATGTGTTTTGTAGATGTCATTATTTAGGAGTTTGGTGATTATATTATGGTTGAATATAATGTCCCAGCTATGTAATAGACTACCATAGCTTTTCACATTTAGCAATATTTTACCTTAACTAGTAATGAATTACAGGGTTTATATAACCTGTTGCACTTGGTAACATTGTCATACTGTTTTTAAAAGAAATAAAATAAAATTTTATTTACTCCAAAATTTCATGGTGTCTGTATTTTAATGCATTTTTAATGGCACAAGGTTCAGCATCACAGCAATCTCAGGATACCTCAGCACAGTATATTACAGAAGAGTGCTGTACCACTTAGAAGAACCAACTGTAAATACAAAGCCCCTTCCCGTAGGTGCTATCATATCAAGCATGACCCTGGGAACAACAGATCTGAACCTTATGCCATTCTATGCCATTCTCATTTTCCAACATACTACAACCTATTTTAGCAGCCACTATGTCATTCCACCTGTTTGAGGGTCTTCTTCTCCTTTGCCAACCCTCTATCCTTCCAAGCATAATGTCCCGCTGCAAGGAATAGCCTCTCTTAGAAATGTGCCCTTTGGGCATAAGTGAGGTGAAGTTTTGTCATTTTTATCTCCAAGTAGCATACTGGCTGCACTTTCTCCAAGACATATCTGTTTTTTCCTTTTGGTATTCCATGTGATGAATATTCAGTTTCTTCAACACCACAGCTGAAAGGCATCAATTTTTCTTCTGTCATCTTATTCATTATTTGGTTATTAGATGCATAGCAAGTTGTCAGAAAGTTCATGTCCTGAATAAGACCCAACTTAGTCATCAAATTGATATCATTACTCCCCAATAATTTGGTAGAAGCTCCTGACTGCAGACTTTTCCAGTGCAATATTTTTATGCAATTTAAGTATTATATTAATTATTATATTCTTTTCATTTGCAATAGGTTTAAAGATATTTATTGGACTATTTCAAGGATAAACTAAATGTATTCATGTAAAGGGTTAGATCATGTCTAGAACATCCAAAATCAAAACAATTGCCACCCAAGTAATCATTCACTTGCCCATCAAAAACTTACTACTCTTGAATAAGTTATTCTCTATCAAGTCTCTGAGACTGTAATCATTACATGAAAAGACTGTCCATCTACTTTTGCTGATAGTGGATGATCTATTTGAATTTGCCTCCTTCAGTTACCAGTGCAAAATGTAACACATCATAACATCAGGGTTAATTCCAAATAAAAAACCAAAAAAAATCCCTCTGTCCTTTAAATAACTCCATCTCATACCAAAGCTCTATTGAGTTTCCAAATCTGAAAATCTTTAACATAGACTACTGTCCAGATTGGGTTTAGAAGGGGTCATGGTACTAGGGATATTGTAGCTGATCTTAGATGGATCTTAGCTGAAAGCAGGGAATACCAGAAGAATATATATCTGTTTCATTGATTATACAAAGGCGTTTGACTGTGTGGATCATAACAAACTGTGGCTGACTCTGAGAAGAATGGGAATCCCAGAACATTTAATCCTGCTAATGCGAAACCTATACTTGGACCA
>NW_006399831.1:12052665-12085240 GCF_000299155.1 Elephantulus edwardii | reverse complement strand
AGGATTAACATCTCCCATCATACATAAAAATTAACTCACAGTGGGTCAGACACCTAGGCATAAAGCCCAAAACTATAAAGATTATAAGAGACAAAATAGGACCAAATTTAGAAGGTATAGCTTATGGTATAAAGAGGCTGACAAATACAGCAGAAATACACAAGCAGGAGAGGATAAAATTGATGAATTGTTGTTTTTGTTGTTAAGTGCTATGTAGTCTTAGACAACTCATAGCAACACTCTGAACAAAAGACCTGAACACTTGTATAACTTTGGTCATTTCTCCATGTTCATAGAGTTTCTGAAGGCAAACCATTCCAGAAGTGGGTTCCACTTCTGCTTCCAAGCTTGTTTGAATAGGAAAATGCCACCAAACACTGTCCACCATGGGTAACCATTATGACACTTGGCACATTGCTATCACAGTGTTTACCATCACAGCAACCACGAGTTACCCTGTACAGACCAGGGCTTAGAAGGATGTTTGACAAAAAACAATTTAAACCAGGCCTGAGGGCCACAGATTAAAATCACCCACGTTGGGCTTGGTAGCATAACTTTCTGTCCACTAGGCAAACAGAGCTATCTCTATGCTGGCATTGTCATTGTTGTCAAGTGCTGTAGAGTTGTAGACTCATAGCAACCTATGAATGAAAGACCTGAATATTTGTATAGCTTTGGTCATTTCTCCATGTTCATAGAGTTTCCGAAGGCAAATAATTTTAGAAGTGGATGTCACTCATCTCTATATGCATCAAAAACTTTTTCCAATAGAGTGAAAAGAAAACCTACTGATTGGTTAAATAACATTTGGTAAGAACATTTCTCTGAGAAGAATGGGAATCCCAGAACATTTGATCGTGCTAGTGAGAAATCTATACTTAGACCAAGAGGCAATCATCAGAACAGAGCAAGGAAACACTGCATGGTTCAAAATTGGGAAGGGCATGCGCCAGGGATGTGTACTGTCTCCATACCTTTTCAACCTGTATGCAGAAGAGATTATCCGGGAGTCTGGGCTCTATGAGGCGGAATGTGGGGTCAAGATTGGGGGAAGATCTATCACTGTGATACGCAGATGACACAACCCTGCTTGCTGAAACTGAGGAGGACCTGAAGGGCTTGCTGCAGAGGGTTAAGGACTGCAGCCTCCAATGTGGATTGAGGCTCAATGTCAAGAAGACAAAGATTTTCACCACTGGACCAATAGGCAGCTTCTGGATGGATGGTGAAGAGATTGAGATTGTTCACAGTTTTAGTTTGCTTGGCTCCATAGTCAACACTCTTGGCACCAGTAGCCAGGAAATGAAAAGACATATTGCCATGGGAAAATCTGCTGTTAGGGACCTTCTCCAAAGTACTGAAGATCAATGGTGTCTCTTTGGAGACTAAGGTGTATCTAATACAGGCCATGATCTTTGCTATCACTTGTTGTGCATCAGAGAGTTGGACAGTGACTAAAGAGGATAGAAGGAGAATTGATGCCTTTGAGCTGTGGTGCTGGAGAAGAGTTTTGAGGATACCATGGACTGCTAAGAAAACAAACAGATTCATCCTGGAAAGAGTCAAACTAGGCTTCTCCTTGGAGGCAAGGATTCTGAAGCTCCGTCTAACATACTTTGGACATGTTGTAAGGAGGGACAGGTCCTTGGAGAGGGACATCATGCTTGGTAGGGTGGAGGGACAGTGCAGGAGGGGAAGGCCCTCTATAAGGTGGGTTGGTAAAGTTACTGGGGCAATTGGGATGGGTGTATCAGAGACGGTGCAATTGGCACAGGACAGAGCAGAAATTGGGCTGTTGTACATAAGGTCACTATGAGTAGCAAGTGACTCGACAGCACATAACAACAACATATACCAGTTCATAGAAGGGTCTTGTAACAAAAGTTTACAGAATCCTATTGGGCCTTCTTGATGACACTTAACCACTGCTAGTTGAAACTAGAGTGACCACTTTCACTTTTTTCATCACTCTTTGCCAATGTGCTGTATGAAGTAATCTGGGTTTGCTGTCAGGCTGAACCTTGTGTAATTAGGGTATCAAATACCGTAATGGTTTTCCAATGTGGACAGTATTTGGTGGAACTCCCAGTTATAAAAACAGTATGGAAGCAGGAGTGGCATCTACTTCCTAAACAACTTGCATCTGGAAACTACGAACTTGGAGAAATGACAGTAGTTATGGAAAGGCATTAGGTCTTTTGCTCATAGAGTCACTATAAGTCATGCTTGACTCAACTGCAAACATCAACAACAACAGGGTTTCCACAAGAAAAATGCTGATTACCCTATTACATAATGGCAAAATATATGAAAATACTTTTCACAGATGACAGCCAACGGACACATGAAGAAGTGTTCAGAATCACAAAGAATAAGAGAGATGCCAATCAAAACCACAGTGATTTATCATCTCACATCAGAACAGTGTAACAATAAGCAATAAATAAAAGACAGGATATTGAGAGACAGAAACTCATACACTGTTGGTGGGATTGTAAAATAGTACAACCACTCTGGAAGACAGTTTGTTGTTTCCTCATAAAGAGGAACGTGGAAACTCCATATGACCAATGCATTCTACTGATAGGAATAACTCCAAAGAAATTAGAATTGATACATAAACGGAGATATGTACACCAGTACTTACAGCTGCATTATTCACAATTGTAAGAACATGGAAAAGGGAAAAAATGTCCAACCACAGTCGAATGGATTGAGATATTGTGGCACATTCACATGACAGAACACTATGCAGTACTCAGGAATAACTTTTTTAAACAAACACTATATAACTTGGGAGAGACTGGGGAACATTATGCTGAGTGAACTAAATCAGTCTCATAAGGATAAATACTGCATAAGACCAGTGCTCTAAAAATAGAAGGATAAGTAGTAAAACGTGTATAGGGTCTAAGGAGGGAAGAGGTGGAATCAGAGAGTGAGAGTGGATAGGAGGGAAATCACAGGGTTGCACAATTTGTTAGGTGGAGGGAGAGGGTAAAGGAAATGAGAGTAGTCTGGTAGAGACCTGAAAAGACCAGGTAGTTGTTATGTGCCATCAAGTCATTCATAACTCATAACTATACTAATTACAGTAGGTCTGAACCCTGCCCAATCCTGAGACAGTCTCATAGATTCAGACAAACCTTGTCCCATTGCCCCAGTTACTGTGTCAACCCATCTTTCTGGGATATTCCTCTCCTGCACTTTCTACCCTTCCAAGCATGATGTCCTTCTCCAGTGATTGGTCTCTCCTGGAAACGCGCCCAAAGTATGTGAGATGGAGCTTCAAAATCCTTGCCTCCAAGAGGAAATTTGATTTCAGCCCCCTTAAGATAGACCTATTTGTTCTCCTGGTGGTCAATGGCATGTTCAGTACTCTTCTCCAGTACCAGAACTCAAAGTCATTGATTCTTATTCTGTCATCCTTAGTCATTGTCCAGCTCTCTGATGTCTAGCAAGCAATTGCGAACATCATGCATGGATCAGATGCACCTTAGTCTGTACACTGACATCATTGCTCTTTAACATTTAGGAGAGGTCTCTGATAATAGATCCTTACAATTTCCCTTGTAATTATCTGACTGCTGGTGCCAAGAGTGTTGGTTGTGGAGCCAATCAAACTGAAATTGTTAATAACCTCAATCTTTTCTCCGTCTATTTACTGGTGAGAATCTTTGTCTTCTTGATGTTACGCTTCAATCCATATTGACAACTAAAGTCCTTGACCTTCTGTAGCAAACACTTTAGGTCTTCTTCAGTTTTGACAAGCAAGGTTGCTTGTCATCTGCATAACGTAGGTTGTTGGTGATACAAACAATTCTGATGCCACACTTCTCATCAAAGTTCAGCCTCCTAAATGATCTGTTATGCACACAGATTGAAAAAAGTATAAAGACAGGACACATCACTGACTCCCTCATAGTTTTGAACAATGTAGTGTTTTCCTTCCTCTGTTCTGACAACTGCTTCCTAGTCTAAGTAAAGGTTTCACATGAGTGGTAGACATAGTTCAATGATGATTAATTGTATAAAACATAATATATCAGAAGAATTGTAGGAAACATGTTGAGAATGAAAGTAGGTGTGAAACAAAATGTATACTAAAATTATTTGCAAACTAATATAAAAGAAAAAAAATAAAAACCAAAAACATAATTTACATTAATGAAGCAGACTATTAAAATATCATTGCATACAAACTCATAAAGAGAAAAACACACTAAGAGAAATATAAACATTTCAATTTTATGAGGAATGACACCAGCTGTCTTCTTCAAGTAACATAGCATTCTGAACTACTAGACAAATGTATGATTTAAGATTTTTTAGTATTTTTTATCATTCCTGGAATTTTCAAAGTCAGAATCAAGTGGAAAGCTACTAATTGACATTCAAGCTCAAAGTAACAACTGCTGCAATGAAAGCATGCTCCCAGACTTTACCAATAGGATAAGTTGTAATAAAACACACACATGAATGACTCCTTTTAGTTCAGCAAATGAAAGTCTAAATTTCATTGTTGCTATTGCTGTGTATTGCAGAGTTGGAAGTGACTCATAACTGACTCTCCACTGTGTTTTCAGAGACACTTAATCATATGGGAGGAGATGGTCCATCCTTCTCCTGCAGAACAGTTGGTGGCCTGGAACCAAATGCCTTCAGAATTTCAGCACAGCTTCTTGCCACTAGGCCACCTTAAAAAAACAAGCTCATTGCCATCAAGTCCTTCCAAATCATAGTAGCCCTTCCATTGGGTCTCCAATGTTCTTAATGTTAAAGAAAAATAGATCATTTCTTGTTTGTGCAGAGCTGCTAGTGTATTCCAACCACTAGACCTGCAGCCTTTTAGCTAGCAGCAAAACTTACTATGAACTGACTGCACCTTGAGTTTCAGTATCATAAACACTATTTGCACAGTCACTACAATAACGGGTTCAAGTCTAACAGTGGTAAGATGATGCAGGACGAGGTTGTGCTTCCCTCTATTCTGAAAAGGGTTGCTCTGAATCAGAGTTAACTTCAATGTGCCTAACAATGATATCACCAACAATTAACCAGGGAAGGATCCCTCACAGTACGATGATTATATGCTCAGTTACTAATAAAAAACAAAACAAAACAAAACCAAAAACCCAGCGGTTGTGGAGTAAGAAAAGATTACAGCCTCAGAAAACCCACACAGTAGTTCTTCCCTGTGTTACAAGGTTACTATAAATTGGAATAATTTTAAAGGTACACAACATTAATTTACTCTGGCATGCTATGTCCTTTTAGTGTTGTTGGGTTTTTAAATTAATATTTTTATTAATTTTAAAGAAAGTTTACAGAGACTTTGGATGGTTATTTTTTTAAAGACAGTCTGAGGATGATTTCTTGTATAACAAAGTGTACTTCATAAAACTTTACTAGAAGAACTTGATTATACCATAGTTCTTATGAGTACTTTCAAACATAAATTTAAGAAATATGAGTGGGAAAAGATGGGCACTCTCATCCTGTGTGATTAACTGCCTCAGAAAACCCACGGGAGGGTCATCTATGGGTCAGTTCTGACGCAATGGCACACAGTAACAATAGTTGCATGTACTGCACAATCAACACCGTTAGCACCAGTAGTCAGGAGATCAGCAGACCTGCTGTAATGGGAAAGTCAGCAGTCAGGGACATTTCCAAATTATTGAGGAGCAATGATTTCAGTTTGAAGACTAGAGTGTATCTGATTCAGGCAATGGTCTTTTCAAATACTTGCTATGTATCTGATAGCTTAAAAATGGATAAGGGTGACAAAAGAAGAATTGATGCCTTTCAGCTACGGTGCTGGAGAAGATTATCTAATATAGCAAAGACTGCAAAAAAACAGATGTGTCTTAGAGCAAGTGTAGCCAGATTGCTCTTTGGAGGCAAAGAATCCAAAGATTTATCACATATATTTTGCATAGGTTGCTAGGAGAGCCTGTTCCTTGAAAAGATGGAGTGTTAGCAGAAAAGAGAAAAACTTCAACGAGACGGGTAGACACATAGGCTGCATCAATGGGCTGACGCATGTCAGAGATGGTGAGAATGGCACAGGATAGGAAAAGGTTCAGAGCTGTTATTCACAGGGTAGCCATGAGTATTTGACTTGATAACATCTAACAATAATGATAAATTCCCTGGCAGAAAGCTCTGGTGCGGAGTCTATAGCAGGTTGTGTTCCTCACACAAAGTGTGCATCCCTGGTGGTTTGAATCCCCCAGTGGTTCTGAAAGGGAAAACTTGGAAAGCCCAGTGGAGGTTGAATATGACTGGAACTGACTCAATGGCAGTGAGTTAAGCTAAGTTACATTGGTGATTTGTGAATTTCAATAGGCAATATGGCACAATAGAAAACTTCAGAATGGGGAGAGTGAACCTAGATTAAATAGGAATGAAACAATTAAAATTAAAATAATGAGAATGTTGCTAGAATGTGAATAATGTACATATGTAACTATTATATGTATGTATAGTTGAATGGAAATGTGTGTTGTTGTATTTATTTCAACCAAAATGATAATATTTATAAATGTTAAAAATGTTTCTTTTCATAGATTCATTTTATTGAGTTTATGTTAATAATAATAAATTAAATTTTTTTCAGCAAAAAATTTGCTTTTTCCATTATGGTCTATATAAGTATCTTTTAAGCTCATGTTTATTGTTGAGCTAAGGAGACCATCAATATCATTTACCCTTAGAAAGCTAAGTGAACATCAGGAAGGATCTACAACCGACATCTATGAAACAGTCATAAAGAAATCCAGCAACGTCTTCTTTTGTAATCAGTCTGTTCAGATGTTCAATTTCAGTTTCTGTCAGCTTAGGTAGGTTGTGCATATCTAAGTATTTGTCCATTTCCTCCAGGTTTTCATATTTGTTTGAGTATAGTTTTTCATAATATTCCAATGTTAGCCATTTTATTTTAGTTGGTTCAGTTGTGATATTGCATGTTTCATCTCTTATTCTGATTATTTGTGTCTTTTCCTTCTTTTTTTTTTTGTTATGGATGGCTGTATGGTGCTTTCTCAAAAATATGCAAATAGAAATACCATTTGACCCAGCAATTCCTCTACTGGGAATATACTCAAAAGACACCATAACTGCCACCGAGGCAGATATATGCACACCCATATTTATCACGGCCTTGTTCACAATAGCAAGGAGATGGAAACAACCTAAGTGCCCATCAACAAATGAATGGATAGAGAAGCTGTGGTATATTCACACAATGGAATACTACGCTGCATTGGAAAACAAGGAACTCATGCAATATTATTCAAAATGGGTGACCATGGTGGACATTATGTTGAGTGAAATATCACAGTCACAAAAGGACAAATACTGCATAGTGAAGTATTTGTAGAATGAGACTGACATCAGTGTTGGGGAGAGACTGACAAAAATTGGATAAATTATGTATACTGCACTGAAACATATGAGGGAGAGAACAGTTTAAAAGTGATATATGATTGGGTATTATGGTTATGAGAAGAGTCAAGAATGAAGGTTGCATTGTGGAGTGTACTGGTGTGTGTGGGGGGATTGTATACCAATGAAGGAATTTTACTTTTCAAAGAGAGGAGCAAACTGGGGGTGAGAGGGGTGGGAAGGAAGAAAAGTGTAACAATGAATGAGTGGAAACCCAAAAATCTCTGTACATTTTCATTAAAATTTAAAAAATAAATCAATCAAGCAACATGCTGCACTTAACAAATCTTCTGCAAAAGAACTACTTTTAGTGCTACAAAAGAATGTTGTGACTTTGAAAACTAAATTCACCTCTCCCAAGCCTTGCTCTCTTCAACTGCCTACTAACAATACAAAGTGTGAATAATGAATAAAGAAGGACAAGGAAAAAATGATAATTTGATTTACGTGATATTAGTGAAGAATACAAGATCTATTCTGTGGACGGTCATTAAAATAAACAATTACATTTTGGAAGAAGTGAACCAGATGGTTCTTAGAAAGGACATGACTAGCCTTTGTCTCAGGTACTACTTGTATTGAGTGAAGGACATCATGATGGGTAAAAAGAGGGTCAGCTAAAAAAAAATATTTACTTTAAATTAAACTCTTGTAATGACATGGTGACTCCCAAAAGGAGCTCATTTATATATCAACAATTGTGAGGATGGTGCAGAACTGGGAAATGTTTCATTCTTTTGAACACAGATTGCATATTAATTAACTTGATATCACCTAACAACATCAGGAAGGATTTAAACTTAGACCTAGAAAATTATGTGGAGAAAAAAAGTTTAAAATGTATTCCTGATGCAATATTTATACTGCCAAATCACACCTTCTGGTATGTTATTTTCTGTTAATTCTACATGTTTTGTATCTGCTCAGGGATTCCTTTAATTGAACTAACAAATCACTGATACACAATTATTGTCAACTTTTGACTGTTTAAAGTTCATGATTGGTCAAGAGAACTTACATATATTTAGAAGAAACTTAGATGTGTTCTATTGAATGTATTTGTAGACATAGAACATTTTAATTATACATTCCCTCCCCCCAAAATTTGAATATCATTGTAGGCACTAAATGAAAATGGATCTATATAATAACAAAGTGATTGGCAACCATGCCACTGCTCAGTCACATTCACACGCTGCAAATGCACACAAATATCCAGAAGCATTGAAGTTCTACAGTGGGTACTTGAGACCATGATTCCATTAAAAACATCCTAGCAATAATTAACTTTTGTTGGCATTACCAATTTTCCTTTTTTATGAAGCCTTTTAAATTATGGTAATGATTCTGAGTTTTTCTCTTAGAAATTACTTATGCAAGCAATTTCTGGGTGAGCCTTGAAAGTAATTTTATATACTTAAGGAGTTTGTGGCTCCATTACGTTTTGGGCTGTTGTTGTTATGTGCCATCGAGTCACCTGCAACTCATAGCAACCTTATGTACAATAGCCCTAACCTGTGCTCTATCCTGAACCAATCTCACTGTCTCCAACACCCCCACCCAGATTACCCAAGTCACTGAATCAATACACTTCATAGAGGATCTTCCCCTCCTGCACTGTCCCTCAATCCTCCCAAGCATGACATCGTTCTTCAACGACTTGTCCCTCCTTGCAACATGTCCAAAGTATGTCAGACGAAGTTTCAGAATCCTTGCCCCCAAGGAAAGCCCAGTTTAACCCTCTCCAGAATGAACCTGTTAATTTCTTAGCAGTCCATGGTATATTACTATTCTCCAACAACACAGCTCAAAGGCATCAATTCTCCTTCTTTCCTCACTAGTCATTGTCCAGTTTTTTGATGCATAGCAAATGATTGCAAAGACCATGATCTGTATCAGGCAGACCTTAGTCTCCAGAGTGACATCATTGCTCTTCAGTACTTTGGAGAGGTCCCTAATAGCAGACTTTCCCATCGCAATACATCTTTTAATTTCCTGGCTACTGGTGCCAAGAGTATTGATTGTGGAGCCAAGCAAACTAAAGCTGTTATCAATCTCAATCTCTTCACCATCCATCCTGATGTTGCTAATTGGCCCAGTGATGAGAATCTCTGGCTTCTTGACATTGAGCCTCAATCCATCAGTCCTTGGCCTTTTGCAGTAAGTGCTTCAGGTCCTCCTCAGTTTCAGCAAGCAAGGTTTTGTCATCTGCATAATGCTGGTTTGCTGCTAACCTAAATATCAGCTGTTCTAATCCACCAGTCACTCGGGGGAAGAAAATTGAACACTGTCCACATTAGTGATTAAGAGGGAGAAAAATGGGCAGGCCTTTACCATCAAATCTGCAGCATAAGGAACCCACTTGAGAGTTCCTGTGAGTCTGAACCAACTTGCAGTATGAGTCCTTGCATTTATTGCAACATATTTAAACTATATTATGGTAGAGTATTTTAGAGTAATAATTTCAATTTGCCAATTTAAATCTATAATAATTTGATTTGAAGTAATTCAGCATAGCTAATTTTTTAAATATAGTTATTTTATGCTTTATCTAAAGTGAGGAAGTTTATTTTTTCTCTTTTTAGATGATGCAATTTGGAACAGTCAGTTCTTGATTGTTGCATTTTGATTCAATATTTTAATAAGCTTTATTCTTATCTACTCAATAGAGCTCATTTTATGAAGTAATTACCAAAAATATCCATATACTTATTAAATATTACTGCATTCTTTAGTAATCATTTGCTTCTTTTAAATTCTTAAAAGCCAATGATCTTTATCCTGCCAAAATCTTGACACAACTTATTTTCCTTCATTTTGATGTTTTCATCTAAACTCTCTACAACTTCTTAGCTCTAAACAAAGATGTCTATTTTTTTCTCCCTATAGCAATCTCCCTGCTGAAGGATATGTTTAATTATCACCATATTTGCAAGAAAAGAGTAGCTATATTTGTCCAAAGAGTGAGCTTTTTCAATAGTTTAATTCATAACTCTCACACCAGGTTTTTAGTCATTTTACCACCAAGGATGATTAGTCTTCCTGACAGGTTTACCCCTAAAACCTTAATATAGTTTTTCCTCAGACAAGTAAAACCCAGTAAGTGAAAGCTCATTCAAATACCCTCCTCATCTAAAAAATGAAAGAATTATATTGCTCTGAGCAAATTCCTAAAACTCTTCAAATGTGATTTTCTAAAATAGTAGTTGCAACCACAGAGTTAGTTAAAAGAGCCCTAAAACATGCATGCTTCATTAAATAAGATTCACATATTTTATTTACATTTCTACAATTCTTCCAGGATCACAGCTCAAACATAATTAGATTATGGCAATACTTTTCATAAATATCTACTAAGTCAACAACATTCTTTTCACAGAGGTACAAACATCAAAAACAGACTAACCGATGCACAAGGCTGAGATGCCAAAGGGGAAAAATATATTAAAAGAAGTATTTTGAAGTATTAAATCAGCTTACTTAGATCACATATTTATCAAATTTATTGGTATGAGTAAATTATTAAAAGGGCAAGACACATGGAACTGATTTGGCTGTTTGTGATACAATTTTATATAATTTTGATACATGAGAACCATATTGACCCCCTTATTCAGGTTAGAAGCTATCTGGGAAAAAGAGTATAACAAAGTCAAGGCTTATTTGATCATTCTTAAAGACAAAATACCTACAGCAGCAACAAAAACAGCAAATCTGTTTCTAAGGTTCACCTTCTATAATTACCAAATGGGCCTCATTTTTCAATAAGCTGAAGAAATTCCCCACTTATGGGAAAAAGACTTACTCTTGTATCACTGAACTCCCTAAGTGATCTCTAAAAGATACTCTAATGCCACCAGAGCTCCCTCTAAAATATAAGTTAATATTTTCAAAGCATTTATGGGTGAATGTCTACAGAAAAATGGGTTTTTGACTCAATAATTCACCTATTTTCTTTCCCAACAGTGACTGAAATTCTGTAACAGCAATGTTCCCATTCCCTGATTGTGTTTCCTATTTCCATTTGCTTTCTTTTCTTTGCTTTCCTGAATTTTGAGTTTTATTCTTAGGCAGATGCAACCCTTTTGATCTTATATGACTGATATATCTAAAGAGTACATTGTCCTTGCTGTTACTAATCACCTTATGGGCCTCATTCTACTGGTTGGTTGGAAGTTCAGTCAATGAGGCAGAAGGGGTGATTTCAAGCCCAGGCTCAAAAGCTGTCTAAGGGTCATAGTCTCAGGGCTGGTCTTTTAGATTTTGAATTTCACCTCACATTTTTCTATCACCCAGGAGGCTCTACTCTTGGGAACCCTTTCAGATGCCTCAGCAATGGTAGTTGGGCATCGTCTAGTTTTTCTGGCTTTGAGGTTGTGAAACTGAAGTTCTCATGACTGATTAGTCCTTGTGACTAACAGTCTTTTACTGTCATAACCTTTATTTTCTTTCTGAATAGGGAAAGACCAAAAATTGAACCTCTGATATTGGTCACAAGCTTTTAAGATCCTAGTCACTAGAACCCAAGTAGGATATATTACATTGTCTTTTTAGGCTATGCTATGCCTACGATCTTTATGTTCCCCGAGACTGTGGTCCTGACCTTCATGAGACAGAGATTCAGTTCCTGTAAATATTTGGTTACAGGTATGAAAGCTTTGGTGGCCTAGCGGGAAGGAGTTGTGCTATCAAAGGCATGTGGTTTGATCCTCCAGTTGCTTCACAGAAGAAAGATGGACAATAATTTATTTCCTCTGAAAATCCACTGGAGGGTTTTCAACCAACTCTATGTTGGTCCCAATTCAATGATATTCAGCAAAAACCACATAAAGTTTTCCTAACTTTGCTGATCACCTACCTGTTCTACTATACAAATGGATCTATTTAAAAATACACACAGATATATATGTAAAAATTGTGTTGTTGTTAAGTGTCATCAAGTTGTAGACAACTCATAGTGACTCTATGACCAAAAGACCTGAACACTTGTATAAACTTCATTGTTTCTCCAAGTTCATAGATTTTCCAGAGGCAAGCTCTTTCAGAAGTAGATGCCACTGCTGCCTCCAAGCTTGTTTTAATCGGCGATCTCCACCAATCACTGTCTACCATTGTTAACAATTATCACATTTGAAACATCAGTGTCACAGTGTTTAGCATCACAGCAACCATGAGTTACCTCTGTACAGCAATGCACAGACCAGTGCTATACCACCTAGAAAAATGTTTGACAAAAAACCAATTTGAACCAGGCCTGAGGGTCGCGTATTAAAATCGCCCACCTTGGGCTTGGTAGCATAACTTTCTGTCCACTAGGCCAACAGAGCTCTCTCATTGTTGTTGTTGTTAAATGCCTTTGAGTCTTAGATGACTCCTAGCAACCCTGGAAATATCATATGTCAATTTTAGGTTCATGAGTATAGTCTCATTCACCTACACAAAATTGCTCATCTTGCCTATCAACATATATGTCCACTCAGAAATACTGTCTATTATGCTATATAAAATAAGTTAATCATTAGAGGATAAATATCATATGAATTTACTAATATATAATGCAAGAAAAGAATTATATACAGAAATAAATATTCTTTGATGGTTACAAAAAATTACTAACTAGATAAGAGACATATTTTCATTTGGGTAAAGAGAAAGACAACATACTATATTATTAAGGAATTAGAATATACAGAAAAGTGCATAAAAGTTATTAAAAAACCATACGCTATTATATATACAATATGGCATTATCAGTATATATCAGATACTAATACACATTGTAAAATGGAAACTGTATTATTTATTATAATAAGTAAGAGTACTATTAGAGATCTAGGAGGTCTGGCAGCCTGGTAGATAAGGAGTTGCACTGTCAACTCAAAGGCAGGCAATCCCAATCCACAAACTGTTTTGTAGGAGAAAGATGGGCCAATTTACTCTCATGTAGTTAATTTACTAATAGCCTCTGAAATCCACTGAAGGGTCAGCTATGAGTCAGTTCTGATTTGATAGCAATGAGAGGGAGAGGGAGATACATAAAAAGGGTAAGCTCTCATCTACTAAGTGAAAGGTAAGCACTCTAAACCCACCCAGCATCTCCATGAGAGACAAACATGGTAGAGTTTGTTAATTAAACAAAAGGTTAGAGTCAAGTTATCCCTGTGGGGTAGTTATACTCTGTCATATGGGGGCACTTTGAATCAGAATTGACTCAATGGCATATAACAACAAATGTAAGATTGCTCTTGGCATTAACATCATGTCTTCATGAAATATGTCAGTTATTTCTTTTGGAAGCTGCATTGAGAAATAATCTAGAGAATGAGTTGTTGCTGTTTTTGTGTGCCACTGAGTCAGAACCAACCCACAGATGACCTTCCAGTGCAAGGAAGTTAATGGTATGGGAGGAGATTGTTCATTCAATCTATCGTGGAGCAGCTGGTGGATTGGAACCTCATGCTGTAGGGATTGCAGCATAGTTTCTTATCATTAGGCCACTAGAGCTACCAAGAGAAATTGTATTTGAAAGAATGGCTTGACAGAGAACTAAAAAAAAAAGCCATTAGTTTTGTTTTTTACTTTCTCACGGGTAGTTAATCATTCACAGTACACACGTTAGATTGGTTTATTTGTTTAGTAATTGGTATTAAAATAAGCTATTGGGGATGATATCCATCATATACTGTCTGTACCATTATGTACCAGTCACTTTGGTGACTTAGTCCATGAAAAATTTGGTTGCCTATTTAAAGACAGTGACTCTCTGGTGGTTTGAATACACTAGAGGCTCCTCAGGAAAAAGATGGGCAATATGCTTTACAGTCTTGTAAATCCAATAATGGGTCAGCTGAGTAGGTTCCACCTCTCCAGCAATGAGAAAGAGAGATTGCCCAGGTGGGGTAGTGTGTTTGACGTTGGACTGCTAACAGAACTGTCAGTAGTTCAAGTCATTGCTGGGGAGATAGATGGAAAGTTTCCTCCTTTAAACATTTGTATTATCAGTAATGTTGAAAGAAGAGAGTACCAGAGGAATGTCTATCTGTATTTCATTGACTTGCAAAGGCATTTGACTGTGAGGATCAAAACAAACTGTGGCTGACTCTGAGAAGAATGGGAATCCCAGAACACTTGATTGTGCTTATGGGAAACTTATACTTAGATCAGGGGGCAGTCATCTGAACAGAGCAAGGAAACACTTCACGGTTCTATCTCCACCTCTTTTAAATCTATATGCAGAACATATTATTGGGGAGGGTGGACTCTATGAGGAGAAGTGTGACATCAGGATTGGAGGTAGACTTATCAACAATCTGTGTTATGTAGATTGACACAACCCTGCTTGCTGAAACTGAGGAGTACATGAAATGCTTGCTACAGAAGGAAAAGGATTGCAGCCTTCAATACGGATTGAAGCTCAATGTCAAGAAAACAAAGATTCTCACCACTGGGCCAATTGGCAGCATCATGACAGATGATGAAGAGATTGATGTCGTTAACAGTTTTAGTTTGCTTGGCTCCACAGCCAACACTCTTGGTACTAGTAGCCAAGAAATTAAAAGACGAATTGCATTGGGAAAGTCTGCTGTCAGAGAGCTCTACAAGATACTGAAGAGCAACAATGTCAGTCTGGAGACTAAGGTGTGCCTGATACAAGCCATGGTCTTCGCCATTACTTGCTATCTCAGAGAGCTGGACAATGACTAGGCATGAGAGAAGGAGAATTGATGTCTTTGAGCTTTGATTGTGGAGAAGAGTACTGAATATACGATGGACTGCTAGGAGAACAAACAAGTTTGTCCTGGAGAGGGTGAAGCCATGCTGTTCCTTAGAGGCAAGAATTCTGAAGCTTCCTCTGGCATACATTGGACTTGTTGCAAGGAGGGACCAGTCCTTGGAGAGGGCTGTCATGTTTGGGAGGGTGCAGGAGAGGAAAACCCTTGATGAGATGGATTCCCTCACTGGGATAATGAGAATTGGCATGTTAGAGACAATGAGATTGGCATGGAATAGAACAGGGTTTCAGGCTGTTGTATATAGGGTCACTCTGAGTCACAAGTGTCAACGGCACATAACAACAACAACAAAGCAATACAAATCACTGTGAGTCAGAATCAGCTGGACTGCATGTGTCAGTTTTAGTTTTCAAGCCATCAATTGGTCACTAAGCCTTAACAATTATCTCAAGACACCCGATGATATCATTCACAATGGACATATATCTCTGTCAGCAATTTCCACTGTCACTGTGGAAAAATAAATCGAAGTGCATACCTTCGTGGCTTGCTGTGTGCCTTTGAGACAGAATCAACCCATAGCTGACCCTCAAATGGGTTTTCAATGGGAATAAATCACAAGGGAGGAAACTGCCCATCCTTCTGCGTAAAGCAGTTGGTGGGCTCGAATCACATTCCTTTGGGATTACAGCACAGTTTCTTACCACTAGGCTTATTGTTTTGGTGATTTAGTGGGTAAGGAATTGTCCTGTAACCGAAAGGCTTGTAGTTTGAACCCACCAGCTAGCTGCTTTTTGGGAGAAAGATGGGAAATCTCCCCTGTGCCTATTTATAGCCTCTGAAAAACTCCTAGAGGGTCAACTATGGATAAATTACAACTAACTGAGTTATTTGGGATTTTATTTTTCATATCTAAAGGGAAATGTAATTTTTACATAACACCTTTAAATGGAAAACACATCAATGGTAAAATATTTTGATCTCAAAACATAGCAAATAGCATACCAAATATAGGCGAATGATTAGATTTAGAAAATTAAAGTAAAATATAGTGCTATTGCAAAGGAAATATCTCGTAAGTCTTCTTTTTTCACACCAGTCTAACTGCCACCTCCTGGGACTGAAAGCTTCTCACTCACTCTCCACCTTCAGTACTGCAAATGTTTCCCAGGGACTTTCCTAAGCTGATTCCCCTTCCTTTATGCCCTCCTGTCATCCATATGTCACATATTACATTTGTGCTCATCAACTTTAAATGTTACTTTCGTCATGTTATAACTTTGCCTACAAATTCACCAGGAATACCTGTTTCAAAGCAGACGGCAAAACAAATTCTTTGTGGATGACTAGGCTATGCAAAAATTCTTTTCATTGCTCTTTCTAAACGTAGCTACTGTGACTCACCATCAAATATGACAGGATCACCTCCTCACTGTCATGGAAAGGGGAATATCCACTGGAAATTGCATTCTTTCACTCAAGTGATCCCATCAAGCCAAATGCCCTGCACTTTTATATTAACAAATTCTGGTAGTCTTGGCCCTTCTAATCCTGAAGTTTCCATAATCCATTCTCTTTTTATTGTCACCTCTACTGGGCTCCATTTCCTTTCAAATCTAAGAACCTGATTACCCCATCCTAGTAAAATGACTTTTTATTAAACTTTTTTTATGTGTATAAGGCACATTTCCATAATGATATCATAGTATCTTTTAGGAGAGATGCTGAAAACTGTTCTAAAAGGCCACAAGTACTTACACATCAATTACAGCACATTTTCATAAGCAATAAAAAAGAAAACCATTATATTCCTTCCTTCTTTGACATCTGCAAAAATTCTCCCCCTCTTTAGATATAGCTCTATTATCTACTTTAAGTCCGAATTAGCTAAAATCACAGGGATCAACTGGTCAATGATTGCAATCAACCAAAACAGCATTGAAAAGATTATTAGAAATTCTCTGAGTTACCATTTCCACTTTCTTGAATGATGCTTTCAAATTTATAGAGCTAATGTATCCTTCCTTTTGTTGCTAAATCATAATATGCTAATCTTAATATATTCTGTATATATAACTATTTCCTTGTGAGTTGATTTCAACTTTCAGTAACACTATGTGTAACAGAATCAAAGAGTACTTTCTATGATTTTCAATAACAATTCTGGTGGCATAGTGGTTGGAGAGTTGTACTACCAGGCCAAACGTAATGTTTCTGTTTGTGGTGCAAATCTATTCGTCAATCCACAGGAGAAAGATGGGCAATAACGTACCATACAATTTACAGGCTCTGAAAACCCACTGGGCATGAGTTGGTTCCAAGTGCACAGCAATAACTTAACTTGAGGGTTTCCAGGATTTTCTTCCAAGGTACCTTTGAGTGGACTTGGACTGATAATCTTTTATCTGCCAGCTCACAGTGTTTATGGCCTGCGTCCTAAGTATTTAACACATTTGAAGAGTGGGAAACAACTAACATATAATGAGATGCCCAGTACTTTGATGAAAAGAAATACAATGTTTTCAAGGCATTTATGTCTAGAATTGACGAAGTGAGGACTTGAAAGAAATAAAATGAAATATCATGGATAATCTATGTAAACAAAAGTATTTTTGTAGTAACAGTGACTAATATAGGAAGTAAAGAGAAGTGTGATAAACAATTTCTTCGTATGTTTTAGTATTTTAGTACTTCCCAAACATCTGAGTTTTAAGATGTCAAAGAAAAAAAAAAAACTACAACAAACATTCTGAACAAGAACAAAAAGATATGTGATGTGTTTTATTGATAGCTTAGATGGTTACTGCTTATCTTTTATACAACTTTAGGGATATGAGGATAACTTAGAAATAAGAAAACTCCGTGAACCTAAAATTACTCTTTTCTTTTTCTTTACATTATTCAGTGTAACATTTAAAATTTTATTCTTACTTTTTCTTCTCTTAATTTTCCAAAATAATCATTATTTCTATGCTATTATAACATAAAACAAGCAGAACATTCATCAATATTTGTGTTTAACTTTACTTGAGGAAAATCTCAATAATTAATGACATCAGGGTTATTAGTCTTTTTTCAAACTCTATACCCAGTACAGAGGCCTTGATGAAAGCTCAAGTTCAGTGATTTGAGGGCGTCTTTTCCCTTAAAGGTCTACTACACCAAATATCCTATCTGCAAACTAAATGCACTGGTGACCAAAATCCCAATCATTGAGATGGTATGGTACTAAGTTTGGTTTTATCTACATTGTACATAATTATATTCAATAACTCCATTTTAAAAATGCTATTATTCCCTAAACTTTAGAATATGCAATATTTAGTTTTCTTTTATAAATCGACTTCCAAGTGTCAAAGCAGGGAGGATGGAAATCTTAACCAAAAGACTCTGTCCTTTCAGATGAATAAGTACTAAGCTAACCATCACAGTATGCACTGTTCATTTATGCTTTAGAGTTACATTTTGGTTTCTACCTAATTACTTTTCATCCTCTATCCTTCAGTAAGAAAGGCACATCAATGATTAAAGCTTATTATCCTGGTACAAACTACAAACCAAAAAGTGAAAAATTAAAATGTTATATGTTGTTTATATTTTATTTTTATTCTTTGTAGGATTTTTTTTTCTTTTAAGACTAGCTTAAAATATTGAAGGAGGACAGTGTGTGGTCCCAAGCACTGTGGTTTGGTGTCACCTAGCCTAAATGAGTTTCCATTCTATTTAGCATCTCAAAGTTTTCCTTAATCCATGATTCCATAGCATAGTCCCTATGTATTACTACTTTCTCCTATAAATAAAAAGAATTTAAGGAGTGTGAGATGCAAGCTTTGCAATGAATGAATGGAAATCCAAATTCTCTGTAAATGTTCATTAAAATTATTAAAAAAAATTGGGAAGGATCTTTTGTGAAAAGCAATATAAACTTTGTAAGTAAATCATAATAAAATTTTTTAAAAAAATATACTTTGAAGTCGGACAATATCATCTCCCTTAAGTTAGTAATATATTATTAATCATACATACAAAATAACATTCCAAATCAGTACAAATGATTACATTATGTAATCATTTACATAGTGAAAACATTTACTAAGATATCACATATATTGTTTTAAAAAATATCAAAATAGAAGTATGAGAACGATACCGAAAAAAGCTGTATATTTTTTCCTATAATGTATTCTAAGCAGAAAAAATAATATTCATTTGCTATGAGGTCCAATCATTATTGTCAAGTATGAGGATAGGCAAGAAAAAGGAAAAGGCTGATGGGGGATTAAAAAAATAAAACACGCACACACATAAAAAGAGAAAAATTGAAACATAAATCAAAGAAAATAATAAAATAGGATAAAGGTTTATTAAAAAGAGAAAGGCTGCTAATAAAAACCCAAAACCAAATCTAACAAAAGCTTCCACTTGTCTTAAGCAAATGGAAAAATTAAGGCAGAAACTGTTAAAAAAACCCAATGAAACATAGGTTTTAATTTCAAATTCTGCTTTTGTCCATTTTTAAACATGGGGATTTTTGTGTTCCTTTTGAAAAAAAGAGTCTTTGATCTTTCCCTTTAAAGAACTCTGTCAATATGTAGAAGAATGAAAATTGTAAATGTTAATGCTACTATTTTGTTAAATCACGTATTATACTACAATGTACTATTTGTGTGGTCTTAAAACCTTGGAGTTGAAACTTGTGTAACAGTAGTATTTGAAGATTCTGGAAAAAAGCCAAAGCCATTGCTTAACAGTAAGACATTTTTACTTACTGCAGTTGAATTAAGCTAAATAATATAACACATCAAATATGTTCATTGGAGTTAATATATTATCCTTATTAATTAATTCATTAACGAATATGGATTGTGATAAGGTAGTGTGTGACCTGAGAATTTTAACTACTCTTTAACTTAACACAAACCAGTCACTATACTTTTGGGAAGCTCACCAGAGAGCTCTGATGGGCAAGTGGGTCAAGATTTGTGCTCTCAACCCAAAGGCAGGTATTTCAGAGCCACCCGTTGCTTTGCTGGAAAAAGATGCGAAATCTCCTTTGCTGTTTACTCTCCGAAAATCCACTGGAGATCAGTTATAGGTTGATTACAATCCAAAAGAGCATTACTTTATAATGAATACAAACAAACATATATAAAAGTCAAACTACCTTGACAAAATAATGTGTCTACTTCAGAGTTACTTTAAAAAAACCCCACAAACCAGCATTTTGTTTGTGGGAGAACTCCCTCTTTATCTTCATAGCAGGACAAGGAGTCCAGACTTTAACCACTCCACTGCTCCCTGATATAAAACAGTGAACGCATTTGCAGCCATAGTTCACTTAAAACAATTTCAAGCTCACTTGAAGTGAGGACCCGGAATGCTAGGGGGACATGAACATAAATCCTTGCTACTATGTAACAATAAAATTGGACTATTTTGGAGAAATAGGTCTGAATCTGGATTCTGGGAGATATCACTAAGAAACCTTTTTCATAAATAGAGAAATCCAGGAGATAATTTGAGTGCTGAGAATTTCTCAGTATTTGGAGGGTCCTTTCAAAATTCCACGGCCTTATTCTGATTTTGACACCTGGACTGTACAGTTCCTCATTATTCCATCATGATCTGTATCAGCAGGAAAGGGCATGGTCCTCAGTACAACTCTAATGGATTAAAAAACAAAACAAAACAAACAAAAAGACCAAAAACACACACAAAACCCCATAACCTGAATAATTTTAAATTCTCAGTTTCTAAATATTGGACCAAGAACTGACTATTAAAAAATACTACTACAATTTGCTGATTTTTGTCGTTGTCAGCTCTCAAGTCAGAACTGACTAATAGCTGACCTTTCAAAGGGTTCTAAGAGGCTGTTAAATCACAGGGAGGAGATTGTCCATACTTCTCCTGAGGAGCAGCTGGCAAATGTGAACTCATGTCTTTGGAATTGCAGCATAGCTTTTTACCACTAGGGCACCAGAACCCCTTGTTCATTGTGCTCAGAAACACGTTATTATATAAATAAAGATAATGACATAGACATAGAAAAAAATTTAGGTTAAGCCTTTCATGTCAATCCAGAAACTATAAGTTATATTGGCTATGAGGAGAGAAATGGAATATGAGTGACAACAATTAAACTCATAGTTCACTTTCTAGTTTTTGAGGTCACAGTCCTAAATAAATATAAGCCAAAGGAACTGATAGCAAACCATTTTTTCCCCATCTTTTGCATTAAGTATTTACTTGTAAACTTGATTTACATGATTATTATGTTTTCAGTTATTTGTTGTAGCACACATGTGTTTGGGTGAATGGAATGGAGTTTACTAAAAACAAAGAAATATAAACTAAGAATACTACAAAATAAATTGTGTTTAATAATTGTCATTTGATAGTATTTATGCAAAATTACTTTGCATAATTGTCTAATTAAACATAACCACTGATTCGTGCTTATATAGAATATAACTGTCATATGTAAATTGTTTTAAGTCATCAAGTTGGTAAATATACTAATGATTTATGTATGTTCTAAATACTGAGCAACTAAAATTTTATAAATATTTCTAGAAAATTCTCTAGATGCATGCCTGACATTTATTAAAAAATGTGTTGGAAGAATCTGTTCTGGAAAAAAATAGAATTTTATAACTAGAATAAAAAAAAATTAAAAGTAAGTTTTATATGACTCTTCTTCTACTGTAATTAAAATATCAGCTGACCATAGTTAGCTGAGTCTATTCCTGGGTTCTCAATTCTGTTCCATGGTCTATGTGGTTATGACTGTGTCAATAGTACATTTTTAATTGTCACTTCCTCTGGGACTTTTTTTATCTTCTTTTTATCCATAATTATGGTTTCATTTACTTTTTAATGTTCTTATTTTTGATGTTTTATTCCACCTGCAAAGTATCACTAATGACTTTCAAATGTCCTTTGAAATCATGTGCTGTTTTTGTAAGACTTAATTACAGTAGAAGAGTCATATAAAACTTACTTCTGTTGTTGTTGTTGTTGGTATGTGCCGTAGAGGCCATGGTCTTTGCAATCACTTGTTATGCATCAGAGAGTTGGACAATGACTAGGGAGGATAGAAGGAGAATTGACGCCTTTGAGGTGTGGTGCTGGAGAAGAGTATTGAATGTACCATGGACTGCCAAGAAAACAAACAGATACATCCTAGAGAGGGTTAAACGAGGCTACTCCTTGGAGGCAAGGATTCTGGGGCTTCGTCTGACATACTTTGTACATGTTGTGAGGAAATACAGGTCCTTGGAGAGGGACATCATGCTTGGTAGGGTCGAGGGACAGCGCAGGAGGGGAAGACCCTCTATGAGACGGATTGATCAGTGACTGGGGTAATCGGGATGGGTGTGTCAGAGGCAATGCGATTGGTACAGGATAGAGCAGGGTTTAGGGCTGTTGTACATAGGGTCGCTATGAATCACAAACGACTCGACGGCACATAACAATAACAACAACAACAAGAAAAGTAAGTTTTATATGACTCTTCTACTGTAATTAAGTCTTACAAAAACAGTACATGATTTCAAAGGACATTTGAAAGTCATTAGTGTTACTTTGCAGGTGGAATAAAACATCAAAAATAAGAACATTAAAAAGTAAATGAAAAAAATTAAAAAAAGCAAATGAAACCATAATTATGGATAAAAAGAAAAGAAAAAAGTCTCAGAGAAAGTGACAATTAAAAATGTACTAATGACACAGTCATAACCACATAGACCATGGAACAGAATTGAGAACCCAGAAATAGACTCAATGGCACATAACAACAACAACACCACCTATGGTCAGCTGATATTTGACAAATCAAAACTAGCAAATGGGGAAATGACAACCTCTTCAACAAACAGTGCTGGCAAAACTGGGCTTCCACAGGCAGAAAGCTGAAGCAGAATCCACATCTCACACCACACATAAAAATCAGCTCAAGGTGGATCAGAGACCTTGTAATAAAGCGCTAAACCATAATGTTCTTAAGAGACAAACTGGGATCAAGCTTAGAAGTGCTAGTCCAAGATACAGACTGACAAATACAACCAGAAATGCACAATCTCTAAAATTGATGCATAGGGCCTTCTAAAGATTAAATCTATGTGTGCATCAAAAACTTTTTTACCCCAACAGGGTGAAAAGAAAACCTACAGATTGAAAATAAGCATTTGGTAATATCATCTCAGACAAGAGTCTTATAACAAAAGTTTATAGAATAGTCCTGGGCCTCCACAAGAAAAAGACTGAAAAACCAATTACAGAATTGGTAAAAGACAAGGAAGGAATACCTTCACAGAGGAAGATATTTGAATGGCAAGCAGACACATAAAGAAATGCTGTGGTGCTTTCTCAAAAAGTTGCAAAGAGAAGTGCTATTTGACCCAGCGATTCCACTACTGAGAATTTAACCTAAAGAAACCAGAACTGCCATCCAAGCAGATATATTATGCCCATGTTTATTGAAAATCAAAGAACTCATGAAATACTATACAAAATGGGTAACCCTAGAGGACAATATGCTGAGTGAAATATCTCACTCACAAAAGGAAAAATACTACATAGTGCCACTGTTGTAAAATGGGACTGACATCAGTGTTGGGGAGAACCTAAGAGGCGATAAATAACATATATTGCATTGAAACAGATGAGAGAGAGAGCCGTTTAAAAGGAATATAGGACTAGGTACTATTTTTATGACAAGATTACAGAAAAAGACATGCATATTAAAGTGGACAGTGGACGGGGGCATTGTATAAGAATGAAAGATTATTTTTTCTTTAAAGTAAACAATAAATGAATGGGGAAAATTTTTAAAAAAGAGATTCAAATCAAAACCACACTGAGGTACCATCTCACTCCAGTAATTGGCAAAATTTAACAGCACATCAAATAATAAATGTTGGAGATGATGTGGTGAGAAATGAACTCTTATACATTGTTGGTGGGATTGTAAAATGGTACAACCATTCTGGAAGGAAGTTTGGCACATCTTAAAAAAGCTGAGCATAGAAATTTCATATGACCCAGCTATTCCACTATTTGGAATATACCCTGAGAAAAAGGGAATGGAGGCACAAACTGAGATTTGCACACCAATGTTCATAGCAGCATTATTCACCATCTCAAGAACATGGAAACAGCCCAAATGTTCAACCACAAATGAATGTATGAGAAATTATGGTACATTCACACAATAGAATACTATGCAGCATGCAGGAGCAATGATTTTGTAAATTATTACTCTACTTAGGAGAGACTGGAGAGTATTATGCTGAATGAACTAACTCAGTACCACAAGGATAAATATTGTATAAAACCATTATTGTAGAATAAGCACATGGATCCAGGAGGAGTGGGAGAGGTTAGAAGAAGAGGGATGAGGATGTGCAGGGGGAGGCAGAATTAATCATGGGGTTGTAAAATTTGATGAAGGGGGTGGTTTGAGGGAAATTGAAAGAATCTGTTCTTGAAAACAATGTGTTTAAATTTTGTAAATAAATTAGTAGGAAAACACCAAAGAAAAAAATAAATAAAGGATAATAAAAAAAGAAATCTGGAGAAGGAAGGAGATTGGAACTAGATTGTAAATCAGATGGTATTCTGGACCAGGAACTTGCTTTACAGATAACCAGATCTTTGACACTTTCTGCCAGGCATAATCAGAAGTCTGTCATAGGAATATCATTTTGGTAGTTGAAAATTGGAGACAAAGAATGGGAAAACCAGGAGCTGGAAAGCTTTTAAAAAAATGGGAAGACTATTTAAAAGCTTCCTACACTATTGCAAATGGAAGACAAACTGGATTAAAATGGAAAGTTTCAACCTCCTCTGTTCATCAAATTGCAGGGATTAAACTTTGCCCTATCCAGAGCCATCCTCCAGTTCTCGCTCTGCTCCTGCACGTTGGTGCAGTCACTGCAGTTTTCTGAGGACTCTCCTCTCTTTCACTGGCACTCTACTTTTCCAACATCCTGTCTTTTTCCAAGACTGGCCCTTCTGGGTGAAATGCCCAAAGAATGTGAAACAACGTTCCACTATACTTGCCTCTAAAAAGCACCCTGGGTCATTCAAGATATTAGTTGGTTCTTTTTTTTTTTAAACCCATGGTATATTCATTACTGTTTGCCAATACCATATATTAGTTTCCAGTATTAATAAGAGATGAGTGAATTTAGAAGTCCCATAAATGTCTCATGGTAACTTAAATTGAACATAATGTTTTGAAGATTAATTGTGCAAAATGTATAAGCCTTCAGAGGTAAGATTATAACTATTTCATTTTTAGAAATACAGATAATGTAAAAATTGAAATTAAATATTGCTCCAAATTTATATTTAACTGCAATTAAAGTATGATACATTCATGAAGTGTATTGAGCAAGTAGTACATTTTACATAAAAAAGACATGTTTTGAGAAAATACATTATTTAAATATTAAAATATTCACTTAAATTGCTTATATATGAAAACTTAGATGGAAAGCAGGTTATTTCAAAATGTGGTTTGAAAGAAATGAAATAATAATGCATATAAATTAACTAGTAATACAAAAGAAAATGTATTTAAATATAAATATCTTTTTACTAGATTATGGAACTGTTCATTCATTCATTCATGAAGTAAATAATGATTTGTGACCTAGGGCATACCAGTCATCACTTAGCATGCTTCAGAGAACACAAAAATGATTCTGCTTGTGTAATTTCAGAGGAATCCGAATATCAAGTAAGTACAATAAATTGTCTTGCCTGACATTTATTCATAAGATGGGTTCGTGGTAGGTCTTTACCAGACAACACTGGGGCCAGAATAAGGGAAGACACTGTCTCTAGGGAAGGCAGAGAGAAGATGAGGAAAGGTTCTAAAAGAGAGCTATATTGTAAATGTCCTCAGCCATTTTTTGTGTGGTGTCAGAGGTGTAGAGAGGAAGAATATCAGGGGGGGAAAAGGAAAATTCAAAGGTTAAGAGAAGCTACAAAGAGTTGCATAGATTAAAGCAGATGGAATTAAGTTCTCAAAGGAGTGTGTACATACAGGATAAATAAATAAGAAAACAAACATCTCAAATATGTTTCCTTCAAGAAATGTATATCTGACTCATTTGCCTATGAGAAGAAACGTATTTTTCACCAAATATTATCTATTTTACTTAATGTATCTTACTGTTAAGGATGTTCTTAAAATGTTATGTTCATTTCATGAATTTGTTGCCTCTACTCTCCTCTCCCCTTCCCTCCTCTCCTCTCCTTCTCTCTATGTGTATGTATATATACATCATGTATTAGTTTTCAGTATTAACAAGAGATGAGTGAATATTAATAAACATACAAGAGATTCTTGTTTTCTGCTCATGAAATTCCAATCTGGAAAAACATGTTACTAATTAAATTTCAGGAGAAAACTATTTTAGGTATAAATGATGTTTTATTAAACATTTATCTCATTAAAATAACATATAAAACACTGGAAAAATAGATTGAGTAATATCAAAATAAATAAATATGAATTTTGATTATATATTACATCAAGAATATCAAGTACAGTCGTTATAACAAACATAACAATCTTGCATGTAAAAATTCTTCAACAGTTATTCACACATATTGTCCTCATTTCTCTTCACCTCTGTTCCTTCTCAAAATTCTAAAAACCATACTTTAAAGATGATGTGGATAAATTAGAAGCTAGGAAGGGATTTTGTTATTTTCCTTATAAAATAATTTTGTTTTGATTAGCTTTTCTTTTAAAATCTTCTTTGCAAACGTTCTAATGCTCTTAAATTTACACAGGTCAGTTATTACGTGGCTGGACAAGGACATCTTTCACCAAACAGAGCAGAGGGGTGGGGCAGGGTTGGGGTGAGAAAGAGAACAGAGCTGAGGACTGTGAATGATTAAGGATCTGTTCAAACAATGTCTTAGCCATGATTCATCTTGAAATGATCTCGTATGACAATATATTCAGTTAATTTTTTTTGTGACACAATTGATTGTAGAAACAAAACAATGTGTACTGCTGTAAATACAGATGATAGGATTTTAAAAGAATGTCAATTTTAAAATCAGAATGTATTTGACTTTTCCAAAGGTATGAAGCTTTTATCTGCTTATTCAGGACTATAATATTACTCAATGTATTTTAAAATAATGATACAGTGTGTGTTTCATTGCTATTGAGATGATCCATGGATGTTCTATTTGTATTGAGTAGGATTACTTGATATATTTCCCAAGGCTTTGAGTTCAGGGGAGTAGAGCTCCAGGATCCCTCATCAAAGTGTTTCTAAAAGGGCAAGAAACTGCAGGCTATGAGCTCTGTTAATATAGTGTGTGGATGTGTACTGCTAAACCAGGGACATCTCTCTGGTGGTTACCACTGACCCCGCAGGAGAAAGACGGGATCTCCTCCTGAGTTATTTATGTTGTTGTTGTTTTATGCTGTCGGATCACTTGCAACTCATAGTGACACTATGTACAACAGCCCTGAAACCTGCTCTATATTGTGCCAACTTTACTGTCTCCAACACACCTACACTCATTACCCCAGTCACTTTATCTCATCAGTGATCTCCAGCTCTTTCTCAGTCCTTCCACACTTCCAAGCATGATGTCCCTTTCAATGGATTAGTCTTTCCTTAAAATATGTCCAAAGTATGTCAGATGAAGCCTCAGAATCCTCGCCTCTAAGATGCAGTCTGGCTTCACCCTCTCTAGAACGAATCCAATGAAGGGTCCGTTATGAGTCTGTTCAGATTCATATCAATAATTTGGCTTGAAGTGTTAAGCACCTAAACACTTGTTATTGTTATGGTAATATGATAAAACTGATTATTTGCTTTTGTTTTTAAAATAAGAAAGAGACTATCATCAAATTAATTTATTAAATTCGTGTAAATCGAGTACTTAGAAGGCTATATCAACTAAGGGGTGATCAGAATTATATCACTAAATAAATTAGAATTAAAAATTTATTGTTTCTCTAATTTTGATAAAAATAACTTGCTTTTGTGATAAATTTGTAATGAGAGTAGGCTATATTTGCACATGTTGTGTTGTTGTTATGTGCCATTGAGTGGCTTGTAACTCATAGTGATTCTATGTACAACAGCTCTGAACCCTGCTCTATCTTGAGCCAACCTCATTGTCTCTGACACACCTACCCCCATTACCCCAGTCACTGAGTCAATCCATCTCATCCAGAGACTTTTTCTCTTACACTGTCCCTCCATCCTTCCAAGCATGATGTGAGTAATCCTAGAAACCTTAAGACCTGTTGTAAAAAGTTTTTGATGTGCACAAGGATTTGATTTTTAGAAGTTCCCATTCATTAATTTTATCCTCTTCAGATTATGCATTTTTGCTGTATTTTGCAATCTTTTTGTATCATAGTCTAGGCCTTCTAAGCTTGATCCCAGTTTGTCTCATGTGAACGTTGTGATTTTAGGTTTTATTCCAAGGTCTCTGATACACCTTGAGTTGATTTATGTGTAGATTGTGAGATGTAGATCCTGTTTCAGCTTTCTGCAGGAAGCAGTCCAGTTTTGCCAGCACCATTAGTTGCAGAGGTTGTCATTTCCCTATTTGATAGGTTTTATTTCCTTATTGAATACATCAGTTAACCATAGATAGCTGGATCTATTTCTGAGTTCGCAATCTGTTCTATAAGTCTATTTCCCTGTCATTGCACCAGTGCCATGCTGTTTTTATTACCACTGCTATGTAGTAGGCTTTGAGTTCAGGGAGTGCTGTGCCTCCCACTTAAATTTTGTTTCTCAAGTTTTACCAACAGGGTGAAAAGAAAACTTATCAAATGGGAATAAATATTTGGCAATACCATCTCAGACAAAAGTATCATAATGAAAATTTATAGAATACTCCTGGGCATTCAGAAGAAAAAGAATGATAACCCAGTTACAAAATGGTAAAAAACATAGAAAGAATTTTCACAGAAGAAGGTATGCTAATGGCCAAGTTGTTGTTGTTGTTATGTGCCGTCGAGTTGTTTGCGACTCATAGCGACCCTATGCACAACAGCCCTAAACCCTGCTCTATCCTGCGCCAACTGCACTGCCTCTGACACACCCATCCCGATTAACCCAGTCACAGAATCAATCCATCTCATAGAGGGTCTTCCCCTCCTGCGCCGTCCCTCCACCCTCCCAAGCATGATGTCCCTCTCCAAGGACCGGTCCCTCTTGGCAACATGTCCAAAGTATGTCAGACGGAGCCTCAGAATCCTTGCCTCCAAGGAATAGCTTGGTTTAATCCTCTCCAAGATGAATCTGTTTGTTTTCCTGGCAGTCCATGCTCAAAATCATTGACAATAAGAGAGATGCAAATCAAAGCCACAATGAGATACCATCTTACTCCAGTAAAGTGACAAAGTTTAATAGGACAGCAAGTAATACATGTTGGAGAGGATAGGGCAAGAAAGGGACTCTTAAACATCATTAATGGGATTATAAAATGTTATAACCACTCTGGAAGGTAGTTTGTCGCTTCCTCAAAAGGCTGAGCATAGAAATTTCATTTGACCCAACTATTCCACTGCTTGGAATATACCCTAAAAAAATGAAAACTGAGGCACACAGAGACTTGTACACTGATGTTCATAGCAGTGTAATTGACCATTGCAAGAACATGGAAACAGACCAGATGTCCAACCACAATGAGATGAATTGAGAAATTATGATACATTCTCACAACGGAATATTGTACACATGCAGGAGTAATGATTTTGTAAATTACTACCTTACTTGGGAGGGACTAGAGAGAATTACGATGAATGAACTAACTCAGTCTCATAAGAACAATACCGTATAAAACCATTATTGTAGAATAAGTATGAGGATCCAAGGGGGTAGGTGGAAGTAGAGGGGTGAGAATAGGGGGACAGGTTAATCATAGGATTACACAACTTGATGGGTAGTGGTGGTGAAGAAAATGGGGAAGATCTGGTGTGAAAAACAATGTATTCAAACTTTGTAAATAAACCAGTATAAAATTTTAAAGAGTTAAAATAAAAAGAAGTTGTTATAATTAAAAAAACTCAACAACACAACACCAAAACTTAAGCCTAAGAATCAAATTATTTTTGTGGCAATCAATCACATATGTCCTTTCTGATACTGATTGCAGATAAATTATAAATGCATATTAGTGTAATTAAAAGTCAATGATTCACTTGATTAAAATATTAACTTTAAATGTATTTTTAAGACTTAATAGCTGTCTAAAATATATATATAGAAGAAGTTATCTTCTTTAGGTTTTTCTTTTTTCCAGCGGTCATTTAACCATTCTATAATTTTGTTTAACAGTGTGGTACAGGAAATTAGTGTTCACAGTAATGTTAATTCATTTTAAGGTGATATTAAATATAATAAGAGCTGAAAATATATGATTAAGATCTAATATTTAGTTTATGTTTACTCCATTTATTTTTGTGTCACGGTATTTTTTTAGATGAGGTAATGCAAGAACTGTCCTAGCTTAGTGAGTCAGGCAATTGAAAACTCCACACTTTGAGAAAGATCTCGTTCAAGTAAGTTTGTTATTAGTTGCTATGTTTTAAAACTATATGAAAAAAAAAAGAGTTGGAAGAAATAGGATCCTGGATGCTAAGTAATTTTTTATTGTGCTCATAATTGGATAGTACAGATTAAAACCTTGTGAATCAAAATGCAAAGTGTTTTTACTTAAATAAGATTTGGAGAAATGCAAAATATAACAAGATTTATGTGTTCTCATTTTTATTTTCAAGAAGTTTTCTTAGGCCATGAACTCTTGTTTTTCAAAATAAAATGGTTGTATTAAAGCACTCCACATTAGTACTAAAAAACCCCTTTAAGTTTATGAGTGAAATTTGACACATTATTCCTATAATCATAATTTCATGTCTTTTATTGACTCATGAAGATTTCAATTATAGTTCACTTCTTAGCATCAACATACGTTTACACTAATGGGCTATTTCCCTCTGTGGATTTATACTCATGACACCCAAACCACTGTCTCCAGCTTATGTTTCTCTCTTCTCAGACTTATCTAGACATTACATAATTAACTGAATGTCTTCTAAACAATAAAACTTCTCAACTTTTTCATTATTAAACTCATCCTTTCCCAATCCTGTTTGTTTCCCTCTCTTATAATTACGGATCTTACATATATTTAGCCTTTTTACAAAATTTTCAAATTCATTTGTGATTTTGATTTGCCCTCATGTTCCATCACCACTGGTTATTATAACCACTGGTGGTTATGAGAGGTTAGGGTAAATGAAAATCTCAGATGGTGGGGAACAGTAAAATCTTGTCAGTTTGATATTTATGTCTGTCTTCAATAACCTACACAACTCTATCTTCTCATTTGCTCCTTTCTTGGTCCAGAGCATTATCATTGCTTGATCAATTTCCATTACTTTCTCACTTGCCAGATTTTCAAGGGATTATTCTAAAACCTAAACCAATCAATTCACATTCATGCTTAAATATAATCACCTTTGATCTTCTGTATCTTCAGAATTTATGTCAAACCTCTTAGCACTGCATTCACAGCAGTGAGATCTGACACATGCTCTTCTGTGCATTCCAGGAATCCCATATTGTTATTCCTCAAGGGTGTTTTTAATTTCATCATTATTTGCTTATGGTTCCCAGAATTCCCTTACCTACCTTGTCAGTCAGTCTAATCTTCAAAACTTGGCCCTCTCTCTTTCTGGGGTTTGTTATTTTTGCTATTAGATCTGTGTGCATTGTTTTGTTGTTTTAGTTTTTTTTTTATTTTATTTTACTTTCATTGAGTCTCTAAGGTCAATCATAGTATCTAGTAAAAAGCATATACCCAATACTCATTTGCTATGTTCATAAATGAATATATATTTGACCATATGAAAATAAGTTATGAAAGTTTAGTAATTGAGCCTCTTAATATATTTTTTTCATTTTTTCTAAAATTATTTTGTAGCAAGAAATGCTTAAACCCAGTAGTTTACTGTGAAAAAGAACACAAAAATTATTGACTGTATTTTCAGTGTTTCATTGAATTATTTTAATTGCGAATTGATTTTTCACTATTTTAAAGTGTACATGACACTTGCCTTGGAGTTATATTCCTTATATTTCTATAAGGAGCATGTAATACATCATGATAAGCTAAATTATTCCTTATCTCAATTTGTTAAGTTGATGAGATCAGCAGTATTTCAGTAGTCGAAAGATAACGGTTGTTGTTGTTGTTCTTGTGTGGCGTCGAGTCATTTGCGACTCATAGTGACCCTATGCACAACAGCCCTAAACCGTGCTCTAACCTGTGCCAATCTTATTGCCTCTGGCACACCCATCCTGATTACCCCAGTCACTGAATCA
>NW_006399831.1:12039691-12045245 GCF_000299155.1 Elephantulus edwardii | reverse complement strand
AATCTGCCAATGTAAATTAAGTTTAATGTAATAATAGACTTCTTTCCTCTAAGTGTCCTTTTCTTATTTTTATGCTCATTAGAATGAACAGGTTTCTCCTGGAGAGAGTTAAACCAGGCTGCTCCTTGGAGGCAAGGACTCAGAAGCGTCTTCTGGCATACTCAGGACATGTTGCAAGGAAGGGCCAGTCATTAGAGAGGGACGTCACACTTGGGAGGGTGGAGGGACAGTGCAAGAAAGGAAGAACCTTGATGAGATGGATTGATTCTGTGACTGGGGTAATCGGGGTAGGTGTGTGAGAGACAATAAGATGGGCACAGGAGAGAGGAGGGTTTAGGGCTGTTGTACATAGGGTACTATGAATTGCAGACGACTCAACAGCACATAATAACAACAACAACATGCTAATTTAATTGTATCACCATATTTCTTACTCAAGCTCCTAAGGGACTTTGAAGAAGAAAGCAGTATCAGTAAGCTTGATTTTGACACCTCGTGATCACCTATAACAGCACAGACTGGCAATATCCTACCTTACTAGACAGTTGAAAACTTAAGCAAAATTTAAGAAAATTCTGTTCTGAAATATTATTGTGCCAATTTGTCATTATACATTCACAAAAAAGCATATGTACATACACACATATGTGTACATATGAACATGCAATTACATGCACACAAATGTGCACACATGAGGTAATAAAATACAAAGAAAATGAACACAATAATATATATGCTCGTGCATGCACGTACAATCATGTGTAGAAGTACACATCTGCACTATGGAGTTTATCTTTCATTATGACTTTTACTAGCCGTTATTTGACTTTGTTATGTAGATGAATGGGAATATGCAAATGAAGAAAATAAAATATTATCTGTCATGTTTGTTTAGTTTTGTTTTTGCACAGTATGATGAATTTTATAAAATCATCTTTTTTTACTTGTTTCACTATCTCTTTTTATGATTAAACTGGCTTTGAGAAGTCACAGATAGAGACGTAGATCATTCTATTTTTTTTGTTATAAATATGACTCTGCTTAAAGTATTATATAAAATTTGTCTTGCAAAAAGTGTGCAAGAGCTACAATGTTCTCCCATTTTATTATTTCTTCTCCAAGTTTAATGTTTAATGTTTAATATTTATACTTTGAGTTAACAAATATTTACTGATAATCTAAGAATAGACATGATAAATTGCCATGTTGCATCTCCTTTACACAGATTTTTATATCATTGAGCCATTATTTAAAAATCATACATTTACATAAAATTTCCAACTTTTACAACTTCTTACACATTTAAAAATTATGGCTATAGGAACATACACCTGGCTAAAAAACATAGATGGAGATGAACAGATATAGATCTTTCATTAAGGACATTTATTGGCATAGTGATTGAACATAGTGATGGAAGTTGAATTCACCAGTAGATCCTGTGATGAAACTCAAATACTATAGTCTTCAGTATGAATTACCCCTAAATATAAAGAAAAAAATATCCTCATGACTAGACCAATAAACTACAACATGATAAATGGAAATAACCGTCAAAGGTTTAATTTTATTTATCTCTATACTCAGCATATATGGAAACATAAATCAAGAAATCAAAGTACATATTCCATTGGAAAAATCTGCTTCCAAGGACCTCTTCAAAATGCTACAAAGCAAGGATGTCTGTTTAAGTAAGGTTGTGCCTGACCCAGGTCATTGTATTTTCAAATGGTTCATATGCACTGAGAGTTGAACAAGGAATAAGGAAGCTCAAAGAAGGTTTGAAACATTTTAACTGTATTGTTGATGAATAATATTGAGTATACCATTGAATACCAAAAGAACAAACAAATCTGTCATGAAGAAATGGAGACAGAGCCCTCTTTGAAGTAACACTGATGAACTCTATCTACTAATCTTTTTGCATGCTATCAGAAGGGACCAAATTTTGGAAAAGGACATCATGTTGGAAAAACAACATCAAAAGAAGAAGAAGGATTGATGTAGCGAGTACAATAATGGACTTAAGTACAGAAGAGGCTATGAAGATAGTATAGTATCAAGTAGGTTTCATTCTGTTCTATATGAGGTCACTATGAGTTGAGGCTGACTCAAGAGTACCTAACAATGGCAACAATAATAGAGAGAAGGAAAGATCCTATAGAGGCAATTCTTCTCTCCCATGGGCCCAGCTTTGAAACCAAAACAATGTAAGAAAAGACCAAGAAAATTGCAGTCAATCATTGAGAAGATATATTTTGGGCATTTTGGTAGAAGAGGCTATTCCGTGGAGAGGGAAATGATGCTTGGAAAGGTGGAGGACTGGTAAAGGAAAGGAAGCCCCTCAATTAGGTGGTTTGACATGGTGACTTCTGCAATAACTCTAATGCAGAGGGAAGTGTGAGGATGGCACAGGATAGGACAGGGATCAGATCTGTTGTTTATAGTGTCACTATGGGTTGTATACCAATTTTCCACACTGCTCTCATTTTTCTGACCCTGTCTCCATATTTTTTTCAATTTGTATCAGGGATAGATCATTCAAGAAGTTAGACTTTATGAGAAGGAATGTGGCATCAGGAATGGAGGAAAACTCATCAACAACATACGTTGTGTAGATGACACAATCTTACTTGCTGAAACTGAAGAGGACCTGAAGCATATGCTGCAGAGTGTTATAGAATATAGTTTGCAATATGGTTTGAAGTTCAACATCAAGAAAACAGAGATTCTTACCACATGGCCCAATTGGCACCATCATGATAGATAAAGAAGAGATTGAGATTGTTAATAATTTCAGCTTGCTTGGTCCCACTATTAACACTTTTGGCACTAGCAGTCAGGAACTGTTAGGGACCTCTCCAGAGTGCTGAAGAGCAAGGATGTCAGTCCATAGACCAAAATGTGCTTGATCTAGAACATGCTCTTCACAATTACTTGCTATGCATCAGAAAGATGGACAATGACCAAGGATGACAGAAATATTGATGTTTAGTTACGGTGCTGGACAAGAGTATTGAAAATACACCATGGACTGCCAAGAGAACAAACTGGTCTGTCTTTGAGAGGGTGAAACCAAGCTGCTCCTCGGAGGCAAGAATTTTGAAGTTTCGTCTATGTACTTTGAACACATAGGTGGGAGGAACCAGTCTTTGGAGAAGGATATCATGTTCGGAAAGATTGAAGGCAGAAGATCCCAGATGAGATGGACTGACACAATAACTGGAAAAATGAGGGTGAGTGTGTCAGAGACAATAAGACTGGCTCAGGATAGAACAGAGGTCACATCTATCATGCATAGGGTCACTATGAGTAATAGTTGACTCAATGGTACGCAACAACATACTCATTTGTGTTGTTTGTAGACACATATAAGAGCTCTGTTGCTATACTGATTAAATAATTGAGATGTTGATAATAATTGCTAATTAAATAAAAAAAGATCAGTAGTTTCTAAACTACCAATAAAAATATGAATCGATATGTTTCTCTAAAGATTCACATCCTTGGGAATTCTATGGATAATTCCACTATGTCCTGCAAGGGTCTTAATGGGTTGAAAGACATTTTGTGTCAGTTTATTAGAGACTTGAATTCTTAGACTTCATTGATACACGGCATAAAAGTATCATGGGTTTAAAAACAACACATTATGTAAATATGCATTCAAGCTCTGTGTCTGAAGAAGATCAGAAACCAGCTCAAAAAAGGGAAAGAATAAACGAAAAAAAAATTTAGTCCTTTCTAATACTTTATTCCAGCAGACTCTCAAATCAGAGCTGTATTAGGAGAAAACCTGTGTGGTAGTAGGCAGGTATGATGCTTCAGAATAAATACTTCATATTTTTCCTCTAAAATAAATAGGCATTTGTGTCTCTTTTTACCACATTTTAATTGTATATTATGAAATGTGGCAGGATATGGAATCAAAAGTTCCTTTAAGCATAATTCAAGCTGACACTAAATCTACTTGGGATAATTACTGCAACGTAAAGATTCAAATGGCAAATGGCATGAAAGAGGTAATGATAAATTTTATTGGTCAATTTGACTGGGTCCAGTGTCTAGTAGTTTGCCAAAACATTAACCTGTTGTTAGGTGCCATCAAGTCAAGTATGACTCATAGTGACCCTAGGAACAAAAGATCTGAACCCTGTTCTATCTTGCACCATCCTCACACTTCCTTAAACTCAAGAAGCCCATTGACTGCTGAGGATGAAAACATTAGCCTAGTTTATTTTAGAAAGTAGGCACATTTAATCAAATCTGTTTCTGACTTCAAGTAAAGAATGCATATGAGAAGGTCTCAAATAGGAGAAAATTAAGAACTTTTCTTAGGTGTGATCTACCTCTATACCATAAATATTTATTTTGGCAAAATGTTCTTACTCTTCACTGTTTTTGTCACATCACCTCCAGATCTTGGAACATAATTCTGTAGGAGTCTCAAGCCTATCACCTGATGTATGAATTTTACGAATCTGACACTTGTCAGTCTCTGACAATTATGTGTCAATTTCTTGAGTATGTACGTGCATATATAATGTATAACATAAATGCTTATGTGTCCTGTGTCTCTCAACTTATTCACTCCTTCCTATTGAGTTAAAACTGATCAAAGCTTGACCCTCTATTGAGTTTCTGAGACTGTAAAAAGCAAAGGAAGCAATTGTTCACCTTTCTCCCATGGAACTGTTGGTGGATTCAAGCAACCAAACAGCTGCTGCCTTGGAGTTAAAAGCATTAACTCCCATTTATTAGACACCACAAGCAGCACCTACATTACACAAAGAAGTAAAAACAGTAGAGCTTTTTCTGAACAGAATCATATAAACAATTACTTCCTTTAGTATAAGGGGACCTTTTTAAATAACCAAGTACATTTCTAATTCAAGCAATCAATTCTATTATGGTAATAACAAAAACAATTATATTTACATATCTATAATGCTTTAAACAGATAAGGTATATTCAGATCCCACAGAATGTGGAAATTATTAAACAATATCATTGATATCATATGCAATCAAGATTATGATGAAGATAATCCAGAAATTACTGGAACAGCAAGCCCATCAGCAGAGAACTGTCAGAAGTCCGGACTGGGTTTAGAAGGGGTCATGGTACTAGGGATATTGGATATTGTAACTAATGTTATAGAGATCTTATCTGTAAGTAGGGAATACCAGAGGAATACATTTAGACAATTGATTATGCAAAGGTGTTTGACTGTGTGGACCATAATAAACTGTGGCTGACTCTGAGAAGAAGGAGAATCCCAGAACAACTGATTGTGCTACTGTGAAAACTATACTTGGACCAGGAGGCAGTCAGCAGAACAGAGCAAGGAAACAAAGACATCATTCAAAATTGGGAAGGGTGTTATGCCAGGGACGTGTCCTATTTCAATACTTTTTCAAACTATATGCAGAACAAATTATCCAGGAGGCTGGGCTCTATGAGGAGAAGTGTGGCATCAGGTTTGGTGGAAGATTCATCAACAATCTACGTCATGCAGATGACACAACCCTGCTTGCTGAAACTGAGGAGGACC
>NW_006399831.1:12035769-12039591 GCF_000299155.1 Elephantulus edwardii | reverse complement strand
ATTGTTCTGTAGTTTCCACACTCAGTTGGTTCGCCCTTCTTTGGGATGGGAACAAATATAGGCTTCTTCCAGTCAGTTGGCCAAGTGGTTGTTCTCCAGATTTCTTGGCACAACTTGGTGAGCACGTCCAGGGCATCATTTGTTAGCTGAAATATGTCCATTGGTATACCATCTATTCTGGGGGCCTTATTTTTTGCTATTTCTTTCAAAGATAACAGTAAAAATTAAAATCATTTATTTAAAAAGTTTTTAATAATAATTTTTTTATTTCTGCAGCTCAGTAAAGCTTTTAATTGGTAGATTTTATTTTCAGAGCAGTTTTAGATTTAAAGAAACATTAGACAGAAAGTAAAATAATTTCTCAAATATTACCTATTTCCTGTTCAAAGTTTACCTTATATAAACTTTTGCATTAATGTGCAGTTTGTTTATTATCCATGAATAAACATTGACACTTTAACTGAAGTTCATATTTTATACTGAGGATTCTTTTTGTCTTGATCTAGTCTATGTTTATCATAGTAAACAATTCTACTGCTCTAAACATATTGCTTTTTACAACACTTTTAACTTAGGTTTATATATGTTGTTAGATACATGTTTGGGTTATTTGTATATATACATTTACAAAATAGTGAGTACCAATTACTTCAACCTTTCTCATTAATTGCCATCAGGAAAAATGAGTGGCATCACTTTCCTAAAAGATGTTCCAGTGTAGTTATTTGAGAGCCACAATTTCTTCATATATAATTTTAGAATTCTGACTTTTGCAAAATAGATATTGTTGTTATTTTTGTGTGCTCTCAAGTTGTTCAAGACTCATGACAACCTTATGAACAAGAGTCTGGACTTTTCCTAATTCTTAGCCAACTCAGCATCTCTGACACACCTGACCCCATTAGCACAGTCACTTCATCTGATTTGGGATCTTCTTCTCTTATGCTGACTTCTACCCTTCCAAGGATAATATTCTTCCCCAAGGATTGGTTCCTCCTGGCAACATACCCAAGGTATGTGAGATAGAGCTTCAAAATCCCTGCCTCTTGAGAGAAACTTTGTTTTACCCTCTTCGTTTATTTTTATATTTTTATATTTTTTATATTTGTCTATTTGTTTACCTCTATTATTTTTTGTTTATTCTCTTGGTAGTACTATAGGTTCAATAATCTTCTCCAGCACCAAAATCCCAAAGCATCAACTCTTCTTCTGTCATCCTTACTCATTGTCCAGTTCTCAGATTTCTCAGAAAGCAATTGCAAAAGACCACTGCCTAAATCAGGCACACTTTAGTCTCTAGATTGACAATGTTGAGTTTTAGCACTTTGTAGAGGTCCCTGACAGCAGACTTTCCTAAAGCAACTCATCTCTTGATTTCCTGATTGCTGGTACCAAGAGTGTTGATTGTTGATCTGAGCAAGATGAAGTTGTTAACCTCAATTTATCACGATTCTGCTAATTAACCTGATAATGAGAATGATCCAATCCAAGACTGCAGTCCTTGACCTTCTGCAGCAAATGCTTCAAATTCTCCACAGTTTTGGTGAGTAAGGCTGTGTCATCTGCATAACAGATTATATATGAGTCTTGAGTAAGCATTATTGGTAAATTTATGGAGATGATGGTGGCTGTACTGATAACGTTTTCATCTTATGGAAACATTTAGGTTTGAGGTTAATTTTTAGAAAGCTGACATTCTGATTAAAGGTGTATATAAACTTTCCAGGCAAACCAATTAAAAAATATAAAATAGAATATATATATAAATGATGTATGAAACATAATGTATACTAAAGATTGTATAAAACACAATGTATATGAATTAAACATAGTGTAGAGGAATTATTATATCAAAACCAATAAAATATTTTAAAAAAGAATAAACAAAATAAAACACAAAAAGAAAAAAAAGTAAAGTCTGCCTTCTACATTGCACCCCAATCCATTCCGAGTTACATATTAGTTATATGACAGAGGACCTAATTGTCACAGCACTGATTTAAATATATGGATAATTCAAGAATCTACTGGAATTTTTATAATATTTTAAATCAAGAGATGCACATAGTCGCCACTGATAGAACAATGCCATTGAGGTTTTCTGTAAAAAAAGAGCTAACTGTACTATCACACATCACATGATGATAGTGAGGTGATTACTGGTTAATTTTTTCCCTATTAGCTCTGTTTGTTACTCTCAATGCAAATGTTGATCAAAAGTTAAATTATACACATACATGCCTTAAATATTTTGCACACTGGAATTTTTAAAAAAATTTAATTTTTTTTTAATTAATGGAATAACCAAAAAATGTGAATTTTCCTTTCTAATAATAGTAAAATAAATAAAGGTGCCTAAATGCTAGGGTAAAGCTGAGAACCAAGGCAATTATAAGGGTAAATCAAGCACAAATGTTGTTTCTGCCTCAATAATCCAGGTAATTGAAACCCAAACAGGTTTAGGCATGTAACTGCCACAGTTTTCTTCTTTGCTTTGCTAAAAGAGACACTTGATGTTTTTTCAGGCCTGGAACCAGTTTTAAGCTATTGCATTCTTTTCTCTCTGTGGTACTTTTTGAAACAGTAAATTACTAGAGCTTCAAACAAAATATTAAATTAATAAGTTAATTTGACACCAATAAGCTTTTACATTACTCTGCACAGACCGTTGGCTATTGCAGCCCTTGTTATGCACAGGCACATGCATAAAAACATTTTGTTGTTGTTGTTGTTGTGTGCCATCGAGTCGTTTGCGACTCATAGCGACCCTATGTACAACAGCCCTAAACCCTGCTCTATCCTGTGCCAACCGCACTGCCTCTGACACATCCATCCCGATTACCCCAGTCACTGAATCAATCCACCTCATAGAATTTATCCAATTTTTGTTCTCTCTTCCTCAAGAGCACCTCAATGATCATGTTAAAAATGAAATTATTTTCCTGTCTCCCCTCTCTTTTCAGATACTTAATTATTCTTTCATTTATCCCGTGAACTATGCTAATTTATGGTATTATTATTCATCCAGAAACACAAGTCAGAAAACTGGAAGATTTCTTAACTTTCATATATTCTCTTCACATTGGGGCCTGCTTCTATCCTATGCTATCCAATAAATAAGGTCCACTGGTTTTCTATTTGTTTTTCCAAATGATTCCTGAATCAGTACCCAATTGCCTAACTGCAGTCCTACTTCTATTGCTCTTCATTCATTACTGTCGCGATTAGGCACAATAGCTTTCTAATTAAGACTCTGTTACTTATAATACAACTGCAAAATAAATCTCACACTATCATGTTCTTGCTACTCACAGGTAAACTCCTTATCTTTCATATTGAAGAGAAATAAATGAAATGTTAAGCTTCAACTATCCCACCTTCATCACTACCTTGAAATCACGGTTGCTTGACTCTCTTACCCCAAACATGAGATGTTTCTAGAGCAAACTGTGTATCTTATTTTTATACTCATGTTTTATGACCAAAGTTAGTTCTGTCTCTCATTTATTGCTGCCGAGTCAGAAACAACTCATAAGTGACCCTCTATTGGGTTTCCAAAGCTGTAAATCATATAGGAAGAGATTATATTTCTCCCTGCAAAGTCACTGACATATCAGAGTCACCAGAGGGGTGTGGCCTTTGGCTAGAAGTGCAACTCCTAAGGATCACCCTACCAGAGATCTCTGCGCCAGTTCTATTGGGAATTCCTTAGTAAGAACATATTGAGGTAAGCCAACCAATTCAGCAAAGTAGCAGGATACAAGATCAACATACAAAAATCAGTTGGCTTTCTCTACCGTGACAAAAAGAATACAGAGCCAG
>NW_006399831.1:12027563-12034894 GCF_000299155.1 Elephantulus edwardii | reverse complement strand
TGCTTGCTGAAACTGAGGAGGACCGGAAGCACTTGCTGCAGAGGGTCAAGGACTGCAGCCTTCAATATGGATTGAGGTTCAATATCAAGAAGACAAAGATTCTCACCACTGGGTTAATAGGCAGCATCATGATGGATGGAGAAGAGATTGAGATTGTTCACAGCTTTAGTTTGCATGGCTCCACAGTCAACACTGGTACCAGCATCCAGGAAATTAAGACACATTTCAATGGAAAAGTAGGCTATTAGGGACCTCACTGAAGTACTGAAGAGCAATGGTGCCACTCTGGAGACTAAGGTGTACCTGATACAGGCCTTGGTCTTTGCAATCACTTGCTATGCATCAGTGAGCTGGGCAATGACTAGGAAGGATAGAAGAATTGATGCCTTTGAGCTGTGGTGCTGGAAAAGAGTATTGACTATACCATGGACTGCTAAGAAAACAAACAGATTTATTCTAGATAGGGTTAAACTAGGCTGCTCTTTGAAGGCAAGGATTCTGAAGCTTTGTCTAGCATATTTTAGACATGTTGCAAGGAAGGACAAGTTCTTTGAGAAGGCCGTCATGCTTGGGAGGGTGGAGGGACAGCTCAAGAAAGGAAGACTGTCTATAAGATGGATTGATTCAGTGACTGGGGTAATCAGGGTGGGTGTATCAGAGACAGTGAGATTGACACAGGACAGAGCAGGGTTTAGGGCAGTTGCACATTGGGTTGGTATGAGTCGCACGCAACTCCACGGCACATTACAACAACAACATTATTTGCATAATATTTTCTTCTGCAATGTTTGTAATTTTCATTTTGAGAATTCCTATCACTAAGAAACATGTAACCCAAATTAAAATAATTTTGACTATATAGTAAAAACTGTGTATTTCTGTTTCTGCCTAACCACTTCTGCTTCCAAGTTTGTTTTAATTGGGAAGCTCCACCAAACACTGCCTACCATTTGTAACTATTATTACATTTGGCATATCAGTGTCACAGTGTTTAGCATCACAGCAACTACGAGTTACCTCTGTACAGCAATGAACAGACCAGTGCTGTACCACCTAGAAGAATGTTTGACCATAAACCAATTTGAACCTGGCCTGAGTGCCACAGATTAAAATCACCCACCTTGGGCTTGGTAGCATAAATTTCTGTCAACTAGGCCAAGAGATTCAAATCCATCAGCTTCTCTTTGAGATAAAGATGGATAATTTCCTCTCGTGTTATTTTTAGTCTCTGAAAATCTGCTTGATGATCAGGCATGAGTCATTTATGACATGACAGCAAGGATTTTGGAACTCTGTCTCACATACCTAGGGCATATTGCCAGCAGGGATAAGTCTTTGGAGAAGGACATCAGGCTTAGAAGGGTTGAGGGCCGCAAAATGAGAGGAATCCCCTGGATGAGATGGATTGACACAATAATTGGGGTAACGTGGGTAGGTGTGTCAGAGACATGGGACTGGCTTAGGAAAGGAAAAAGTTCAAAGCTACTTTTCTTTTCATAGGGTTGCTGTGATTTCTAAAAGATGACACATATAACATCAATGTAATAAATAACTTTTTTCTTATTTTAAGTATTTCAAATGTCAAAGCTTATTGAAAGGAATATAAAGTATTCACTACCTATTTTTTCTACTTTAATAATTAGCAAAACCATTTCTCAGTTAATTTCAATGATTAATATATGTTGCAGTTGTTGTTTGGTGCTGTGAAGTAAGTTCATACTAAAAGTGCCTCCACGTACAACAGAATGGAACAGTGATTATGCCCTTCTCACAAAGTGTTCTTATGATTGGTTCTAATGCTGTAGTCATTATGCCAATTCTATAGAATCATATTTCAAAAAATTTATTGCCATAGAGTTGGTTCTGACTCTTGTTAAACCTCAGAATTTCCAACAAATTTCACTGCTGTAAATCATGCCAGAACCTGCCCACCTTTCTCCCGGGGAGCCATTGGTCAAGCTGGACCCTTAGAGAAGCCTGACCTTTGGGTTAGCAGCACAACGTCCTATGGACTATGCTACTAGAGCTCCCAAATCAACATATTTAAAGTTAAAAGCTAAAGCTTTTAAACACATTTAAAGTTAAAGCTAAAGGTGAAAAACTGTAAAATTCAAATTATTGAATAATTGACTTCTTATAAACAAAAATATTAAAAATTGTATTAGTAATCAGAATTCTAGTTTATTATTATTTAAAGGTAAAATAAATTTTTCAAGGAGCTCTGGTGGCCTAGTGGCAAGAAGCTACACTGCAATTCCAGGAGTGTCTGGTTCGAATCCACCAGATGCTCTGCTGGAGAGGGAGGGACAATCTCCTCCTGTACCAGTCAGACCTAATTTGATGATACATGCTCAAAAAATAATAAAATTTAAAATAATAAAATAAAAAAATAAATAAATTTTTCTTCAATTACCAGCAAGCTATTTTCTGTCAATATACAAATATCATTGACAATTTCATCCACAGATAACGGATATAAAGCAATTTATATAAAAATTGAAATAATCAAATACTCTATTATTATGATTTTTGGCTTTGGTTATTATAATAAAAATATGTTGGAAAGTATATTACAATAAAAGATAAAAAGAATAATAAAATATACAGCATTAATCAGAAATAATATGATGCTTTACCACAATGCACCTACAGATTTGAACTACAATTGACATCTAAACAGAAGAAGAGTTTCTTTAGCTTCTGTAATTGCCTGATATCTTAAGGATTCTCAATCAGAGCCACAAAAAATCTCTTGGCGAGCAAGTATATGAAGTCCTCTCATTTGTCTCCAGATCAGAACTCATAAAATGTCATTTTCTGTGACACAGGGGCTAAAGCAGTGTGGCTCCTAATAGAAAGGTTTGCAGGGAGAACCCATCAGCAGCTCCAAGCTTCTGGAGAGATACAGCATTGAAATGATATAAGACAATATTACTCAGTCCTATAAAGTCACTATGAATCAGAAGTCGATGAGTTCTATCCATACAGGAGTAGAGAATTTACTGATTCAATTTATATTACTTATTTGTCTTAATTTTTATTTCAATTCAATGAGTATATATATATTAGAGATGATAAAACTCAAGACTGATAGTTGTGGACTCTCACTGAGACAGCACCTACTCATAGCTGACCCTTCAGCGGGTTTTCAGAGGCTGTAAATCCCATGAGAATAGGCTGCCAATCTTTCTCCCATGGAGCACCTAGTGGATTCAAACTGCCTGCCTTGAAGTTATCAGCACAATGCTCTATGCACTGAGTCACCAGTTGTTAATGTGCCATTGAGTCACATTCAACTCATAGCTACTCTATGTACAACAGCCCTGAAACCTGCTCTAACCTGTGCCAACTTTTCCAATTCTGACACACCTACCCTCGTTACCCCAGTCAGTGTATCAATCCATTTTATCAAGGTCTCTCTATCTCTTTCTTCATCCTTCCACCCTTCCATGCACGATGTCCCTCTCCAAAGACTGATATCTCCTTACAACATGCACAAAGTATGTCAAACAAAGCCTCAGAATTCTTGCCTCCAAGGAGCAGCCTGCCTTCACCCTCTCTAGGACCTGTTTGCTCTCCTGGTCATCCATGGTGTATTCAACAGTCTTTTCCAGCACCACAGCTCAAAGGCTTCAAGTCTCTTTCTATCATCCCTAGTCATTGTCCAGCTCTCCGATGAATAGCAAGCAATTGTGAAGTCTATGACATAGATCAGGCACATCTTAGTCTCCAGCCTGATGTCATTGCTCTTCAATACTTTGGAGTGGTCCCTGACAGCTGACTTACCTAATGCAATTCATCTCTTGATTTCCTGGCTGCTAGTACAAAGAGTGTTGATTGTGGAACCAAGTAAACTAAAGCTGTTAACGATCTCAATTATCAGAGCTCCCTAAAAACATACAACTGGCATGATGTTCTACCATAAAACTATTTTTAATGAATACACAAATAAAATAAGAGATAATCAGCTAAATAAACATAAATAAAGGTACTATGCTTTTTCATTTTTACAATCAATGACTCCCTGACCATATTTAATTTTTGTTGCTGGTAATGTTCTTAATTTTTAATGGGAGTATGCAAAGGGAATGGCTTCTATTTCAAATCTGTATCATTTTGCCTTTTTTAGGTATTGAGCCGATTAGTCCTGAGTTAGGGAAAAATGCTCGCATGTAGGAGTCGAGAGTTGACCTACATCTGAGCAATTTGCATATGATTCACCACAATTAAACAATTTTGTTTGAAATAGCTATAATTAAGCTATTATCAGAAAAGTATTTATTAGACTAGAAATTCTAAATTTACCTTCACACATGTTCTAGCCAAGAAAGGGGCCACATATTTTGGCACTATATTAAGTAAACCTAATACTGAAATAAATTCCTCCAAATTAACACATATCATGAAATCACTGAAAGTTAATTATGGTTACTTTTATTGTTTCTTTAAAATCACAGGTTTAGAACATAAAAAGGAATTAGAAATGATGATAGGAAAGGAATTTGTTTCTAACAATAAAAATCGCCTTTCCTGACATATGGATATTGTATATAATAATGTTAAACACCATTATGTTCTGGAGACTAATATAAAAATGGAAAATAATATAAATTGTATATATAAAAATAATTTCAAACTTGATGGCATTGAATCAGAGATAACTTACAGTCATCCTTCTAGTAGGTTTAAAAATACTGAATTATGAGGGGATATTGTCCATCTCTCTCTTTTATCATCTCCTGGCTCCACCAGAGAGGCTCAACTTTCAGTTTAACAGTGTAAGTCCCTACATTAAGCCATTAGATCTCCCAATACATAAACTGTAAAAATACGAGGAAAAAAATCACGCTTATTAAATATTATGTGTTTTACTAGGTCTTAAAGACAACCATCAATTAAACTTTACATCAATTTCTGTTTATGATCATAAATAAAATAAGATATTGAAACATAACTAAAACAAATACCGTATATTTTATAAAAAGAGAATATTTTTTCCTACCTTTATAGGTGAGTAAAATGTTCTCTGAATAATCTTTAAGGACACCCTGAAAAAAGAAATACAAATTAGATAATTTTGAGAACAATGAAATAGCATTTTGTATCAACAATAAATGTAGGTGATGTGTTTGCTGGGTGGCAAAAAGCTGGATTGCAATCCCAAAAGCATGTGGTTTAAGGCCATAAACTGCTCCCTGGGAGAAGGATGAACAATTTCTTCAGTGTGATTAACTGCCTCTGAAAACCCGCTGGAGGGTCAGCTGTGGATCCCTTCTGACTCCACATGGTATATTTATTTGACATGTGGCAGTGGAGCATCTTTTTCCTTCATGCAAAGTCAAAAGGCTCAAGACACCTTCACTGACCCATGTTAGTATTATTAAACACTAAATGTGGTTTAAGCATTCAAGGGTACAATATAAAGCATTGAGAGAGTTCTAATGGTACACTGATAATTTGGCTACTATTGGTTTTAACCCACTAGCCACTCAGGAGAAATATGTGGCAGAGTTGTCTATTGCTAAAAATATTTAAAACCATGAAAATCTTGTAGAGTAAGTCTACTCTGTTCTGTAAGCCTGCTATGTGTCAAAATTAACCTGAAAGCAATGGATCATGGGTGTAAAAATTAAGACTCTTTGATGTTCATAGGTATCAACCAGTTTAGTAATTTTATAAGGGACAATTCAACAACAAATGACAAACTACTCATTACTGTTGAGTAGGAACTGATTCATACCTGCCCCTATAGGAAGTTTTCAGAAACTATAATCACCACTGGGCTGTTTGGCAGCATCATGATAGACAGTGAATAGATTGAGATTGTTAACAGCTTCAGTTTGCTTGGCTCCACAATCAATACTCCTGGTACCAGCAGTCAGGAAATTAAAAAAAGTAAACTACACTGGGAAAAACTATTGTCAGAGACCTCTCTAGAGTACCAAAGAACAATGATATCAGTCTTGAGACTAAGGCACTCCCGATCCAGGACATGGTCTTCACAATTACCTTTGCATCAGATATTTGGACAATGACTAGGAAAGATAGAATGTATGCATTTAATTTGTGGTTCTGGAGAAGAATATTGAATATACTGTGGACTGCTAGAAGAATAAACAGGAGAGGGTGAAGCAGAGTGCTCCTTAGAGAAAAGGATTCTGAATAATGTGAATCTTAAGAGAAACTGATTGATTCATATTTTTATTAGTAATTTTGAACCATTGACCTTTTGACTAGCATATCAATGATTTAATCAGTATAGCAACAGAGCTCTTTCATGTGTCCACAAACAACAGGAGTATTGTTATTGTGTGCTGGCAAGTCTAGTATGACACACAATGATCCTATGCACAATAGCTGTGAACCCTGCTCTATCCTGAGCCAATCTCACTATCTCTGACACACCTTCCCTCATTACCCTAGTTAATGTGCCAATAATATAATCACTTGCAACTTTGAAGATAGGAAAGACATTGAAGTGTGTGGAAAGGTGTAGTCTGCTCTCATTACGGGGTATCTTCTCTAAATGATGATTCATATCCCTGCTTAAATAATTCACCAGTGTCAACACTCAGTGCATCAATCAGGCTCAAAACCACTTTCCTTGGTGAAGGAAGGTAAAAGAAAATGAGATGATTCATCATCCTGTAATGGAATGTAATCACCTTCTCATGATGTGATAAACTAAATTCTTTTAAAAAAATTATACTAGTTTATTTACAAAATTCAAATTTCATTATGGAATGATGAATCCAATTCTGCCAAACCATTGAGAACCAAATTAGGTCAAATTGACAGAAAATTAACCATCACATTGTTTAATGAAAGTTTTCAAGAAAGTGAAACTAAGAAAATGAAAAACCTGGCATTCTGTTGGGCACTTCAATTACAGTTACAACTGGAACACTCATTAACTTATTGAAAGAGAAAATTAAAAACCTAAATGATTCAAATAGGCCTTGTGGGTTTGATTTTGGTACTATTTTTAGATATTTATTCCTGTCTGTGAAATAATGTACTTGGTTTGGTATTTATCTCTGGATTCTGGACAATAAACTTGGAAATTTGGAAACACAGAAAAAGTAATAATGAGATTAGAGGATTCTAGGCTAAAGCAGTTTGTAAGTGAGAAGAAGCAAGGTCAAAATTGTAAGAAAATACACATTAACTCCAAAGCTGACAAAAATCTGTAGGTAATTCTACTAGGTGGATACAAGGGTAACTGCCTGATAGATCTTACCTAAACTCTAAGCCCTAAACTCTAAGCTGGCTTTAAACAAAAATACCACACACACACATTGTTGTTGTTGTTATTGTTGTTGTTATGTGCC
>NW_006399831.1:12021796-12026978 GCF_000299155.1 Elephantulus edwardii | reverse complement strand
GTTGACTGTGGAGACGAGCAAACTGAAGCTGTGAACAATCTCAATCTCTTCGTCATCCATCCTGATGCTGCCAATTGGTCCAGTGGTGAGAATCTCTGTCTTCTTGACATTGAGCCTCAGTCCATACTGAAGGCTGCAGTCCTTGACCCTTCGCAGCTTACTTCTCTAAATTTCTCAGTAACATTATAAGCAAAATGGATAATTCTCTTTTGCTATCTAGGTCAATCTGGTTTAAAAAAATGATATCATGTATGAGTTGTAATTCATAACTTAATTTTTGCAACATTTAATCAAAAGTTCTTTGTATTTTCTTTTAAGATATATATGTTGTTATATGCTGTTGAGTCACTTGTGACTGTACAACAACTCAGAACTTTGCTAAATCATGAGCCAACCTCCTTGTCTCTGACACACCCACCTCATTACCTAAGTCACTGAGTCAGTCCATCACTTCCAGGGTCTTTCTATCTTGTGCTGCCCCTCCACCTGTCCAAGCATGATGTCCCTCTCCAAGGATTGGTCCCTCCCTGCAACATTTCCAAACTATGTCAGATGAAGCTTCAGAATCCTGCCTCCAAGGAGCAGCCTGGTTTCACCCTTTGCAGGACGAACCTGGTCTCTTAGCGGCCCATGGTATACTCAATAATCCAGCAAAATATGTGTGTGTGTGTGTGTGTGTGTGTGTGTGTCTATATATGTATATACCTGTATATATATGTGTGTGTGTATCTACATATGTGTGTATATGTGTATCTATATATCTAGCTCTAGTGCTCTCTATGTATCAATATATCAATATATATATTTGTTGTTGTTATATGCCATCGAGTGCCCTGTGACTCATACAATCTCACTGTCTCCGACAAACCTACCCCTACTACTCCAGTCACTGAATCAATCTACCACATTGAGGGTCTCCTCATTCTAACCTTCGAAGAATGATGTCTTTCTTCAAGGACTGGCCCCTTCTTGCAATATGACCAAAGCATGTCAGACAAAGCCTCAGAATCCTTGCCTCCAAGTAGAAACCTGATTTAACCTTCTCTAGGATAAAACTTTGTTTTCTTAGAATTCCATGATATATTCAATACAGAACCACAGCTCAAAGGTATCAATTCTCCTTCTATCCTCCCTAGTCATTGTCCAGCTATCATGCAAAGCAAGTGATTGCAAAGACCAAGGCCTGTATCAGACACATCTTAGTCTCCAGAGTGACACCATTGCTCTTCAGTATTCTGGTGAGGTCCCTAACAGCAGACTTTCCTATTTCAATATGCCTTTTAATTTCCTGGTTGCTGGCACCAAGAGTGTTGACTGTGGGGCCAAGCAAACTAAAGCTGTGAACAATCTCAATCTCTTCACCATCCATACTGATGCTGCCAGTTGGCGCAGTGGTGAGAATCTTGTCTTCTTGACATTGATCCTCAATCCATATTGAAGGCTTTAGTCCTTGACCTTCTGCAGCAAGCGCTTCAGGTCCTCCTCAGTTTCAGCAAGCAGGGTTGTGTCATCTGCATAATGTAGATTGTTGATGAATCTTCCACCAATCCTGATGTCACACTTCTCCTCACAGAGCCCAGCCTTTCGGATAATCTGTTCTGCATACAGGTTGAAAAGGTATGGAGATAGGACACATTCCTGGTGTATACCCTTCTCAATTTTGAACTCTCTCTGTGTGTGTGTGTGTGTCTAGCTGCCTTCCGGAGATTCTATAAACATGGAGAAATGATGAAAGTTATACTAGTTTTCAGGTCTTTGATTCCTAGGACTGCTGTGAGGCATTTATTACTCCATGGCATGTAACAACAACAACAACAACAAGATATCTATACAGGTACCTATCTATCTCAGTTTGTTTGTTGTTGACAAATAGTTACACATCCATTTTCAGGGATCTCTGGTGGCTTTGTATGTATGGCGGTATGTTGCTAACCCAAAGATAACACCTCTCTGGTGGTGGTGTGAATATACCAGCAGCTCCTTGGAAGAAAGACAAGCAATCTATTCCTATGCAATTTACAGTCTCTGAAAACCTGATGCAGGGTCAGCTATGCAGTATCAACATGATAGCAATGAGTGGGATGTTTTTAGGGAGTACAGTAAGAGAAATGATCTTAGGGAAACTATTTTTGTAGTATGAAGACCTAGAAATTTCAAAGTCTGAGAACAGTATAAGCAACAGCATAGCAGCTGTGGGAATGTTTTCCTGTGCTATAATGTCAGAAACAGCTTTATGTGAGCCATGCTGGAAGCTTACAGTATCAGTAGATGCATCTTCCGTGCAGGGCAAACTCAATGATTAATTCATGCTTCCTGTAGAATGTCGGAGGATGAATGTCAAGATTTAAAATATCAGCTATACTTTTTTAAATAGTGACATGTGCTACAATAATGTAAGGTTTAAATATTTGAGATTTTAGGATGTACTTAGCTATAATGGTCAATATCTATAATGCTATAAAGTATTATTAATTTTAAGATGCATATTCTGGGTTTTATTACTCAAATTTTTCAGTTCTGTTTAAATTATCAAAAATGTATTCAAATTTTGTAAAGAAATCAGTATAAAATAATTTTGTTAATAAAATGAATGCTTGAGCTAATTTATTTTTGTGTCAATGGGTGTCAAATTAACAACAATATTTAAAAGAAAATAATAAAGTAAAAGGAAATATATATATTTGAGACTTCAATATGCCATAACTAGCAATGTTTGTGTCTCTTTTTCTAGAAGAAAATATATTATCATGAAAAGAATTCTCTTATTGAACTTTTGATGGTCTCATGAGTAAAGAACTGTGCTACTCATTCAAAGGCAAGTGGTTCAAACCCATCAGTTGTTCCACAGGAGAACGATGACCAACCTCATCCTGTGCAATTTATTAACCATGAAAATGAACTGAAGGGTCAGCTATGAGTCAGTTCAAATTCGATAGCCCATATTCAAAACAACAATATAAATTAAGCAACATATATATTGTTGAGAGTGAAAGAAGCTATGTTGCACAAAACCAAAATTTATAGCTCTGAAAACGTACTGGAAGGTCAGCTATAATTCAGTTCCAACCAAACAGTATATAACAACAACAACAATTAATCAACATATGTATTGTTGAGAGTGAAAGCATCTGTGCCACACAAAGGCAAATGTAGTTTAACAATGATATCTATTTAATTAATTATAGGAGGTCTGATAGCTCAGTGTAAGGAGTTGTACTCGCAACCCAGAAGCATGCAGGTTCAAATCCAACAGGTGCTCTACAGGAGAAGGACAGACAACCTCTTCCCATAAGATTACCTGTTTCTCATACCCCCTGGGAGGGCCAGCGATGGGTTAGTTCTGAGTCAACGGCACACAACAAAAAAAACTAATATAAAACAAAGCTTTGTTGGTATGGTCTACAGGGAGAAGCACTACTAATTCAAAGTCAGAATCTCATTGGCAAATAAAATATGGCAGCTGCTCTGAGAAAGAAAGATGGGCAAATTTTTACCAAGCAATTTACATCCTCCTAAAACTCGTTGGAAGGCTGACTAAAAGTCAATTCAAACTCAACAGCAATGAGTTTGAAAATTTAAAATCTCACATATCCTTGATTAGATACTATAGATTTGCGATTTTCCAAACTCGGTTTTATGATAAATATATACATCTGCAATTTTTAGAAGGAACATACATGATATAAATAACTGCTTATTTAAATTATTTACTATAAGCTAAAGTGAGATTTTCCAAAAATTACTAATCATGTGTTTGGAAGAGTATTGAAGGACAAAGAAGAGACAGAAAAAGCTACTATCTAAACTTAAAATTATGAACTCTATTCTTGCTTTCTTCTCCCTTTTTCCAATGAAGAGACCATGAAAAAAATGTAATTTTTATATCCAAAATATATAGTATTGACAATCCAAGGAATGCATAAATTAATTTAATTATTAATTCCCAAATGTTTTAATTGTTTTGTCAAACTCACAAGATTAAAATCTATAAGAACAAGGAATTATCTAAACCATCTTAAGTTTAAGAGCAAAATTAAACATTAACATTTCTACTAAAATTGCATATGAAAATAATCATCTAATGTGTGCACTGAAAAACTTTAATAGAATAAGAATACAATTTTTGCAAATAAATTTGAATTAAATTTAACATACTTATTGAAATGAAATTATCTGTAGAATTATCTGTAACGAAACTAGATTACAATTTATATTGCTTTATAGATATATAAATAAGTATTAGTTTATAGATATACAAATGAATTGAGCAGTAGACTCACATTTGTAATTAGAGCCTCTTAATCACTGCTTTAAAATTCTTTTTATTGCTCTGTAGATGTTCACTGAAATGAAAAATAAAAAACCTAAATTAAAAAAAAAAAAGAAAAGGAGGAAAAAAAATTCTTTTTATTGTCATAAAAACACAGAAGGAGATATTTGGCACTATAAGCATTTTAAAGTTTAAGACTGAATGGTTTTAAAATATGGTCTTTTAAGGAATAATACTACTTTCGCATTGTTTGGATTTTGAGGTTCTCCTCCTAGCTCTTTAGTATTACAGCTAAGTAATTGTGATAAATAGATAATTTTTATCTAAAAACTTATTATTTTTCTATTAGAATAAAACACGGTTTAAAATATGTACTTTTAATGTGCATGTGTCATTTCAGTTGTTTTTAGAACTTCTTCTGAAGAATTTTGCTTGCATGTAATATTAATGATATTATTGTTCAATAATTTCTACACTCGGTCAGGTCACCTCTCTTTGGAATGGGAACAAACACAGATCTCTTCCAGTCAGTTGGCCAGGTGTTTGTCCTCCAGATTTCTTGGCACAACTTGGAGAGTGCATCTGTCTAGAGAAGCATCTGTTTGCTTAAACATATCATTTGGTATGCCATCAATTCCTGGGCCTTGCTTTTGCCAATTCTTTCAGAGCAGACTGAATTTCTTCCTTTATCACCAAAGTCTCTTGCTCATATGTTGTTTCATTAAATTCTTCTGTGTTTGCCAATTCCTTTTGGTACAATGAATCTATATACTCTTTCCATCTTCTTTTAATTTTCCCTGTATCATTTAATATTCTGCTCAAAAAAAGCCTTAATTAAGTATTGTTATACTACAACCCCAGAGGTATGCGGTTCAAATCGACCAGATGCTTTGCTGAAGAAGGAGGGGCAAT
>NW_006399831.1:12014387-12021642 GCF_000299155.1 Elephantulus edwardii | reverse complement strand
TCTCACCAGAATTCTAAGAGCAATGAAGTCAGTCTGGAGACTAACATGTGCCTGATTCAGGAATGGTTTTTGCAATTACTTGCTATGTACCAAAAAGCTGGACAGTAACTAGGGATGACGGAAGGTGAATTGATGCCTTTATGCTATGGTGCTGGACAAGAATGTTGACTACACCATGGACTGCTAGGAGAACAAACTGGTTCATCCTAGAGAAACAAGGCTGCTCCTTGGAGGCAAGGCTTTTGAAGCATCATCTGACATACTTTGGACATGCTGCTAGGAGGGACCAGTCCTTGGGAAGGGACATCATTTTTGAGAGGGTGTATGGATAGTGCAAGAGAGGAAGACCCTTGATGAGAAGGAGTGATTTGGTGACTGGGTTAATGGGGGTAGGTGTGTCAGAGACAATAAAACTGGCACAGGAAAGAGCACACACAGTATATGGGTGTTATACATAGGGTCACTATGATTTTCAAGCATTGTATGGTACATAACAACAACATCAACAATGTATTTACATTTATTCGTCTTTAAGTGTAATGTTAAAATATAAGCTTAATAAGTTGAATAATTTTAACTGTTTGCATTAATCATTATCATATCAACTTTTTGTTCACTTAAAATAAATGTTCTTTCTTTTCTAGATATTTCTCAATTATTTTCCTATTCTTTGTTATACTTAGATTCTACTATCTGCAACAAAGCCTGAGGTTTTGTCTTATTTTCTATCAGGAAGCTGTGGTTTTGTTAATGGCATTCAGATTCTTCTCCCGAAAGAATTTAAGACCTTAATCTCCCATAGTAGTATAACCATCTTGATTCCTTAACAACAATCATAAGACAGTCAGGATCAATATAAGGCCACTCTTGACCTTTCACAAGCTTCAGCTTGCTTGTATGATGATACAATGATTGAAAATAATTCCAACAGCATCTTTATGGCCATGGAATGAATGTAATAAGGCCTTTTCCCCCACAAAGGCATTATTGGAGAGAATGATAACTGGTTTTCTGCCAAAAGGTCTGTTGTACCAATTAATCTCAAGTGATTAATTTAGTCTTTCCAAGTGAAAACAGGAACATGCTACTGGGATGGTTCTAGAAGTGCTCTTACGAAACTTGTACATACCTAGCAGTGGTCTTTTCACTTAATCTGAGAAAAGTAGTGACAGCATTCCAATGACAAATTGTCAGCTTGTGATGTCTGATACCTTTCTAGAATAAAAATCTTCAGGAAGAACTATACTATATGTAAGTAAAATTGGCTGAATTTGAAAATCACAAAGATCCAGGGACAATGATTTTTCTCAGCTATGTTAATTTTATGTATTATAACATAAGTTTAATGTGTCATTTGTTGAAAATATTTATGACATATATTGCATTTAAGTGTATTTTCTTATGACTACCAAAAACTATACCAAGTTGTCGGGGGCTGGAGCCTCTTATTTAAAGCAGGTATGATCAGAAAGTAGGTCTTTTTGATTAACCGTCTGTTGTGGGCCAAGACCCTCTTCATTAAAGCAGGTAGGGCATAGAAGTTGGACTTTTTTGATTAACAGTCAGTTGGGGCTGGAACTCTTTATTTAAAACTGTTACAACCTATGTTGTTTTGGTAAGTGCCATTGCATCGTAGACAATTTATAGTGACCCTAATTAATAAAAGACCTGGACATTTGTATAACTTTCATCCTTTCTCCAGGTTCATAGGATTTCCGGAAGCAAATCATTTTGGAAGGGATACCACTCCCGCGTCCAAGCTTGTTTTAATTGGGAGCTCCACCAAACACTGTCCACCACGGGTAGCCACTCTCACATTTGACACATTAGTGTCACAGTGTTCAGCTTCACAGGAACCACGAGTTACCTCTGTACAGCAAATAGACACACCAGGGCTATACGACCTAGAAGAATGTTTGACCAAAAGCAATTAAAAACAGGCCTGAGAGCTGCGAATTAGAGTCACCCACCTTTGGCTTGGTAGCATCACTTTCTGTCCACTAGGCCAACTGATCTCCCTCTATGCCGTGGTTGTTGTTAAGTGCCATTGAGTCGTAGGCGATTCAAAGTGACCTTATGATCAAAAGACCTAAACACTTGTATAACTTTCTTCCTTTCTCCTGGTTTGTAGGGTTTCCTTTTTTATTAACTCTTGGGGGTAGACCATATTAATTAATAAAAAGCTGGATCTGGGAGCCTCCTATTTAAAACACTCAGAACCCAGAAAGAGATTTTTAATTAAATATCACTAATATCACATGCAACCAAAATACTGTTGAAGAACATTCAAAGCGGATAAAACAGTACATAGATAGGAAGCTGTCAGTAGTTCAAGTAAGGTTTAGAAGAGGCCATGGTACCAGGGATATAATTACTGATGTCAGGTGGAACCTGGATGAAAGGAAAGAATACAAAAATTTCTACTTATGATTTACTGACTATGTAAATGTATTTTACTGTGTGGATCATAACAAGTGATCCTAACACTGAGAAGAATGGTCATATCAGAAAACTTGATTTGGCTCATGAGAAAATTATAACTAGAACAAGAGGCTGTTGTGTGACCAAAGCAAGGAAACACTACATGTTTTAAAATTTAGAAAAGGATTTGTCAGGGCACTATCCTCTCTCCATGGCTATTCAATATTTACATTGAGCAAATTATTCAAGAAGCTGGAATCCATGAAGAAGAATATGGCATCAAGATCAGAAAAATACTAATCAATAGTTTCATTATGCAGATGACACAACATTGGCTACAGAAAATTAGGTTGACTTGAAGCATATCCTGCAGAATATCAAAGAATAGAGCTATCACTATGGATTGTATCTCAACATCAAGAAACAAAATTTCTTACTACTAGACAACTAGGCAACATAATGATAGATGGAGCAAAGATTGAAGTCATCAATGATTCAATCTTGTTGGATTCATACTCAACACCCTTGGTATCAGAAGTCAAAAAATCAGGAGACCTGACACACTGGGGAAGTCTGCAGTCAGCAACCTTTCTAGATTATTGAAGACTAATAATGCCAATTTGAAGACTAAGGTGCATCTGATTCAGGCCACTGTCTTTCTGATTGCTTGTCATGCATCGGAGAGCTGAAAATAAACAAGGATGACAGAAAAAAATTATGCCTTTGAGCTGTGGTGTTGGAGAAAAGTATTGAGTATTTCATGGACAAGGTACAGCCAGAGTGCTCCTTTGAGGCAAACATATTTTGAAGTTTCATTTCACATATTTCAGGTATGTTTCTAGTAAGGGATATTCCTTGGAGAAGACCATCATATTTGGAAAGGTAGAAAGTCAGTATAAGAGGTGAAGACCCTCAAACAGGTGAATTGACACTAACTGCTACAATGGACTCATGTGTTTCAGGAAGTATGAGGGTGGCACAGGATAAGACAGGGTTCCAATCTATTTATTGTTCACAGGTTCACTGTGGGTTGTCCTAGACTTGAAAGCACCTATGTACAAAATTGTCATTTCTGTCATGTACCAGTAAGTTAGAAGTGACTCATAGCTGACCCTCCAGTGAGTTTTAAAAAGCAGTAAATATTTAAAATGTATAGTATAAATTTTATTTCTAAAAATTATACCAAGTTTTAGTATAAGGGAAAATATTTTTGTTAGGGGAGAAAAATTCTCATCCAAGATAAAAAGTCTCCATTTTAATAGAGTTTATATTTTATCAAAAGTAATATGTAAAAATATATCTGTAACATAACAGATGGTGTTAAATGCTCTAAAGAGAAATAAAACAGGGAAAGGAAGAAAGAAGGGGTAGGGTTTTGGTTTGAGTAAGTAATAGAGGAGTGAAAATAACAAAAAGGAGAGTTTCTACTAGCCTATCAGCAGCTTAAGCAGATTCAACTAGGTTATGCAATTATGGACATTTGAGCATGAGCTCCTTTTTATGACAACATGTGATATTTCTATAAAATGGGATAGCCATAGTCATTTTATAAGCATTTTGTAGCATATATAATTTAATAAGTTTTTTCCTTCTTTGCCATTGAATCAGAAGCAGCTCATAGCAAACTCTCCAGTCGTTTTCTGAGACTATAACTAGTATGAGAGGAGATTGTCCATCTTGCCCCTTCATTGCCTTTGTAGTGTAACACTTTATGCACCTTGCCACCAAGCTACCTGTTGTAGAATATTTTTTTAAAGAAAAAGGTATAAGCATATTAAAGATTTAGCTTTATTACCTCACGTCACTCTCACTATTTTAACTCAATATTATAGTCAAGGAAACAAGTATTTCAAGATAACAAGTAAACAAGATTGATGTGTACTTTGATACTGATTTTCATCAAATTGAGCAAGACTCATAGTGATCCTACAAACAAAAGACCTGAAGCCTTTTTTTAAACTACTGTTGCTTCTTAAAGTTCATAGAGTTTCTACAGGCATGTTGTTTAGGAAGTGGATGTCACTTCTGCTTCCACACCTATCTTAAACTGGGAGCTTTACCATACAGGGGTAAAAGCAGGGTTTTGATAAGTATCTTGACTTTTAAAAGTCCAGTTTCTATAGTTAAACATTATTGCCTCTAATGCATAAACATACATTTACACTATAATGACAATTATCTGAATCATTAAATGTTATAATAAACTTCATACTTTGTTCCTTTCCATGTCTTGGCATTATCCCAAGTATATTTTCTAAAGGGTTAATTCCACTTTAATAAAAATCTGGGAGTAGATATTTTTAGGAAAGTGAAGGCAGAATTAATGTTTAAATGAGCAATATATGACTTTAATTTTTAGTAGGAAATAGGATACTAAATTTAAAGCTTGCAGTCTCAGACTATTTGTTTTATACCAAATTATAATGCTCTAAATTTTGGGTTTTAAAAAGTGAACCAGGAGCCCTGCTCCTATGCGCCCTGCTCCTATGCTCCCCACTCCTACATGCCGTGTATACAGAATTTTAACTAGGTACCTGCTTTAAATTTTTTTTAGTTTGTCCCAGCCTGGTCTTTTGCCTGAGCACTAGACTGTGGCACTGCTGCTTGGTGGGACCTCTTCCTTCTGACTGGACACGCCCCCAAGCCCTGCCGCCTAGACCCCTGAACCTGTTGCTTGAAGGACCTTAACCCACTGCTTGGCTACTCCTACATGCCGAGTGGAAGCCTGGCACAGGCCCTCAATTTCTAAGCCACTTGGAAGTCCCACCCCTGCTGCCTGGAAGTCCTGCTACTATCACCTGGAGGATTTGACCCCACCATCTGGAGGATGTGGCCCCGCAGCCTGGACACCCCAGCTCGAATGCCTGGAGGATGACCTGCTAAGGCCACCCTAAACTGTGCCAGAGACATAAGTATCACAAGTGGATCCATTTCATTTCCTCTCCTCTCCCAAAAGATAAACTGCCTTTAGCCTAGAGCACCTTGGACTGGTCTTGCTGCAGTAGTTGTCTGACAGAGAAGGCTGCTAGTTCACAGCAAGTCTTCCCTTAAGTTGAAAGTCCAGAGAGAAACCCAGGCAGGGTAGCTCTCCACCCTCCTCCGGAGCAGTGACTCCAGATCAAGAGCCAGCTATTTCCCCAGGCATGAAAATCTTTACCACAGAAATTTCACATAGGAAGAAGGCTACCTCACACCCTACACAAACCCAAAACAAGATGTCATCTTCAAAAAGTTACAGAGTATCAATGGATTTCCTGAAGCCAGAAAGTCTAAAGGAACTCTCTGACACAGAATTTAAAAGAATAATAATTGAATGTTTTTAGTAGGTGAAAGACAAAGGTAAAAAATTGCAGGACAGTGCAAGCAAAAACCAAGAGGAAGATAAAATATAAACAATCCAAAACAACACAGACGAAACTAATGAAGCATTAGAATCTCTGGAAAAAAGAAGAAACCACAATGAAAAATGAGGGGACAAATGTTTCAGATGCTGTCAACATGTTGGAGGGACATATTAATAGAGTTGAAGAGATAGAATACATAACCAGTGAAATATAAACAGAATATAAAATTGTCACTACTAATCTGCTAGAACAAAAAGTAGAATCAAAAAGGAAGGAAAAAGAAGAAAGCATAAGAATAATGTGGAACACCACCAAGAGGAATAACATGCATAATTGGAATACCAGAAAAAGTAGAAGTAAATAAAGGCACCAAGAAATATGTCGAAGAATTATTAGAAGAAAACTTTCCAGGCATAATGAAGAATGAGAAAACATATATTTGAAAAGCTTAACAAACTCCACATATAGAACAGACCCCAAAAGAAAAACACAAAGCATAACATAGTCAAATTTGCCCGAACTAAAGATAAGGAGAGAATTCTGAAAGCTGCTAGAGAGAAACAAAGAATAACCTTTAAGGGAAAGAAAATAAGATTAAGTGCCAATTTATAAGCAGAACTAAAATTAAAAGGTTAGCAATGAAATATAAGAAAAAACATGCTCAAACAAATTTGAAAACCTACAGTAAATGGACAATACTTAAAAATTCACAAAATACCTAAACTGACATAGACCAAAATCAAACACCTAAACAAACCCATTACAAAAGAAGAAATTGAAGTGGTAATAAAACAACTTCCAACCAAAAAAAGCCCTGGACCAGATGGTTTTACAAGTGAATTTTATCAAACATTCAGAGAAAAACTATCACTAAGTTTACATAAAGTATTTCAGAAAATAGAAAAGTCTTTTTCTATAAAGTATTTCAGAAAATAGAAAAGATGGAATTCTCCCAGACTCATTCTATGAAGTAAATATATCCTTGGTACCAAAGTCAAGTAAAGGCCACCATCAAAATAGAAAACTACACACCAATATGTCTAATGAACATAGATGCCAAAATCTTGAATAAAAGCTTTGTCAATAGAATCTAATGATGTTTAAAAAAAATAATTCACCATGACCAAGTGACATTCATAACAGGTATGGCAGAATGGTTCAACATAAAAAAAACAACCAATCAATGTAATTCATCACATTAACAAAGCAAAGAACAAGAACCACATGATTCTATTAATTGATGCAGGAAAGGCTTTTGACAAAATTCAACACTCTTTCTTGAAAAAGAAAAAATATTCAACAAAATAGGAACAGAGGGGAATTTCCTAAACATAGTAAAAAGTATATATGCAAACACAAGAGCCAACGTTGTTTTTAGTGGAGAGAGATTATAGGCATTACCTTTGAGAACAAAACCTAGGCAAAGATATGTACTGTCACCTCTCCTATTCAGTATTGTATTGGAAGTCTTAGCAATAGCAATTAGATAA
>NW_006399831.1:11978300-12013705 GCF_000299155.1 Elephantulus edwardii | reverse complement strand
TAACTCAGTTTTAAAATTTATCTTTTCAATAAAAACAAAACAAAAACAAAAACTACTAGACATAGTCAATCAATTCAGTAAAATGTCAGAATACAAGATGAACATACAAAAATTTAATTGGATTTCTCTACAGTGATACAGATAATTCAGAACTGGTGCTAAGAAAAACAATATCCAAATACAATAGTTAATCACAGAATTACATACTTGGGAGTAAATCTAATTAGAAACACAAAGAACCTATTCAAAGAAAATTACAAAAACTACAAAAAACAAGCAGACCTGGAGAAATGGAAGAATATACCTTTTTTTGGTTAGAAAGACTCAATATTGCGAAAAATGACTAGTCTACCAAAGGCAATCTACAAGTTCAATGCAATCTCAATACAATTACAAATTCCATTCTTCAATGAGATGGAAAAGGCAATTTCCAATTTCATTTGAAATAAAAAGAGACCTTGAATACAACAAGGCACTCCTTAAAAAGAGAAACTTGGTAGGTACGGGGCATCTCACTCCCTGATTTCAATTCCTATTACCCTGTAGTGGTGGTCAAGACAGTGGTACTGGTACAAGGACAGACACATAGATCAACAGAAAAGAAGTGATAACCCAAAAAATCAGCCCATCTACTTATAGTCAACTGATTTTTGACAAGCAGATGTGGAGAAATTACAGCCTTTTTATTTTATTTATTTTTTTTTAAATTATTTGCACGCGTGTGTGTGTGTGTGTACTGTCAAATCAGATCTGACTGGTACTGGAGGAGACTGTCCCTACTCCAGCTGAGTATCTGGTGGATTCAAACCACACATCTATGGGATTGCAGTACAGCTTCTTACCACTAGGCCACCAGAGCTCACAACAACAGCCTTTTTAACAAATGGTGTTATCAGAATAGGAATACTATCTGCAGAAAACTCAAGCAAGACCCACACCTCACACCATAAACAAAAACCAGCACAAAGTGGATCAAGGACATAGGACTAAAAACCAAGGACTATAAATTTCATCAGAGAAAATCTTAGAGGAGGTATTGAAGCCCTAATCCACAGTATGAATAGTCTTCCTAACATCCAGAAAAACTTACAACCAGAAGAGGGTAAAATAGATGAATGGGACCTTCTAACAATAAAATCCCTATGCACATCCAAAACCTTCTCCAGCATGGTAAAATGGAAAGTCACAGACTGGGAAAGAATATTTGATAATGACATATCTAATAAGGGACTTATATCTAGAATTTATAGAATACTCGAGCACCACAAGATAAAGGTAAACAACCCAATTGCACAATGCGTATGGGACATGAACCAACACTTCACCAAAGAAGACATTCAGATGGTAAACAAAGACATGAAAAATATCCAAAATCCCTAGCTCTATAAAAGAGATGCAAATCAAAACAACTATGAGACATCATCTCACTCCAGTAATAATAGCAAAATTCAACAGAGCAGCAAACAGCAAATGCTGTCAAGTTTGGGAAGAAACTGGAACCCTTATTCACTGTTGGTAGGAGTGTAAAATGGTGCAACCACTATGAAGGGTAGAATGACAGTGTCTCAAAATGTTATACATAGAAATACCATTTGACCTAACAATTCCACTACCCGGAATATAACCTAAAGCATTAAGAACTGTCACCCAAACAGATATATGCACATGCATGTTTATTGCTGAATTATTCACAACTGCAAAGAGATGGAAACAACCCAAGTGTCCATCAACAACAACAACAACAACAAAAAATGGAAAGAGAAACTGCACTATATTCCCACAATGGAATACTATGCAGCTCTGAAAAACAAGGAACTCATGAAATACTGTACAAAGTAGGTGACCCTGAAAGACATTATACTGAATGAAAAATCTAAGTCACAAAAGGACAAATACTGCATAATGCCACTGTTATAAAAATAGGACTGGCATTGGGTTTGGGGAAAAACTAAGAAAAGAGTGGATGAATAACTTGCACTGCATTGAAACAGATGAAGGGAGAACTGCTTACAAGTGATAGATTGATTGTGTATTATTTGCATGACAAGAGTCCAGAATAAGAGCTGCATAGTAAAGTGGACTGGACTAGAGGGGTCGGCGGGTGGGGGGGGAAGTTTATAATGAAAAAATAATTTTTTTTTCCGAAGAAAAAAGTCAACTGGGGGTGGGGGTGGGCAGAAAAATGTGCAACAATGAATAAATGGATATCCAAATCATGTATATACTTTCATTAAAACTCTCACAAAACAGCCGTTTGTTTAAACCATTGACTTTTCTATCAATTGATTCATTGCACTATTAGGACTCCTTCAAGCACACAAAATTTAATCAACTCTATTTTGAGACATAATAATCCCTATTCTTCATTGGATTTAGTAGTATCCTACCAAAATTTTTAGTTTTTTTTATTATAAGAAACACATGTAAATTTTTCCAATTTTTATTTTATCTATGATTATCTTTGCAACATATATCAATATTAGCTTAAAATTATATCATTAAACAATAAGCAGTAAAACCTGGACCTGAAAAACTGAATTTAGTAACTTAAAATGGTATATACACCAAATATTAAGCTTAATATAAAAAGACTTCCAATTTTTATATTTTCCTTTGAAAATCTAGCATTTCGTGTAATTAAAAACAAAACAAAACAAAACACAATAACCCAACGTTTTCTTTTTACTTAACACGACAGATTTGTTGAAGCAACACATGATTATTTGGCTATAAAAGTGAAGCTGATTCAAGCATAAGAAAGCATTTTTACAAGTGATCTGTCTGAAATTATCAAATTGGCAATTTAAAAAGAGTGCTGAATAAGCCATCATGGACTGCTAGGAGAACAAACAGGTTTGTCCTGGAGGGGGTGAAGCCAGAATATTCCCTGGAGTCAAGGATTCTGAAGCTTCATCTGACATACTTTGGGCATGTTGCAAGGAGGGACGGGTCCTTGGAGAGGAACATCATGTTTGGGAGAGTTGAGGAACGGCGCAGGAGAGAAAGACCCTCAATGAGATGGATAGATTCTGTGAGTGGAGTGGTGGGAATGAGTGTGTTTGAGACAGTGAGGTTGGCACAGGATCGAACAGCGTTTAGGGCTCTTCTACATAGGGTCGCTATGAGTCGCAAATGACTTGATGGCACATAACAACAACAACAACTGTATCTACCTCCTAATGTATAAGTAGATTTTACAGTTTAGACACAATGGCATTTGTTTCTTGGAAGGATAAACTAAATCAAGTTGCTCCTAGAATTAAGATACACATTTTTACCACATTCCAAGTTTTAATTCATTGAAGTTTTAATTCACCAGGTATTCAATGGGAGAAAGATGGACAGTCTTCTCTTGCGAGATTTACTATTTCTGAAAACACACTGGAGGTTAACACCTAGTCAGCTTCAATTCAGCAATACTAACAACAAAGCAGAAGGAAGTTCTGATGCCCTTAGGGAGTAGTTCCGCTAACTCAAAGGTGGCATTACCTCTTTAATGATTTGAATTCAGTAGAATCTTTGCAGGAAAAACGATGGACACTCTCCTTTTGAGTTTATAGCTTCAAAACTTGCTGGAGAGTCAGCTATGACAAGTTCCCAACCTGAGAGCAATGAGTTTAAGTAATCTTATTCTTATCTCTCCTACCCTTGCATAAAATCCTTCAACATCTTAGTATCACTATTAGAAGGCTGAGCCTTTGAAGAGACACAAGTGTTAAATGTTTTAGTTTCTTGCCAATGCTTAAAGTCATCCTGTATAGAATACCTACTTTGCAATCAGTGTTGAGTTAGGCTTCAGTGAGATCTCATAGATACTAAACTCTCTCTTAATGACTGGTAGTTTATATTGCATAAAAACAAAACAAAAAAAAAAACCAACCAAAAAAACCTGAATAAAAGCTGAACTCAAATCCAATGCAGCCAAGTTGATTCTGATTCATAGTAACCTTCTATTAGATTTATGAGGTTATAACTGTTTAAGGGAAGAGAGTGTTCATCTTTCTCTCAGGGTGGATTCAAATAACTGACTTTTAGGTGAACAGTGCAATAAGTAATGCATTACATCAAGAGAGTTCCTCCATGCTTTAGGAAAGAATTTTAAAATAATTCAAAACATAAATACATACACAGATAATATTCCTCACAAGAAAACTTGGTCATTGAAGTCCTATGGAACATATCTTTTTCTCAGACAAATATAGGGTAACCTAGAAGTGGAATTAACTTAGTGATAATTGGTTCATAGTTAAAAGTGTGTTATTTGCCTAAATGTTCAGCTACTATACAGCTACATATACCTTATGCTAGAAAATAAGTTATGTGGAGATTACCCGATTACAGTTAATGTATTACTCTGAGTTATAATTCAGAATCAATTATTCCTATCTATATGTTAATACCTGAGGAAACATATTTATTAAGACCAGATATTCATCATAATTCTTAGTTAGATTTTCTCTCTTCACTTTTCCTACAAAAGAGATTGGCTTGCCTGGACAACATGAAAGAAAAATCATGGGATACTACTTTTATTTGTTGCACATATATTTTCTGTAATCAGTTTTTAATTATACACTCATCTATTTTTAAATGTCCAGTACATATAATATTTCACAATTTAAAACAAATTTAGTTCAGCACATTAAAAATCTAAGAGTTATCAAATCAATATTTGTTTCCAAAGAGAAAGGTACTGCGTATTATTTGCTGATGTTTCAGTGATGAAAATAGAAATATTTAAAATTGTTCTCTCTTGATTTTCATAAACATTTTATTTAAAATATGAGAACTTGTTTGCTTGAGGTCCTGCTTAAAAGCTCATGTGTTACTGGATCAAATTACTGAGAAATTCTGTGACGAAACAGACCTTTAACCTTGAGCCTCTCCTTACTTCTCCTTATTCCTTTTAAACAATAAATTATGCACATAACATGACTGATAATCAACATACAGACAATATAACAATCATGAAATGAACTAATAAGCATTGCTTCTTGTTGTTTGTATGACACACAGTGACCCCATGAACCTTGTCATATCCTGTGCCATCCTCACCTTCTCCCACATCCTCAAGCCCAGTGCTACAGTCACTGTGTCAATCCACTTGGTTGAGGGTCTTCCTCGCCTTTGCTGCCCCTCCACTTTCCCCAGCATGATGTTCCTTTCAAATGAATAAGCATGCAACATGCCCCAAGTATACGAGGCAAAGCTTCATCATTATCTTTTCTTCTAGGAACACGCTGGCTTGCACTTTTTTCTAACACATATTTATTTGTCCTCTTCTGCAACACCACAACATTCAAAATCATCAATTCTGTATTTACACTGTGTAATCATTGTTTGATTTGATAAAAAATATATATATACAAATAAAGACTTAAGAAAAATTTGAACTAAGGCCTCTAAGAACATAATGATACATAAGAATACATTTTAATGCTTAACTTCACCAGGACATACGGTTATAACTATGAATTGATTCCAACCCATAATGACCTGTCATCAGGTTCCAAGACTACTCTTTATAGAAGTGCTGCTGATGTATTTGAATCTTTAACCATTGTGTTAGCAGCCTTATATATGTTCACATTTGCAACCAGTGCTCCTTAAAAGCAGAATATACTAAAACAAAGCAATTTTATTGCTTTGTAATAGTTACCATATGTACAAGAAGGAGGAGTCATAGCATAAATGCTTTGTTTGCTATTCCTCTCAGATAGAGCTGGTAAATTTTCGGTGTATGTAGGGCTGGTATGCAAAAGATTTCTTAATAGAGTTTCAGAAGACTTGAAGCAGAGAAACAAATGAAGATTTTTAGTAATGCAAATGCCCCTGTGTGATTTTTTTTTAAACTGAAGTTAAACCTACTCAGCAGAATTTCTGAAGAAAGGCCTGGAAATCTATTTCCATACAGATTACAGAAAAAAAAATCCTATAGAACAGGCATATTCAACAGCACAAAATCTCATGTTAGAATCCACTTCACAGAAACAGGTTTGGTATGGTTAAAGGCATAAGTGGTACAGGCTTTGATCAGGGTAGTAGGGATATATTAAGAGAGCAAAGAGAATGATTCACAAAATACTCAGGAGATGTGTTTGAAGGAGTTACACGATACGGATGATGAGGCTAAAGGAGGAATAATATATGACTTCATAATTCAGCTTGAGAACTAGCTCACCTAGTGCCATCACTTAGAAAGCAGTTATAGGATTAACACTTAATTTGAGGAAGCAAACATTGAGATGATGTGGAAGTTTAAAATATCCTGGCAAAACTATTTTGTGTAGTTAGATACTAGACACTAGTTTGAAATAAAAATTAATTATAAAAATTGGGTAAAAAATTTTAATGGTAAGAGTGAAATTGTGGGAATCAATTGTCATGTTCAGTGGCAGTGTTCATAATAAGGGCATCAGAAAGCCAATATGAATCAATAATACATAGAGGGATTTTTGGAAACAAAGTAATCCTTGAAGAAGTCAGAGAAGTAGAAGAATGGAAGATTAGGTAGGAAAGAAATCAGAAAAATCAAAGAAGCCAAGAGAATTTCAGACAGAGGTAAATCAAGAAAAAGGTACCATAGAGTTCCAGTAAAGTGAAAACTTGGATTTGGCAATTAGAAGAAGCTCACTAGATGGTCTGTAGAAGCTCTGGCAGCTTAATGGTATGAAGGCGCACTGCCAATCCAAAAGAACCTAGCTCGAATCCACCAGATGCTCCACTGGTAGAGCTATCTTCTCCCAAGCAAGTTATTGTCTCGGAAAATCCACTGGAGAGGCAGCTATGAGTTGGCTCCAATTTGATGGTCCATAGCAACAAGAGGTAACTTTCATGGAGTAGTTTAAAGAATGTTAAAGGAATCAAATGTATACTTAAAATAAGTAATTATTATATATTGTTGTTGTTGTTGTGTGTCATCGAGTCGCTTTCGACTCATAGTGACCCTAGGTACACGAGACATAAACACCATTCTATTCTGTGCCAACCTTGCCATTTCAAACACACTCATTCCAACCACTCCACTAACAGAATTGATCCATATAAAAATAAAGTAGAAACTGAAGAAATTTCTATCTTATATGGATCAATTCAGTGATTAGGGTAATGGGCATTGATGTGTCAGAGATGATGAGGCTGGCACAGGATAGAGCAGGGTTTAGGGCTCCTGTACACGGGGTCGCTATGATTCGCAAGTGACTCGGCGACACATAACAACATCAACATACTTTTAGTACATGAAAAATGTACATTTAATTATATAAATAAAATACTAAAATTTGCAATAAGGTATTTGCAATTTGAAGGGGTTCTGCAGGTAACATGATCTGAATTTCTAGATACCAATCATTATTCTATTGGGAAGTAAGGGTATTTCAACCTATAAAGTCAGAGCTTCCATTCTTAATTTAGTTTAATTCAATAAAATATCTTGATGTATAAATTACTACATTTCATTAGCACCAGAAGAGCTATAGTGATCAAGAGATTTATATAGGATCTCTTAGAAAAACAAGCCAGGACCTAATAGCTTCTCCATCAGATTTCAGCTCCTCTTTCTCTATACTTGCAGTTCACGGCCTTCTAAGTTTTGCAGGTACACCAGGGATAGGAGGATTACACCTGGATTAAATAAAGGAAACTATAATGTTATCCTTAATAGGAATCAGATTAATTACATCAGTGGAAAGAACCACCGGAAAAGCTCAATATCAGCTGTGAAAACTAGGCCAGGAGCTAATTGCGGAACAGACCACCAACTACTCAAATGCAAGTTCAAGCTGTAGCTGAGGAAAATTAAACTGAATTCACGGGAACGAAAATGTAACTTTGAGTCTATCCCACCCGAATTTCAGAATAATCTCAAGAACAGGTTAGAGGCCTTGAACACTAATGAGCGAAGACCAGATGAGGTGTGGGAGGATCTCAAGGGTATCATTCAAAAAGAATGCAAACGTCCATTACAAAGACAGGAGAAAGAAAAGAGCAAATGGATGTCAGAAGAAACTCTGACTATTGCACTGGAGTGCAGAGAAGCTAAAGCCAAGGAAGAAACCAAGATACTAAAGAGCTGAACAGAAGATTTCAAAAAGCAGCATGGAATGACAAAGTAAAACAACAACGAAATGTGCAAGGAGCTGGAGTTGGAAAATCAAAAGGGCTGAACTCTTTCAGCATTTTATAAGTTCAAGGAACCGAAGAACAAATTCAAACCTCGAGTTGCTATAATCAAGGTTGCTTTAGGCAGAATATTAAATGATCCAGAAAGCATTAAAAGAAGATGGAAAGAATATACAGAGTCACTGTATCAAAAGGAATTGGCAGACAGAAGAATTTCATGAAACAGCTGTTTTGAAGGCAATAGCAAAAAATAAGGCCCCAGGAATAGATGGTACACAAATTGACATATTTCAGCTAACAGATGCTTCCCTGGATATGCTCACCAAGGTGTGTCAAGAAATCTGGAGAACAACCAACTGACTGGAAGAGTTCTATATTTGTTCCCATTCCAAAGAAAGGTGACCAACAGAGTGTGGAAACTATAGAACAATCTCGTTGACTTCACATGCAAGCTAGATTCTACTGAAGATTGTCCAGAAATGACTGGAAAAGCACATCAGCAGAGAACTGCCAGAAGTCCAGTCTGGGTTGAGAAGGGGTTGTGATACTAGGGATATTGCAGCTCTTAGATGGATCTTAGCTGAAAACAGGGAATACCAGGGGAATGTCTATCTGTGTTTCATTGATTATGCAAAGGTGTTTGACTGTTTGGATCATAACAAATTGTGACTTATTCTGAGAAGAATGGGAATGCCAGAACACTTGAACGTTCTAATGTGAAACCTTACTTGGACCAAGAGGCAGTTGTCAGAACAGAGCAAGGAAGCACTGCATGGTTCAAAATTGGGAAGGGCGTATGCCAGGGACGTGTCCTGTCTCCATACCTTTTCAACCTGTATGCAGAACAGATCATTCAGAAGACTAGGCTCTATGAGGAGAAATGCGACATCAGGATTGGTGGAAGATCTATCAACAGTCTGCGTTATGCAGATGACACAACCCTGCTTGCTGAAACTGAGGAGGACCTGAAGTGCTTGCTGTAGAGGGTCAAGGACTGCAGCCTTCAATATGGATTGAGGCTCAATGTCAACAAGTCAAAGATTCTCACCAATGGACCAATTAGCAGCATCAGGATGGATGGCGAAGAGATTGAGATTGTTCACAGCTTTAGTCTGATTGGCTCCACAATCAACATTCTTGGTACCAGCAGCCAGGATTTAAAAGAAGTATTGCAATGGGAAATTCTGCTGTTAGGGAGCTCTCTAAAATACTGAAGAGCAATGGTTTCTCTCTGGAGACTAAGGTGTGTCTGATACAGGCCATGGTCTTTGCAATCGCTTGATATGCATCAGAGAGTTGGATAATGACTAAGGAGGATAGAAGGAGAATTGATGCCTTTGAGCTTTGGTGTTGGAGAAGAGTTTTGAGGGTACCATGGACTGGTAAGAAAACAAACATTCACCCTGGAGAGGGTTAAACCGGGCTGCTCCTCGGAGGCAAGGATTCTGAGGCTTCGTCTGACATAATTTGGTCAAGTTGTAAGGAGAGACCAGTCCTTGGAGAAGGACATCATGCTTGGGAGGGTGGAAGGTAGGAGCAGGAGGGGAAGACCTTCTAGGAGGTGGATTGATTCGGTGACTGGGGTAATTGGGATCGGTGTGTCGGAGACAGTGAGATTGGCACAGGACAGAGCAGAGTGTAGGTCTGTTGTAAATAGGGTCGCTATGAGTTGCAAGCGACTCAACGGCACATCACAACAACAACAACATAATGTTATACAAACCAGATTGAAAGTAATGGGGTTTGGTTAAAATTTCGACAGTTTAAAATATATTTTAATTCTACACTAGTATATACAAAAGTACGTACATGAATGAATGCTTGAGAAAAATAAAAACCATATTAAAAAATCTAATTGTACACCATGACAATCAAGAATGCAAGGTTAGTTTTTCATTTGGGGGGGAAACTTCAGTTGACATAATAATAGCAAAATGAAAAATAAAGAAAAAAAAACAACATTACTACTGCACAGTGTGTGTAGAAATTTTTAAATAGAAACCTAAACTGTTGTGTAGACCTTCACTGAAAGCACAATGAAGTGTTATTTTAGAATAAATCTCTAAACACACACACACACACACACACACACACACACAGAGCATCTAAATAATGTATCCTTAATAAATATTTCTTGCTATAGAGTCAGAACTGATTCATCGCTGATGCTCCGGTGAGTTCCCAGAGGCTGTAAATTGCACCGGAGGAGACTGTCTTTATTATAAGAAGATGTTAGTGGATTCTCACTGATTGTCTTTGCTTGGAAGTTCAAATCCCTAACTAGTAGGCCATCAGAGCTCCCTAACTTCAAACATATTGTCAAGTTAGAATTGATTCATAGCAGACCCTCCATCCTCTTTTCAGAAGCAGTAAATCACATGGGAAGAAATTACCCAGGTTTATCCCACGCAGCAGGGAGTGGATTAGAAATGGGTGCCTTTGCTTTGGCAGTGCAACTCCTTACCACTCAACAATCAAAATTCTCTAGAAACATTAAATATCATATAAATGGTTTATTAGTAGTGAATGTTTCTTATAAAGTATTTAGTTTCTCAAAAATACAATGGCAACTGAGGTAGAAGGAGATGAACGTTGGGATGCATGCCTTCTCTTCTTTCCCGATACTTCTTCATATCCATCCTTTGAGGTAAATAAAGCCAGTCATTCCTCTCTTTTCAAACTGACTAACAACTATTGTATATCTGGGAGAAAAAATTTGGCAAGATGTTTCTATATGTGTTTATGGGTGAGGCAGAGGCCATAATTTCCTATCTTGGTTATTCCACATGTGAAGCAGTCTATAACGTAATTATTCTTTAAGAAAATGAAAAGACATTAAGGGACCTAATGATAAATTTATGTTTTAGCTGACATACTCCTTAGAAGAGAAGATAGAGAGTTTCAATGACATACTTTAGGCAGGTTCTCAAGAAGGCCAATCCCTGGAAAAAATATAATCTGCTTAGTAGAGAGCCAGTTGGAAAAAAAAGATGACCCTCAATGAGATAGATGGAAACAATGAATGCAACAATGGCTCAAACACAGCAACAACTGTGTGATGGAGCAGTGCCAGGCAATGCTTAATTCCATTGCATACAAGAACAACCATAAAGTATTAATGGCTTTAAAAATGTTGTCTTGACCATTAGTATTTTCATAGTGCGTAATTCACACACTATTTAATCATATCCTGCCAATAAATGAAAATTGGAAGTATTTCTTATGTATCATCTGTAGTGAGAAATGATAGGACCTTGTGAAAGAGAGATGGAATCTAATCTAGAGTCAGAGAATGTTACTTGAGCTCAAGCTCCACTCTTTGGTTGGGTGCAGATAGCACTAAAGCATTTTTCTTTCAAAATCTTCACTCTATTTCTGCTCCAGCACTCCATACTCACTTCGTGAAAACTCAGAAATACTCCGTTTATGAGTCTAATTCCTCCTGCAATAATTTGATCTTCCATCCAAATTTATTCAAGTTATTAGATGACCCTTCCACTTCATCTACGCCCCAGTTCTGAAACCTTGAGAAACAGAACTCAGCAAAGTCACAAAAGATAAGCTACACAAATTTTAGACTCCTAGGGAGAGAGAAAAAAGTACCCTGAGGGTACTATGATTAACTAGGAAAACTGGTAGAATTTACAAGCTTCTCTGTGGGAGAAAAAGACATAGCGTTATGCTCATGCAAAGATTACAGTCTTGGAAACCTGTGAGATAGCTCACATTGTCCCATTGGGTTGGAAAAGACTTGAAGGCAATGAGTTTAGGATAAACAGAATGAATTTGCTCATACATATATAATGTGTTCTCCAAGGAGAACAAAACAAAAATGAAACTGTAGGAATAATTTCAATTTCATATGTTTATGACTGATCTTTACAATTCAATTTTAAATATTTAAAAGGTCATACTTGTAGATTATCACTCTTGCTTGCTATGATTCCAGACTCACTTTAGTGGTCTTTTTATGGATACTTGATTGAGATCGCTTGTTCTAAGGCTAAGGTCTATGAACATGCTATTTCCTTTTCCTGGCAATTACTCTCAACTCATTCCTTCCCTCTCCAGATAGTCACTAAGCACAGGTCTTGGAAGTAACATCAGTGAAAAATTAAGAAAAAAGAGATGAGCTTTCTGGTCTTGATTAGCTGATATTCTATGAAATGTCGAGAATTTATTTCAGGATTTCTCATTTTCAGCATTATTGAAATGGAAGCTTAGATCATGCTTTGTCATGTTCCCATATTAATCTGTCCTATGCATTGCAGGATATGGGATCAGGCAATTACTCATTAGATACCAGTCAGTAACACCATACCCATTGTGATAACTCAAAATTTCTCTAGGCATTATCATTTGTGGCCCAAATAATATCACTGCATACTTTTTATTGACAGCTATAACTTTGTTATCTATACACAGCTGTAATTTACTTTTCTTTCCAACTCACATACGTATGAACATGTTGATTGGAAAGGTAACTCCTTGCAGAGGGACGTCATGCTGGGGAATGTGGAGGAACAGCGAAGGAAAGGAAGACTCTCAACCAGTTGGGTTGACACAGTCACTGCAGCAATGGGTTTGAGTGTATCAGAGATAGTGAAGATCAGACAGGGTTCAGATATTTTGTTTACAGGGTTTCTATGAGTTGTACTAAACCAAATAGCAACAACAAGAGATCAATGAATAAATTAAAATTATCTTTAAATGTTTATATTTTATCTTGCACATTTTATTATATAGTCATTATTGGAATACTATTTTCACCTAGAAGTTAATCTTGCTCAAAACTCACTGTGTTGAGTTGGAATCTATGCATAGATGACCCTTCACTGTTTCCAAGGCCCTAAATTGTATGAGAGGAGATTTTTAATCTTTCTCCTGTATAGCAGTTGGTAGATTCGAACTGCCAGAGAAATGCTGGCTTTGGGTTAACAGCTCAACATCCTATGGGATATGTTACCTAAATTCTCAAGTATGATTTTAAAACTCACTACCATTTGCCAGTTGCAATTTGCAGTAACCTTCCATCAGATTACCAAAGGTATAAATATTAACAGGCAGACACTGCCCATCTTCCTCCCATAGAGTTTCTGGTGAGCTGGATTCAGCAGACACATAAGTTTTTGGTTAGCAGCACAACACAATATCATATCACCAGAGTCCAGAGTTCCTTATAAAGTAGAAATTATATAAATATTTGCTGAATGATCAAACAATTAAACCAAGGAATAAGCAATGTTCTTCCCTCAAATCGGAATTAAACATTTTTATGCACTCCATTACCTCTCTCTGCTTACCCCTCAGCACACTTTTCTAATCATCGGCTCTTTTGTCTGCTTCATCATTTGCTTATCATAATTCTGAGCTTTCCTTGGGGCAGAGAACAGATTAGATTTGTCTTCAGAGTTTCATTCTTAAGCACATAACCTAACAGAAAAAATATCTTATGGATGGCAGAGTGAGCAGCATCACTAGTAATTACTTAGCATTCAGTACAGGGCATGCATCAGCCAATTCATTTGTGTTATACATATCTTATCCTATTTGATCTACACAAAAAATTTGGAAGAAGATGATAATCACATTGATTTTAATAGAACTTGAGCCTGAAACTCTGAGATTACACAACATGCCCCAGGCATGATGTGGTAGAGTTAAAATCTGAATGTTCAAAGTCTGATTTAAAAGCATTCATTGTCATTCTTGCGCAGGTGGAAATGTCTAAGCTTTGCCCAGGAAAATGCTAGGTGAGTCAGTCAGAAAATCATAAATTAAGGACAAAATCTCAAATTAGAAAATGAAAACATTTCAAGTCACAATCTGGGTCCAAATGGCCTGTGAAGAAACTCATCACTGATGATTAAATTACAACCTGTGATCTAGGCTTTTTGATGGTCAAAATTGTATGTAAAAGTGAATATGATTAGGTTCATGGACACTGATGACAAATGGACACTTAATAAAACATTCTTTTTCCATAAAATATGTGTTTGTTTAGGTAATAACATTTCTACCTTGTGGCATAGAGGTGTATAATTAGATTTTTAACATAAATTTTTTTTAAATTATTTAAATATTGTTTATCAGTCACTCCATCCAGCTTCTATTTGAAGAACAATGTAGTTGGAAAAACCAGTACTCCAGTAAATGTTAGCAAGTTCACTAGTTATTATTAGGTTCTGCTCAGTGGGCCATAAATCATGGTGAGGCCGTGACCAGCAGACCTGAACTTCTCACTATCTTGTACTATCCTCACGTTCTCTAATAAGCTCAGGCCTATTGCTATACTCACTGAGTCAAGCCATCTTGTTGGAGTCTTCCTCTCTTTCTCTATCTTCCACCTTTCCCAGTATGATGTCTTTTTCCAAAGACTGGCCCCTCCTGACAACAGGCCCAAAGTATCTAAACATAAAGTTTGACCATTCTTGTCTCTCGGGAGCACTTTCATTACACTTCCTCCACAAAGTACATCCTTAGTAATTTCCATTATTTGATCACAATTTATTTTGTCTGCAATTATATTTTTCTAGTGTCAGCTTTTATAATTCTTTTTATTGTCTTGCCTCACCCCTCTTCCAAATACAGATTAAAATAATAAATTAACATAATAAGAAAGGTTTTACCAGTTAATTATGCAAGAAGATAGTAAAGTAATAGGGTATCAATAAATTTTACCTACAGGACAATATATTAAAGGGTAGAATTTAAAACCTGCCAGCAATCAACATTAGGAAAAAAAATAGAGAACAAAGAACTAATGAATACAGCAGTGATATATGTCTCCAGTGTGTCCTCTATTGTGTCAGATGATGCTTGTTATGGGAGCTCTGGTGGTCTAGTGGTAATAAACTGTGCTGAAATTCTGAAGACACACAGTTCAAACCCATGAGCTGCTCTGCAGGAGAAGGATAGCCAATCTCCTCTCATGAAATTATCTGCTTCTGAAAACTGCTGGAGGTTCAGCTTCTGACTGGAAGGTACAAAACAACGACAACTTTTACTGATAGTATCCTCACACTCTTACTGGAAGGCCAGAATTTTTATTTGACATTTTGTTGATAAAAGAATGGAATTTTGTTTAAAAGGTTTACGATACATAAGGAAGCTCTAGTGGCTTTTGGTAAGAAGTTGTACTGCCAACCCAAAGGCCATCAGTTCTAATACACTAGTAGCTCTTAGAAAGACTGGCAATCTCCTCCTACACAAATGACTGAAAACTTACTGGAAGGCCAGCTATGAATCAGTTCAACTTAATGGCATAGAAAACTAAAATACATATACAAGTTCATAAGAGAATAAATGTGTTAACTTATACCATTTAACAAACTTTGGATATTAGTTCTAAGATAACATTTTACTACACTATTTACTTATTTAAATAGATGATTATACTGATGGTACTTTAAAATATCATCATTTAAAGGGCTCTTAGGTTTACACTTTTTCTAAGTTCCATTCTTAAGCTAGTTTTGGTATTTCCTTGGTTTTTATTAATATTCATTTTTCTTGAAATATAAGCACTTAACTTAGGACTGGCTAGGATAAAACCATTTGTTCTTAATTTTACATGATGTAAGTTTAACAAATTAATTTTGTCAAAAAATCAATAATCTCACTTAACAGTAACTCAGGGCTCTCACTAGCAATGTATATGTAATAACAAAAAGTTTTTTAATCCAAGATCATAACTATAAAAACATCTTTATAGGTATTGAAAGGAATATTTTTCCCTGTTGCAGTAAAAAATTTACTGTAATCTGTCCAAGATAGAGTTTTATCTCTTCTTATTTTATTTTTCTACTTAAAGTTTTCCATTTAATTTCCTTACCTAGAACAGTCACATTTCAACTCTGCCCTGGTCATTGTGTACCCAAAGATATATTCACTTAGAAAATATTCTGTTATCAAGTAGTGTTAGCTAATATTTAATTAACACAGGAAGGGTTATATGCAAATTCTTATCTTAAACTCCTCCCACATAATTTATATAATTTATCATACATTTGAGGCAAGAATTCTCAAGCTTAATCTGACATGCACTGGTCGTATTGCAAGGAGGGACAAATCCTTGGAGAGGGACATTATGTTTGGGGGAGTGGAGGGACAGCACAAGAGAGGAAGATCCTCGATTAGCTGGATTGACTCAGTGATTGGTGCAATGGGAGTGGGTGTGACTGAGACAATGAGGTTGGCACAGGACAGAGCAGGGTTTCGGGCTCTTGTACACAGGGTCGCTATGAGTCCCAAGTGACTCGACGGCACATAACAACACAATCACCATACATTTAATATTTTGGTATGCAATACTTTAAATGAGAAAATCTCTAATCCTATTTGTGTACTGGAAATATAACCTACCCAGGCCATAAAATTTGCTGTACTTGCTCTTACCTTAACTGCACTCAGAACTAATGAATATAGTTGGTGCTCAGTAAAGATCTATTAAGATTAAATAATTTGGTATGTACAGGTATAACCAAACTAACTTAAACTGTTCCATCTTAAGAACAAAATTAAAATTAATATGTTCTAAGCATTGAACTATTTTATATATACTGGGTTCAGTTTTAGTCAAATCATTTAAAAAAATCTAATAAATTCAGCTCAACAACAACAAAAAAAAACCACCCCAAAACAAACCCCCAACCTGTTTGAATAACAAGTGAGATGTGAAAGCATTCTCTTTTTAAAGATAAGAGAAAGTATAAGATGGAAAATGAAAGAGTATGGAACTTGCATGAAATCTAGCTCCCCAGAATTAGACTGGGTGCCACAATGGCAGATGGAATTTTATCCGAGCTGATTCTAGAGAAGGAAGAGTTCACCACTAAAACTTCTTAACAGCTTAGCAAAGTTATGGGAATAAATGTGTTTTATTTTCTTCACACACCAAATTCAAACAATATATGACTATTTATTTGTTCTCTTTTCTTGTTTAGGAAGGAAAATTAGAGGGGAAATTATAGACAGGGGATGGAAGACAGCCAGGGAGAAAAACAAGTACTGTTGTATTATTCTTAAGGTTTTACAATCATTCAACTTTTCTATACGCATGTACACACAGACACACATATTCATAATACAAGTTCCAACTGATACATATCAATAGACCCAGTATATTTGTGACATAAACATTTTCAAATAGGTTTCTAAATATTGTCTGGGTTACTTTTGTGAATCTGTCAGTGGAAAATTTTTAATCTGCTGAAAAATGTTGAATATCACAGAAAATACCATTTGTTTGATGGATTAACATCTAATATTTCAAGTATCTGGCTTCCCCAATGATAAACCACAAAGACCCTAAGATTATTCGTAATCTTCATTATTAATGATTATATTTACTTATTATTATCTATTAATTAAGTTGTCATTGGACATTTACACATAAAAGTGAATGTGAAGGACACTGGATTAAAATAAATAGTAAAGATAAGCTCTCTAGAAAGAAAATACCAACATTAGATTGGCCAGCAAAATGCAAATAACTTGTATATATCTTTATGCAAGAATGGTTGTGTGTGTGTGTGTGTGTGTGTGTGTGTGTATATATAGAGAGAGAGAGAGAGTCTGTAATTATTAATTACTTTCTTGGAAACCTGAAATATAGATATATAGATAGAAGTGTAGATTCTATCTCTAATAGGTAATGTCTGTTGTCAATTTCTCTAAAACATGCATTTCACTGAAGGCAATGGCCTTCATCTGCCTGGCAACTTTTTTCAGAGTCAAAGGTTTCACCAATGCCAGCCTCTGTAGTTCTTTCTTTATTCCTATGCCTGTTCATCAAAGGCCCATTCCAACACTATTCCTTCTTAATGATGTCTCCTTTGGTCATCTCAGCTGGTGGTGATCTTTACCTCTTCTGATCCACTAGAGTAATTATCACACATTGTCATGTAATTCAACATGGCTTGATGGAAGTGAGTGGGAACACTCTGCAGTAAAGCAGGCAGGGGTTCACATGTTGGCTTTGCTGATCAGAAGATAATAAGTCTTGGGTATGTCAATCAACTTCTCAAAGCTATTGTTACTGAAAATTGCAAGTAATATAAAGATAATTTGTTTGTACTCTTCCTACTATATGTAAATCTATCATATTTAATCACGTAGGTAAATTTTGAATAAATATCATACACTTATCAAGTATTTACTATCTTTGCCAGACTATAATTTTATAAAATTTAAAAGCAACATATTCATTTATTAATGTATATCTCCTATCTCTTCAACCACAATATTTACAACTTAAAATCAGATTCTATAGAAATCAGCAGCTTTATGTTCGATGGTGCTACAGTATTTAATAGTGGAAAAAAATTAATGAATGAATGAATTATTTAATAGATATTTGAATTGATCATTATTTCCATTGGAAGTTTGAGTGGCAAATTTTCAGAGAAGATAAACTATTGTTTAATAGTGAAGTAGTCTACACGAGAATAAAGTATTTTATATTGCTAATGTTAATAAATTAAAAAATGTAAAATAGACATTTTATGACATTTATTGACATAATGAATTTGTATCTTTTTATTAGGAAATACACATTTGATTCATTAATAAACTGTATGCAAATATTCAGCTCAAGTTAAGCCTTCATGATTATTTCTACATAGACTGAATGGTTCTCAATATATCTTATATCTCTGCTAAAATGAATCATTGAGAGAAAACATGATTTATAATATAAAATGAACCTTTTATGTATTCTTCTCATCTACGCATATCGTAACTCCTTCTATAGGCAGAACAGTCTAATAACTTGGAATAAATTGCAAGTATCCGACACAGCATGGCACAATGTTTTACATAGTCAAAGGCATTAACACTCAAGCTCTACCACTGTAAAGCAATTCAGGCAAAGAATCTTTTGTTTTGTGACAAGTGTAATGTGAGAACTCTCAAAATCCTGATTTATCATTGCTCCTTTACCTCTCTTTCTTTCCTGGTGTTATTTTTTTAAATGCTTGGGATCCACATTGGGGAAGTGGGGGGGAGACATTTGAGGTCGAGAGCTATGGTGGTTCAGGGTGGGAGGGAAAGAGGGCAATTTTGAGTCTTGTGACAGTGAGGTTTCGTTCACTAAGGAGCTCTCTGTGGGTTTCTGGCATTGTAAGTGTTTTGTCTGCTTGCAAGCGAGCAGCTGATGGATTGGGAAAATGTTCATTGATTTGTAGTGCCTGCACCGCAGCCAACCAGCACTAGAATGAGGAGGCACCATCATGAATCTCTCAACTATGCATATTTATATGCAGCTGCTGTACTTCTAAACCTCCAGTGAATTCAAAGTACTTGTGTGGCCACCAGTTCACACAATGCCATCCTCCAGCATGCTCAGATTTAACTACTGTATGGAAGAATAGACTTAGAGGTGGGGAGTTCAATGGGTTATAGAAAGGAGAGGTAAGCACCAAGGGAGCAAAGACCTTTGTCACAATTCCTTTTTCTTATTTTTTTAATTATTTTTTTTTTTTACAATTCCTTTTTCTTAAAGTTAAGAGAATGAAATGGATGTGGGAACAAATTAGAAACATTCTAACAAATGCTTTCTGTGCTTGAATCCCAAGTTTTAAAACTGATTAATGGAAATGAAATCCTATTAAAGATGATGTTTTTAGCAAGTGAAGCTTTGGGACTACATGATAATGATGTGGTTAAAATATGCTGGCACCATTGAAGTCATCATAGTACTGAGCAGTGTGCAAGAAAGTCCCTCCCCTGGGCAAACCACAGCGTTAGTGGAGAAAATAGACGAGATACTATACTTGAGGGAGGTGAGGAAGGGGGGTAGGATAAAGAATCTAACAGTACTGGAGAGAAAAAATGAGTGTAAAGCTGAATATGAGGTTATTTTAAAACAAACAAACAAACAAATCAAACAAACATGAAAGAAGACTCATTTTAGAATGGAAAATGGAACAGGATGAGAGGTCGGGAACCAGAAAAGCTGTAGAATGAAGCTTGAAGGCTGAAAGCTCAGAAGAAATGGAGGGATCCTGTGAACAGGAAAATATAATTAAGGTAATAAAAGCAAGTGAGACAAAGAAATTTCAAAATGAAACTCCACTATTTCAAAGAACTTACAAATCCTTTTTGGAAGTTAAAGATTCTAAATAGTGTTCTAAAAATTACTAAGTTGTATTGGGTCCTGAAGATTGAAAGCAGAATTTATTGCTAAAGTTGGAGATTTTTAGATATGATCAGTAAAATTCTTGCCCTCTCCAAACATTAAAAGTGGATGAATTACAAGAGAAGGTTAAGAAATAAGTAGAAGAAAATTAATTAAAAAATTGCAAGTCTTGTGAAGCTAACAACTTCTATGAAATTATTTTACCCATTAATTTCTGAAGGACAAACCCCAGTAAACACACTGATAACAACAATCACACAGCACATCTGACAGAATTTAGGGCTCTGCTCCAACATAAGCAGCGTCAAATCAACTTCAAATGAAAAGTCAAATTGAATAGTAAGGTATATCTTGATAGCATTAACAGAAGCAAGCTTTTCCATGTAGAGTTAAAGCACTAATTCAGACCAAATTGCAGCTGCTCTTTTTATGAGAAAATAAAGTGGCCTTCTTCCAAATAATTTCCTTGGAGTTTTCTAGGCAGGGTGTCAAGCCTTATCGCTCGTGGGACTAGGCAAGACTGATTGAATCTTGAAAGTTCTAATGCCAGAGCATATTCAATGTTGGCATTATGTTCTAGTTACTTAGCCTTTATTAAGTATATCCAGATTTTTTATAACAATTCATAAAACCTCAGAATTGATTAGGAGGCTTTGCTTTCTGGCACACACAAACTAATCTTTCAGTACAATAATATTAGATTCTGGGCTAGCAATGGACTCCACCCAGTGGTGTATTCGAGTAAAAAAGCTTCTTTTTTTTAAAGGTTGAACCTAACTTTTTCTCTCTTTTTCAGCACTCGAGTTTGAAAATGTTAGATAAGTACATTAACATTGTTCTTCAAAATGGTAAAATTGGAGAGGAACATTATTTCTTTTGATAATATCTTAGTTTTACATTTTTCAGTTAAAAATAAGTAAAATCTTTAATGTGACTCCCATATAGGGATAATAAATAAATGAAGCAATTTTCAAATACATAAATCCTTTTGCTGAAGATAACAATACCTACAATAATATTGGAAAGAACTAAGTGATTATCTTTTAAATAGCTATATATCAGTTTCTTAAGGCTTTATTGCTTCCAAAGATAATCCAAACAAAGAATGTTGCGGGGGGGGGGGGGAACCACGAAAAAAAAACATACAGAGAATGGCAAGCCAAACCACTGATGATCAAAATGTATGCAGAATGGACTCCACAGATTAACCACACTATCTGGTTTATGGGATTAACTAGAACATCTTGTTTCAATCTGTTGAAATATCTAAAATTCTGTTAGTTTATATTTCTTACCTAGTTGGCAAAGAACAGATGGCATCTCCCTTGCAAATTTTTCATAATGATTATCAATGATCAGAGAAAAAGAATTTTTTTTAGTACCAAGAATAATTTCTTACAGAAGTTCTTACAGAAGGTTCTGATAGAAGGTCTATGCCCCCCAAAATACATCTTTTTAAAAAATTCTGGTTGTAATTTGCTTTTATTTTTTAAAAAGAATCGAGCACACGTGAGAATGGAATTAGTGTCTAGGTCTAATGCTGAGTCAGAATACTTCTAAACGTAGAGGTATATAAAGATATTGTAAATGTTTCCATTTAAGCGATGAAGAAAATGTAGACAAAGAAGTGTTTTGGGTTCTACAGCTAGTTAACTTTTGACACTGGAGCAAAAATTGAGAGAATGTCAGTGAGATAAATTTACAGTGAGAAATAATCCTGGATCAAGTGGTGAAAATTAAATTCTTGGTCTAGATCCACCATTAAACTCCTACTTGACTTTTGGGTAAATGACTTTGTAATTTACCCAAGGAAATCACAATTTCTTTGATTATTAAAAACATGGGGTTAAATTACAATACTTTCATTATCAGGAAAGAAAGAGATTCTTTATATTATAAAAGTTCTTCATATTATAAAGTCATACAAAGATCATCTACCATAAAATATTTGCACATTTATGCCTACACAACTTGACACATAATTTTACTGTGTTGTGAATTCTCCAGAGTCTACCCATAGACTATGAACTTTAGGTAAGGAAACTCTGAATAATCAATTATTTATTTGTACCACTCAACCAACAGATTAGGTTTCTTCTGTCCTCAAACCTCAAGGTAAATATCTGGAACAGATTGATATTGAAGAAAGCCCTATGAAGCAAGCAGTTCTCCGCAACACATCGGACACCTGAACGGAGCTAACATCATTCATTAATAATTGAATATTGTTCAGGCTATGCTGTAGCTTGCTTGGCAAAAATACCAAAGTATCAGAAAAAATATTGTGCATATAAATGTAGAGTAGGTATCACCTTTACAGAGCTTTATATTATGATTTATATTCATATAAAAATCTTGTGTGAAAACAATGTGTGTGAACTTTGTAAGTAAAACAGTATATAATAAAAATGCGATTAAAATTTTTTTACATTAGACACACTACTTTATCATCACCTCATAGACTGAGAGTATTTTTCTTTTTAAACATTTTTCTTCTGTGAAGGAATATGTGAAATATTTATAGTTGGTGTCCATTAAATAGTTTTCTCACGTGGTATTTATGGCATCATCTGTAAGATAATATCTATAGTTATATCATAATTGATGCTGTCTGTTGTTACGTGCTGTCGTGTTGCCTGCAACCCATAGTAACCCTATGTAAAATAGCTCTGAAGCCTGCTCTGTCCTGAGAAGTGTCATTGACTCCAACACATCTATCCCCTTTGCCTCAGTTATTGTATTAATCCACCTCATCTGGGGTCTTCCTCTCCTGCACTGTCCCTCTACCCTTCAGAGCATGTCTTCTCCAAGGACTGCTCCCTCCTAGTATATGAGATGGAGCTTCAAAATCCTAGCCTCCATGGAGAAACTTGGTTTCATCTTGGTTTAATCCTCTCTAAGACAGCCCCATTTATTTTCTTGGTGGTCCATGATATGTTCAAGTCTTTTCTCCAGTACCACAATTCAAAGACATTGATTCTTCTTCTGTCGTTTGTAGTCCTTGTCCAGCTCTCTGATGCACAGCAAGTAATTGCAAAAACCATTGCCTAGAGCAGGTGCATCTTAGCCTCTAGAATGGCATGGTAACTTCTCAGTACTGTGGAGAAGTCCCTGACAGCAGATTTGCCCATGCAAGTCTTCCTCTGATATCTTGGCTACTAGTACCAAGATTGTTTGATGGTGTCATCAGCATAATGTAGACTGCTGATGAGTCTCCAATCCTGATGTCACATTCTTTCTCATAAAGCCATCTCCCAAATGATCTGTTCTGTATGTAGATTGAAAAGGTATACAGACAGGATGCATCCTTGTTGCACTCCTTTCCTGATTTTGAACGATGCAGTGATATCAAATACATAATCCTATATATTAGAATAATAAAGAATTCCAGATACAATTAAAGTCTCCTAAAATGTACCTCACAATTACAGTGGACTTAGTTACACACAAGATCAAATAATGTTTAGTGCATTGTACCTTCCTTACTATAATCCAGAAAGTGTATAAAATAGGAACAAATCTTAAGGGAAGCTTGGGTGGCATATTCTATAGGAAGCTGCCCTATTAACTCAAAGTTCATTTATTTTTGTTGATACAGATCCACCAATGACTCCATAGGAGAAATATAAAAAAGCTTTGTATTTTAATTTTTAGCCTCAATAGCCTAGTGTTTGTTTGCTATGAGGTGGAACTAACTAAATATTAGTGAGTGACACAGTGCATAATGTATGGTGATGCTGACCCAAAAGTCTTAAATTCTAATCCATCATTACCTTTCTGGAAGAAAAATGGGAAATCTCTGTCCATAAAGATTAAATGCATCAAAAAAACTGTGGAGTGTTCTACTCTGTCCTGTAGGGTCGATACAAGCTAAAACAAGTGTGAAGGCACTGAGTTTTGGTTAAGCCATATCTAAAGAAGCCCTCATGATGCAATGTTAAGTGCTCAGCAGAAAATCAAATGGTCCCTAGCTCAAACTCCTACCATAAGATTTATAGCCTCTGAAAACTCATTGGAGGTCAGCTGTTTTGGTTCCAATTGAAGGGCAATGAGTTTATTGTGGTCTTTTCTGGGTTTTTTGGTTGGTTGGTTGCTTGGCTGGTTGGGGGTTTTTTTTGGATTTTTTTGTGGGTTTGTTTGTTTGTTTGTTTTGCTTTGTATTTTAATATTGTGATGGACCTCTGGTGGCCAAGTAGGTAGGAGCTGTACTGTTGACTCAAAAAGGTCAGTTCTCTAGTTGTTGGAAACTATTAGCAGCTCCTAGGAAAAAGGATGTGTAATCTCCTCTTGACACAAACTGCTTGCTGAAACCGAGGAGGCCCTGAAGCTCTTGCTGCAGAAGGTCAAGGACTACAGTCTTTAATATGGATTGAGGCTCAATATCAAGAAGACAAATATTCTCACCACTGGACCAATTGGTGAGATGAATCAGGATGAATGGTGAAGAGATTGAGATTGTACACAGCTTTAATTTGCTTGGCTCCACAGTCAACACTCTTGGCACCAGTAGCCAGGATATTTAAAAGCGTATTGCCATGGGAAAGTCTGCTGTTAGGGACCTCTCCAAAGTACTGAAGAGCAATGGTGTCTCTCTGGAGACTAAGGTGTGTATGATACAGGCCATAGTCTTTGCTATCACTTGTTAAGCATCAGAGAGTTGGACAATCACTAGGGAGGATAGAAGGAAACTTGATGCCTTTGAGCTATGGTGCTGGAAAAGAGTACTGAGGATACCATGGACTGCTAAGAAAACAAACAGATTCATCCGGAATGCTCCTTGGAGGCAGGGATTCTGAGGCTCCGTCTAACATATTTTAGACATGTTGTAAGGAGGGACAGGTCCTTGGAGAGGGACATCATGCTTGGTAGGGTGGAGGGACAGCGCAGGAGGGGAAGGCCCTCTATGAGGTGGATTGATTCAGTGACTGGAGTAATCAGGATGGGTGTGTCATAGGCAGTGCAACTGGCACAGGATAGAGCAGGGTTTAGGGATATTGTACATGGGGTGACTATGAGTCTCAAGGGACTCAATGGCACATAATAACAACAATGTCCTCTTGTGCAATATACAGTCTCTGAAAACCCACTGGAAGGTCAGTTATGAATTGGTTTTGATATAATATCAATAAATTAAGAGTTTTTAAGTATTTTTAACATGTGCCTACTATTATGATACCTTCAGTGTCTACTTTCTTCTGACCAGGATATGAAGATAATTACTGTCCCAGTTCAATATCTGCATAGAATCCTTTGCTAGGTCTACCTTCTGAATAATATATCAAACCTTTAGCTAAAGACATATTCAAAACTCTGAACTGAATGCAATGTGTTGCATATAATATTGTTTAAGGTGTAGTCCTCCACTGAGTTGGCAATTCTAATACATTAGCAGCTATACAGGAGAAAAATTGACTGTGTTCTCACTTAGAATTTATGTTGTTGTTGTTATGTGCCGTCGAGTCGCCTGCGACTCATAGCGACCCTATGTACAACAGCCGACGGCACAGGAGAGGAAGGCCCTCTATGAGGTGAATTGATTCAGTGACTGGGATAATTGGGATGGGAGTGTCAGAGACAATGCGATTGGCACAGGACTTAGAATTTATAGCCTCAGAAATTCTATAAGAGGGTCTCCATCAATCAGAAACAATTCAGTGCCTATGAGCTGAGTTTCTAAAGACAGTTGTTTAACAGTATACCATCTACACTTAGTTAATACATATTTGTTAAGATGCATTATTAACTTCTAAGTAAAATCATTTTATTAATTCTCCTTTAATTGTATTCATAATAAAATATATAATACACAATAATATACTGGGTGACCACTACCCTTCATAGAATTGCATAGTTTCTCCTTTTTTGGTTAATATTAACTCTACCTTGGTAGCACAATTATCACGGTGACATGAAGAGATAATAACACCTCCATTAGAGGCTTTTTCAGTAATAATGAAGAAATTATTCTCTCCTTTAAGAACATAATTTGAGGAGAGCTCTGGGGGCCTAGTGGCAAGAAGCTACACCGCAATCCCAGAGGTGCACGGTTCGAATTCACCAGATACTCTGTCGGGGAAGGAGGGACAATCTCCTCCTGTACTAGTCAGATCTGATTTGATGGTATACACACGTACACACACACACACACACACACATAATAATAATAAGAACATAATTTGACCCTAATCATAAATTAATTTCTTCAAAATATGATATCCATTAATATTAATTTATTCAGAGCCATATGAAATTCTAGTGGTCTAACTCAACACAAGAGGTTCATATTCATCAACTGCTTGGTGGGAAGAAGATAGACAATCTCCCACACTGCAATTTACAGTCTCTGAAAATCAGTTGAAGCCATGATTTGATTCAACCTGATGGCCCATGACAACATTCAGTGCCATGGAGTCCTCCTTTCCACATCAAAGCAATTCTCTTTTGGGTTCTGAGGCTGTAAATCTTTAATAAGGGAAGAGATTGGCTATCTTTCTTTGATGAAGAAGCTGATAGATTTGAACTATAGACCTTAAAATTAGCAGTATGACACTTTATATACCATGCCATTAGGGCTACTTAAGCTACTTTTTGTTATTATTTATAGCTGACTCTCCAACAAGGCTTCAGAAGCAGTAAATTGCAGGGGATGAGATTACCCAGCTTTCTCTTAACAAAGAATCTGGTGGTTTTGAACCACATGTCTTTGGGTTGATGGCACAAACCCTTATCACTTAAGCCATCAGCATTCCTTGAGCTACTTTATAAGGAACTTTAATTGTATCTAATATTCTGTATTTCTCAAGTGAAGGAGATACAGATTTTTATGAGATTCTTATAGTATAGTTTCATAAATGATATACTGGATGATGTCATATACAGGATATAGAACAGTTATTTTATGTACAACTCTTTAGGCATTCTTTAAAATCAAACAAGTAAAAAAAAAAAAACCAAACAAAATCAAATATCTCTTCAGAGCTAGAGTATAAGTGACAAGATTCGCTTTGTTGTCCGTGATTTAAAGTGCTCTCCCTCATAAGGATAATTTTGCTGATAATTCTTTCACACAGTAGCTTTGGAAGGTAGAAGAATACCTTCCAGAGGACTTAGGAAGTATACGTGATACCACAGCCTATGTACTACGACTCACAGTGCCCTGATGCACAGAAACACTAATTTTGCCACTTTCAAATTAGTCTAATTCTCCTGATTGTTTTTTCATCAATGAAAAACTTTGAAATAAGAAAAATGGTCCTTATATATTTATCTCCACTATAAATGAGAATTAAAAGTTATATCAAAATTTAAAACCATAATAATAATTATTATAGAAATCTTGGCCTGAGAAATGAAGATAAGACATTCAACTTCTTTCCAAGTCCTTAGTCATTTCAGAGATTTATATCTATAATTTGGAGTAAAGCTAACACTTTATCACATTTCACCACTGAAAATAAAACAAACATTCAAATGTTTCCACTTCAACTCTACCAGAATAATTGTGCAAAAATGAAGGTCAATGAGCATTGTGGAGACTTACACAATTAATCATAGAGAATGTATTAATTATATTATTAATCTTAGATAATGTATTATACTCTGGTTTACTAACTGCATCTATTTTGCATGTAAAAGGGATGATAAATAATTCATTGCCCAGCTTATCAGAGAAACTACCAAAGGAGGGCCACATACCTGGTTTGGCAAACAGACTGCCACATTTTTGTCCCACAGAACAGCTAGTGGGTTCAAACCACTGTTCTTTTACTTATCAGCTAATCATAGTGCCACCATGGCTTTTAACTACAACATCTCAGTGCTACTGGGTGTTTAAAATCCTCCAACATGTTTGCATTTTTGTTAGGAGGCAGCACCTCTGAACAAAACTGACAAGGACCTGGTAATTTAGCCTCTCTCCATTTCTTGAAAAACACCTATCTTGTTATCAGTGCCAAACTGTCTCTTGCACTGCTGTTTAGAGATTGAGAACTGACAAACTGCCAACCATCGTGTGGGTTTTCAGAGGCTGTAAACAGCATGGGAGGAGAATGCTTCTCTTTCTCACACAGAGCAGCTAGTGGATTTGAACTGCTTGCCTTTGGATTGTCCACTATGCTACCAGAATTCCCTTAGGGCAGATCTAAACTCCTGTAAAATACCACAGATATTAATTTCTCTCTTGCTGATTGCAAATTTAAGTTTATAAATAACCAAAACCAAACTCATTGACATTGAGTTGATTGTGATTCAAGTGAACCTTCTTTGTAATTTTTCTAAAGCTATAAGCTTGTCCATTTTTCTCCCTTTTGCTAAGTGTTGCAACACCTAACAGTCTATGCTACTACAGCTCCAAGTACTAAAAAGACAGTGTAAACTAGACTTTTTCCCCCTCCATTCAGTCTTGTGCAGCTTCTGTCTGTTTGTTTGATCAGTTATTGAATGAGACTTCAATCTAACAATCTCATAACCAAGACTTGCTTAAAATTGAACCTGATGCTTTAGCAAAATAAAGAAAATTCATAACAAAGACTTTTCAAAATATTGCCTTATCTAGAATTATGAGGTAACAGCAGTTTTAAAATCTAGGAAAATGCCAAGCTATAAAACGCTGGTTCCTAATTAATATTTTGTTCATTTATTTAATTCACCAATTATAGTTATTTTTCAATTTTCTAAATAATCTTTTTGCAAATTAACTGCTTATGTTTTTATCATAATACATAGTCTTTAGCAAACATTTAGATATTTAGTATATACAAAGAATTTAGTATAGCTTATTATTACTCTGAAAAATTTGCTAAAATTTCAGATATTTGTTATGTTACAGTTAAAGTATATTGTCTCTAATTTATCTTGCTTAGGAAAAGAGTGGTAAATTTCTGAATAGGTATTATTTTATATAATGAAATAACCGTGGTATGTGGACTACCAACTGAAGTCAAAGTCAAAGTAGTGGTAATAAAGTCAGAACCAACACAGGTGATCTTCAGTGGGTTTCAAAAGCTGAAAATTACATTGGAGGAGATAGCACATCTTTTTCCCCTGGAGTCATTAGAGGACGTGAACCTCTGAAGAAATACAATGTCTGGGAGCCGGTGAAAGTCCCTCTAAACTACAGTCCCAGAGCTCTCTGCCAATGGAAGCATATCTTAAATAGTTGAATTTGTATCATAATCATTCAGTCAAACTACCAAAGACCCAGAAGAGACCACCAACAAAGAATCATAATAATTCTGAGTAAAAGGCATTCACTGAGTGAGTGATTAAGCATATTTTGAAAGTTACAAATACCAAATTTTAGAATGAAATAAGCAATTCCCTAATGTAGTTCCAAATTTCCTACTTGAGGATCTCAGACCACCTTCAGACCTCTGGATCCAGAACCATAGAACTGGAACCACAGCAGATCAGAATTTAACAAGCTCTCATATGACATACAATAGATTTAAGAAGCACTGTTCTAAATTTTATGATATTTCAATAGCTTAATAGTCCAAATTATTTAGAGTTAAATATAAATATTTTATATTATAATATAAAACAAGCTATAGAACCATCTCAGGAACAGGTTTGAGGGCTTGAACATTAATGAGTGAAGACCTAATGAGTTGTGGGAGGATGTCAAATGGATCTTGGCAGAAAGCAGAGAATACCAGAAGAATGTCTATCTGTGTTTCATTGATTATGAAAAGGTGTTTGATTGTGTGGATCACAGCAAGCTGTGGCTGACTCTGAAAAGAATCGATATCCCAGAACACTTGATCGTTCTAACGCGAAACCTGTACTTGGACCAGGATGCAGTCAACAGAACAGAGCAGGAAAACACTGCATGGTTTAAATTTTGGGAAAGGTGTACGCCAGGGATATATTTTATCTCCATACCTTTTCAATCTGTATGCAGAACAGATTAACCAGGAGGCTGGGCTCTATAAGGATAAGTGTGGCGTCAGGATTGGTGGAAGATCTATCAACAATCTGCGTTATGCAGATGACACAACCCTGCTTGCTGAAACTGAAGAGGACCTGAAACGCTTGCTGCAGAGGGTCAAGGACTTCAGCCTTCAGTATGGATTGAGGCTCAATGTGAAGAAGACAAAGATTCTCACCACTGGACCAATGGGCAACATCATGATGGATGGTGAAGAGATTAAGACTGTTAACAATTTTAGATGCTTGGCTCCACTTCAACACTCTTGACACCAGTAGCCAGGAAATTAAAAGATATATTGCGATGGGAAAGTCTGCTGTTAGGGACCTATCCAGGGTACTGAAGAGCACTGGTGTCACTCTGGAGACTAAGGTGCATCTGATTCAGGCGATGGTCTTTGCAATCACTTGTTATTATGTATCAGAGAGTTGGACAATGACTAGAGAAGATAGAAGGAGAATTCATGTCTTTGAGCTGTGGTGCTGGAGAAGAGTATTAATTGTACCATGGACTGACAAGAAAACAAACAGATTCATCTTGGAGAGGGTTAAACCAGGCTGCTCCTTGGAGGCAAGGATTCTGGGACTTCATCTGACATACTTTGGACATGTTGTAAGGAGGGACAGATACTTGTAGAGGGACATCATGCTTGGGAGGGTGGAGGGACGGTGCAAGAGGGGAAAATCCTCTATGAGGTGAATTGATTCAGTGACTGGGGTAATCGGGATGTGTGTGAGAGGTAGTGCGATTGGCACAGGACAGAATAGAGTTTAGGGCTATGAATCTCAAGCGACTTAACGGCACATAATAACAACAACATAGGCTTAAGGGTGGGAAACCCCACATTATCATTCAGTTGGAACAGACTCAGAGATGACTGTCCAGTGGATTTTTACAGAGGTTGTAAACCTGATGGGAGGAGACTGTCCATCCTTCTCCCATGAGCAGCTAGCCTATTCAAATTATCTGCCTTTGAGTGGACAGTGCAGCTCCTTATTCACTAATTCCCCAAAGTTCAATATTAAAGGGGAAAGTAATACAAAAGAAATAACAAGCTCTTTTAAGATAAAATGTTTTATCATAACAATGATATAAAATTCTCTATATTATCACTTGCTATAAAGTTCATTTTAAGGAAGGATAAATCTATTTTAAAATCTGATGAGATAAGTTATATATTAAATAGTCACAAGAGTCCTGTTGTTAGCTGGGTGTTAAGGTTGCTTTAATGTGTTCTACCAATTAAAGTCCTTAAATAAAAAGGACTCATGAATCATCCATGGAGACACATGACTGGAAAGGGTCTAAAGAAATCACAATGCCACATTAATAAAATAAAATCTACATGAGGTATAAAGATACATAGGTAGAAACAGATTAATAATAAAAAATGTAATATCTCATTCTTGGCAGAAGACTGATCAAGTAAGGTGACAGGATATTTAACCAGAATTATTAACAAGTTAGAGTTTATGGCTATATTTCAAATTGTATTTCCTGATAAGAAAAATATATATCTTTCTTTAGCATTTATAGAACACTCACAAAAATATATTAGATGACATAGAATATTTTCAATGATGCAAGAACAATATATTTGCAACCAACTTCCACAGATCAGAGATGGGGGGCACAACATATTTTTTAATAATCAACCCTTAACTGAAAGGTGAAAAGCAGCCTAAATGGCAAAAAATGGCAAAAATTTAATGGCATGGAAAACATTTGATAAACGGAAAATTCATTATATTGAATACTTTCATTAAAATCACACAGAGAATGAAAATGAATGAAATAAACCCCAGTAAAAAAATAATAGAGAGAAAGTCTAAAGGAAACTAACAATAACAACAACAAAAGAACAGGAAATAAAAGAAGTAAGATAAAATGGAAATAAAATAGGAACTCTTATATGGTGTTGATGGGATTGTAAAATTGTACAACCACTTCGGAAGGCAGTTTGGCATTTCCTCAGAAAGCTGAACACAGAAATTCCATATAACCTAGTTATTCCATTGATTGAAATATACCCTGAGAAAATGAGAAATGAGGCACAAAGATTTGTACATCAATGTTCATAGCAGCGTTACTCACCATCTCAAGAACATGGAAACAGCCCAAATGTCCAACTACAATCAAATGGATTGAGAAATTATGGAACATTCACATGAGGGAATACTATGCAGCCTACAGCAGCAATGATTTTGTAAATCACTACCTAACTTGGGAGGGATTGGAGAGTATTATGCTAAGTGAAATGACTCAGTTCCATAAGGACAAATACTGTATAAGACCATGATGGTAGAAATAGACGAGTAGTAAAACTTGTAGGAGGATCCAAGAGGGGTGCGGATGGGTATGGGGGGGAGATAATCATAGAGTCACACAATTGATGAGTGGAGAGTGGAGGGAGGAGGTGTGTTAAGGAAATGGGAAAGATCTGCTGTGAAAAGCAATGTATATGAACTTTTAAGTAAACCAGTATAAAATAAAAATTTTATATTAAAAAATGTTAGAAAAAATAACAGAACATGGATAGTTTGTAGTTAATTGTATGAAGCAGAGTGTATTTGAGGGAGCTCTGGTGGCCTATTGGTAAGAAGTTGTACTGCAATCTCAAAGGCAAACGGTTAAAATCCATGAGCTGCTCCACAGGAGGATGGGCAATCCCTTGTGTCAGTTATAGGTAAGTTCTGACTTGATGGTACACAATAAAAACAACATCGGAAGGCACCAAGTACATGGATAAAGTGCAGTAGGTAAGGGTGGTTATATGCTGCTTTTTTTTTTAATGTAGAGGGGGATAAAAATCATATAAAATGAACACTGGCTATTGTAGATTTAGAAAGTTTGCAAATCTGTCTTTGGCCAGTTTTTAATGTGGAGTACTAGAAGGAAAGATTTGCCCTTGTGCTTGTATAAAGTAGAATCCAGTAGAAGGGTTTGGGACATGGTCAAGGGCAAAGTTGGTGTACTACTCAATACTCTGAAGAGAATTTCATTTGAATGGATTTGTGGTCCCATATTGAATTGTTGATTGAAGAGATTACCATTTGAAAGAAAGGCAAACAGGAAAGAAGAGAAAGGAAAAAAAAAAGGAAAGGAAAGGACTGTCTTTTTATAACTGGGACAAGACTTGAGGTTGGAGTATGCTCGCTCATGTTAATCATCTGGAGCTACAGGAGTGGAAATGGGAAAAGTACAGGATGATGAAACAGGCTAAGTTTGAAAAGTTCTCAGTGCTGCATTTCTAGTACGTAAAGATGCATGGATGAACAGGGAAGGGCTGTTGGCTTGAAGAGTAGGGAATCCTGAGGACTCCTGTCTATTGACTCACTTGACCCTATGTAGGGACTAGTGTTGTGTCAGGACACCAAAAGGTCTAGAACTCAGATGGAAGCAACAAACCAAGAAGATCACAAAGGAGAATCTTAAATAATGATTTAAAACACTATCTAAATACTAAAAATTCTATAAATTATATAAATATAATAAAAATACATTGGATAGTCATACAGGCTTTTCTAAGAAAGAAATTTTAAAAATCCCACATACATATGATTTCAAGAATGTGAAATAAAATATGAATAGAAAGAATCCAATTAAAAAATAAAAAAATAAAGTACTGTGGCCAAGTACAATTTATTCCAAGAATGGTAAATCACTTCTATATTATAAAATTTAGCACTATCATTTACCATTTTAACAGATCTAAGAGAAAATGTTTTTAACTGTTTTTAAAGGTACTGAAAGTACTTGACAAAAATAAATACTCATTCATAAAAAATTTTAAGGAAAGTATGACTTGAGGAATAATTTCTTACAATGGGAAATATTCACACACACAAACACACTCATATGTTTTATCTTGCATATATAATAAATATATGTTATCTTGCATATATATGTGTTATCTTACATATATAATAATATATGCTATATATATATAAAATCAGTGTATAAAAGTCATTATCTAATTTTCTGAACACACGGAACTCTTTTCATTAATATTAGGAGATTAGAAACCACCAGCTAGGCTACCATTTCTGCTACTATTCTATACTGTACTCAAAATATAAGAAAAAATCAACTATATGGGAAATAAAGTAATATTAGCAGACAATACGTTGGTATACATTTGGCAGTAAAACTAATTATTAGATAGTAAAGTTATTGAAGGTCTCTCTGTGAGTTGTAGGTGACTTGAAGGCATATAACATCAACAACAACCATGCCAATTAAGCAATCAAAGAATCAAATAAATTAGAAAGATATGAAATTAAATTAAAAATGTAACAGGATTAAAATAAAAATAAACTAAAGGAATAATCCTTGAGAAAAATAATTTTCAAAAGTAATAAAGGAAATTAAAACATCAGGATCTAATATATCAAGAAATATTGAAATTTTTTTTTCAATACTTTGGTCTTTTTTATTCATTGTCCAACTTTTGTCTTTATACAGAGCAACTGAAAATATCATGGTTTGAGACAGAGAGACCCCTTAGTTTTAAAACTGACATCCTTGCTCTCTGGCACTTTCAAGGGGTTCTTGACAGCAGATTTTCTCCACATAACTGGTCTTTTCATTTCTTGACTGCTGCTATCATGGGTGTTGATTGTGGATCCAAATAAGATAAAATCCTTGACAACGTCAATCTTTTCTCCATCACGTTGCTTATTGAACCAATGTTGAGGATTTGTGTTCTCTTTATGCTGTTAATTCTGAATTCAATGTGAGGGTTGGATAATGGACGTTAGAATAGTCAGAACATTGGTGTTTTTGTTGAGTTCTAGTAGCCTCGCAGGAAGAAGTTACACTGCTAACCTAAAGGCACATGGTTCAAATCCACTAGTTTGTCCTCAGGATTATAGCCTCTGGAACCCACTGAAGGGTCAGCTCTGAGGCAGTTTCATCTCAAAGGCACGTAACAACAATGTAATTGGTGTTCAAAAGCCCTAATCGCATAGGTGTAAACTTCTGGGCTGCTGGAAGGTCAGCTGGTTAAAGCTACCAGTCAATTGTGTGTGTGTGTGTGTCTTGAGTACCATCAAGTTGGAACCAACCCATAGCTGACCCTCCAGCAGGTTTTCAAAAGCAGATAATCACACAGGAGGAGACTTCCTATCCTTCTCCCACAAAGTAGCTAGTGGATTTAACCCAGTGCCTTTGGGAATGTAGTGCAGATTTTTACTACTAGGCTACTAGAGCTCCATT
>NW_006399831.1:11941215-11978200 GCF_000299155.1 Elephantulus edwardii | reverse complement strand
AGCTACTTCCTGCTGAAAAGGGACGCTGTGGGTTTCAGGGTGAAGATCCTTTCTCACTACTCTAAAGGGCCCCTTTGGCAGTAGGAAACACAGAGACTATTATGGAGATTGATTTTGGAATTTAGATGCACTCTTATTGATTGTGCTTGGCCGTACATGTTCATATCCTTAAAGATGAAATTTAAAAAAAAAATAAATATTTCCTTTGGAAATAAAAGTAGTTTAAACAAGGGAGCTCTGGTGGCCTAGTGGCAAGAAGTTGCACCGCATTCCAGAGGTACATGGTTCAAATCCACCAGATGTTCTTCTGGAGAAGGAGGGGCAATCTCCTCCTGTACCACTCAGATTTAATTTGACGGTACACACACACAAAAATAATAATTTAAAAAAAAAAAGGTAGTTCAAACAAATGGAAAGAAGTATCCTGTTCTTTAATAGGATAATACTACAAATGTAACCATTCCTTCAATTAACTTATAAATTTTATAAAATTTTAATAAAAATATCATCAAACTAATTTATGAGGTAAGATAAGTGGAGTGACAGAACTCATGAAACTAGACTTTTTTAATCATTGCACCACTTCATATGGGGGCATGGTCTCCAGCTACCTTACGCAAGACACATGGTCTTGCAAATCATCAACAACTGTGAGACAAATATAAGAGAGTGCTTTCACACTAGAGAGGTACTCTGACAATGACTGTGGTGGAGGGTGAAGAGGCTGTGGCATTGCTTTGAAGACATTGTGAAAAGATGTAATAAGAGGAACTCTGGAGATACAGATACAATAAAGGTTTTGTTTAATGAATTGAAACCTGGAACAGCTGACTTATAACTTCTCTGAGATAAAGTTTGCTGGATGATTGAGGAAGCCAGAGGTTTCTTGCACTTGCACAGTTGAACTGAAAACCTGGACATCACTAATTGAAGAATTATTTCTGTCTTACTGTTTGTTAATCAGATTCAGGACTACTGTGTTAAACCTGGACTTGTATTGATGATATTCTTTGCTTCCCATACTACACTCCAACCGATTTCCTTAATAAACCCCTCATCTGTGAATAAAGTTTGTGAGTCAACAATGAATATTGGACCTGAATGATTGGTAGAAAGAGGGGGATGAGTATGTGAAGTGGGTTTTTTGACCAAACAGCCACCTGTTTGCTGCTATAGATATTATTGATGAGGTCAGTCCCCATTTAAGAAGTGGTCTTGGAGTGAATATTTTTTATGAGGACACCTCCCCTTTATGAAGAAGAGAGACTCGGCCACCCTAATATCCCATTGCCTCCTATTGAAATAAGTCAATAAAGTTCACTTAAAATTAATGTGAAAGAATAGTTGAGAAAATATATAAAAGGAAAACAATATAGGAGGGTAGCCTTTAAAGATAACAAAATATACTATAAACTTCCTACAATTAAAACCCTTTTGACTATGAAAATGACCCATTTTTCCTCATATTTTCATTTCTGCATATTAGATAATGTCACAGTCTAATTGAAAATGTCCTATGCCAATCCATCTCATTTCACTGATACCTGGTATATCAATATTTATGTGTTCCATTTATTTCTTAACAGTTTTTTACATAGGTTTCCTACATTCGTCTTTTTGACAATGCCATGCTACTACTGTTTATCTATTAGTTTTCTATAAGCATGCTCTATTACACATACAGTTTCTGAATGCCTATTATTTCAGAAGTGGATGACCAGTCCTTCCTAGTCCATCTTTATTTTGGATGTACAGTTTTAGATCGATATATCTGACAGACAAGAATTTTACTAAAAGGAGCAGATGAAGACACTTGCTCTTAGAGAAGTATCCGATGGATTCCATGTTGGTTACCCCTGACATCTGGCACATATGTTTTGTCCCATTCCTTTACCTGCTATACCAGCATCCCCTTCTATTCTCACCTACCCTTGATATGATGAATCTGCATGTTATGCCAAGAAATCTGAGAGACTGGAGGAGATCCATATTAATTCCTATTTAAAAAAAAAGTGACCTGACAAGAGTGTGGAAATTATTGAATAACATCATTAATATCACACATTAGCAAAATCCTGTTGAATAAAAAAAAAAAAAGGAAGGAAGGAAGGAAAGAAGGGAGGGAGGGAGACAGGAACAGTACATTGACAGAAAACTACCAGAAATAAAAACTGGGTTTAGAAGAGGCCATAGCACTAGAGACATTATTACCAATGTCAGATGATTCTTAACTGAAAGCAAAGAGTACTGGAGGAATGTCCATCTTTGTTGCATTGACTATGGAGAGGCATTTGACTGCATGGATCACAACAAATTGAGGCTACATTTGAGAGAGGAAATCCCAGAAAACTTGATTGTTCTCACATAAAATCTGTATTTGGATCAGAAATCAGTCCTCAAAACAGAACAAGGAAACACTGCATGGATAAAAATAAGGATAGACTGTATCAAGGATACATCTTGTCTTCATACATTTTCAATCTGTACATAGAACAGATCATTAGGGAGGTAAGACTTTATGAAGAGGAATGTGGCATCAGGATTAGAAGACTCATCAACAGCATGTGATATACTGATGACCCAACTTTGCTTTCTGAAACTGAAGAGGACCTAAAGTGTTTCCTGCAGAAGATCAAGGACTGTAGTTTTCCACATGAACAGAATCTCAACATCAAAAAGACAAAGATTCTCACCACGGGGTCAACTAGCAGCACCATGATAGATGGAGAAGAGATTGAGGTTGTTAACAATTATAGCTTACTGGGCTCCACAATCAACACTCTTGGACATCAGCAGTCAGGAAATCAAAAGACAGATTGCATTGGGGAAGTCTGCTGTCAGAGACCTCTCCAAAATGTTAAAGAATAATGGTATCAGTCTAGGGATTAAGGCACACCTGATCTAGACCAGTCTTCACAAGTACTTGCTATATATCATGGAGCTGGACAGTGACTAAGCATGATAAAAGAAGATGGATGTCTTTGAGCTGTGGTGCTCAAAAGGAATATTGAATATATCATGCACTGTCAAGAGAAAAAACAGGCCTGTCTTGGAAAGGGTGAAACCAAGTTTCTCCTCAGAAGCAAAGATTTTGAAGCTTTGTCTCACATACTTTGTGCATGTGGCCAAGAGGGACCAGTCCTTGGAGAAGTATACCATGCTTGGAAGTGTAGAGGAACAGTGCAGGAGAGGAAGACCCCAGACAAGAATATATTAACACAGCAAGTAGGCTCAATGTGTGTAGGTGTGTTGGAGTCAATGAGAATGATTCAGGATTGGACAGGGTTCAGAGATGTTGTACATAGGGTTGCTATGAGTTGCAGTTGACTATCTAGAACATGGCAACAAGAAAATTAAAACAGTATGACAAAATTGACAAATAGTTTAGGAAAATAGAATATAAAACCCATAAACTACTTCACATAGTTATTAAAGTTTGCTGATAAAGATGACATCTTAAATGAATTTGAAAAAGATAACCTTCTAAATAACTACCTCTGAACTACTTGGGTAGCCATTTGGTTAAAACAAAACAAAAAAGGTGAAAAATAGGCAGCTTTAAACAGCATATGTAAAAATAATCTCCAAGTTATTAATCTAAGTGCAAAATTAAACTATAAAAGTACTAGAACAAAATAAAAGCAGATTTTCTTTGAAAATCTATGAAAATATGATAACAGCAAAGAAAATTCAAAATCTACTAACCATAGAAAATGATGAATAAATTTGATTACATAAAAAATTTTACAAGTCCACACAAGAAGAGAGCTCTGCCAGTATACTGGGAAGAAACTGTACTTCAATCACAAAGGCATATGGCTCAAATCTACCAGCTGCTCTGTGGGAGAAGGATGAACAATCTCCTCCCTTGTTATTTACTGTTTCTGAAAACCCGCTGGAGGGTCATCTATGGGTGAACTCCAACTTGGCAGTACACAATAAACACAAGAAAATTTTCAAAATGAAAAGACAATTGGAAAACTGGGAGAAAACACAATAGGTCTACATTTATTTTGAAAAAAGTTACAAAAATAAATCATATACTTTTACAAGTCAGGATTTTATTTTGTCCTGATGGTTTGATTTGAGTTCTAGTCTTAGGATGCTAAAGATGTGATTCAAGTATTCTATTATTAACTTCTGGGCTTCACTCATTTATTTATTCAATGTACACTTAAAATTTAATTGAGAATGATTTGCTCTCTCAGTCTTTTTTTTTTCTCTCATTCTTATAATTCAGTTGTCTAGGAAAAATTGAGAGGCTATTTGGAAAAACACTTTACAATCTAAATTTGCTCTTGATATGATGTTCATTCTACTCTATTTTATGTAAGTTATCCAACTTAGTACTTCTAAAACAAATTTTGTTCCAATCCTAAATATCACATAATGCTTTATTACCTTTAAATAACCAGGTTATACAGAAAAACTACTCAACAAAGTGCATAAATTTCTACTGAGATTATATACCATTTTATTGCAAATACATTTTATTATTGTTCTAAAAGTCTGATTTAATACTTAGAAAGAACAGCCTTTCATAGAAAGGCACAAGAGAAACGAGTGAAAATTCAACATGAATAAAATATTACAGTTGACAATTTAGCCTGAGAGCAATCATGTATGTTAATAAATATTTTAAAGTCAATGTGAAAAACTCATTTTGATAGAAATACGCAGTTCCTGGAAAAAGGGCAATCGACTCTGCCTTGGATGGAAAATGATGATTTTCAACAGAAATATCCAAGTTTGGAGGAACAGTAGCTACTTTTCATTAATGTAGGAAAGTATGTGTCAATGTATAGTATTATTCCTTTCTCCTCTTTTTGCTGCTGTTGAATCAGATTACACCCACATTTGACTCTCCATTTGATTTCAGAGGCTGCACATCACATGGAAGGAAATTGCTCCTATTTTCCCCAAAAGCAGCTGGTAGACCTAAACTACTAGATGAGAACAGTTAGCTGTGGAAACCTTTACGGACTACGTCACCAGAGCTCCCTATACAGCCATTTATACATTTAAAGCTGGTGAAAATTTCAAACAAATTGATAGGGAAAGACCACAAATACAAAGCTATACAGAATGCTTAAGTAAATCAAAGTTCTAATTCTCTTCCTCCTCTCTGTAACATTCTGTCTTGCCCTCTACTAGACCATGGACGTAAAGACTCCAGTCATTCTGACTCATAAACTCCATGGTACAAAGTATAACAACCTAAAAATCTTCACAGGAACAGAATTCTTTCTCTTTTCTGTGGACCAGTTAGTGGAGTCCAACTGTGGCATTTTGGCTATCATCTCAATGTTTTATTTAACCCACTGCACCACATTTATACATGCTCTCACTGTCATTCAGTTAAAATAAACTTTCCTTTGGGTTTTTAGGGCTTATGGGAGAAGATTACACATCTTTTTCCAGGTAACTACTGGTGGATTCAAACCATCAGAGGTATTCATTTATTAGACTATGATCATTTTATTAAAAATAAATTACTTTTCCTGAGTTTTGCCTTAATTTTGAAAGTAACAAGAAAAAAATAATCATTGTTGCTATGTGTTTCTTCTATAATTCTCTTTTTTTCAATAAAAATATGTGAGGAAAGGATCTTATATATAAATAGATAAAAAGGAAATAATATTATTCACAGAAGATGCAGAGCCAAGTTTTTGTTTTTGTTTTGTTTTTAATGAAGTAACATTCTCAAAAATATTTCCTTCTGCATGTATTCTTCAAAGATCCTGCGATTGTACAAAATGTTTGTGGTCAATTAGTAACCTAAAGGTTGGCCACTGTATATACCTAGCTGTGCAATAAAGGAAATACCTGGTGATCTGCTTCCTTAGTGATTACAGTGAAGACAACTCTTTGTAACAGTTATACTCAGTAACACATGAAGCCACTGTGAGTTGGAATCAACTAAAAGGGAAAAGATCTTTTTTTAAAATATATACTTTCCCCAAGTCCATCCTTTCTACAGAATATTAATGTACTCTAATGGTTGGTTTATAATTTGGAAAAATACAATGAGTGACACTGAATGATCATCTTATGGTTGTTGTTGTTGTTGTTATGTGCCGTCAAGTCATTTGCGACCCATAGCGACCCTATGCACAACAGCCCTAAAACCTGCTCTATCCTGTGCCAATCTCACTGCCTCTGACACACCCATCCCGGTTACCCCAGTCACTGAATCAATCCACTTCATAGAGGGTCTTCCCCTGCTGCGCTGTCCCTCCACTCTACCCAGCATGATGTCCCTCTCTAAAGACTTGTCTCTCCTTACAACATGTCCAAGGTATGTCAGACGAAGCCCCAGAATCCTTGCCTCCAAGGAGCAGCCTGGTTTAATCCTCTCTGCGATGAATCTGTTTGTTTTCTTGGCAGTCCATGGTACATTCAATACTCTTCTCCAGCACCACAGCTCAAAGGCGTCAATTCTTCTTCTATCCTCCTTAATCATTGTCCAACTCTCTGATGCATAACAAGTGATTGCAAAAACCATGGCCTGTATCAGGCGCACCTTAGTCTCCAGAGAGACACCGTTGCTCTTGAGTACTTTAGAGAGGTCCCTAACATCAGACTTTCCCATCACAATACGTTTTTCTATTTCCTGGCTGCTGGAGCCAAGAGTGTGGACCATGGAGCCGAGCAAACTGAAGCTGTGAACAACCTCAATCCCTTAACCATCCATCCTGATGCTACCGATTGGTCTAGTGGTGAGAATTTTTGTCTTCTTGACATTGAGCCTCAGTTCATACTTAAGGCTGCAGTCCTTGACCCTCTGCAGCAAGTGTATGAGGTCCTCCTCAGTTTCAGCAAGCAGGGTTGTGTCATCTGCGTAATGCAGATTGTTGATAGATCTTCCACCAACCCTAACGCCACTCGCCTCCTCATAGAGCCCAGCCTCTCGGATAATCTGCTCTGCGTACAGGTTGAAAAGGTATGGACATAGGACACATCCCCGGTGTACACCCTTCCCAATTTTGAACCAGGTAGTGTTACCCTGCTTTGTTCTGACAAATGCCTCTTCGTCCAAGTATAGGTTTCACATTAGCATGATTAAATGTTCTGGGATTTCCATTCTTCTCAGAGTCAGCCACAGTTTGTTATGATCCATGCAGTCCAATGCCTTTGCATAATCAATGAAACACAGATAGACATTCTTCTGGTATTCTCTACTTTCAACTAAGATCCATCTAACATCAGTTACAATATCCCTAGTACCACGACACCTTCTAAACCTATGTACATCTTATGGTAACTTCATTAATTATCCAAAGAAAATTGGTGGAGCTCACTGGGAAACAGGGAAATCTGGTTGAATATTGCATTATATACTCATATTCTTTGTCACTAAGTCTAAAGTGACTCATAACTGACTTTGAGTATATGAATATGTAATTCCTCAAAAATGAGATTACCTATCATTCTCCTAGGAACTGTAAGTATTTTGTTTCATTAATTTTCTCAAATGTACATACCTTATGCCAAAATATTTTTAAAAGCTTCTTAAATCCATGTGCATGTAAAATTATCCAAGTCATCTATATTTAATCAATAAACTATATTTAATATTAAAGTGAGGTCAAGATTAAAAATTGAACAAAGGTAAATATTTTCTTGATTAGTTATATGAAGCCAAGAACCCTGAGTAGTGCAAATAGTCAAATGCTTGACTATTAGACAACAGGTTTGATTTTACCAGAGGCACTTTGGTTGACAGACCTGAGCTCTGCTTAAAAACGTTCACATCTTTGAAAATCCTATGTAACAAATTTACTTGGTGGTTCTGCTTGCCATACAGAGGTAACTTGTGGTTGCTGTGAAACTGAAAACTGTGACACTGATGTTTCAAATGCAATAATGGTTACCCACGGTGGTCAGTGTTTGGTGGAGCTCCCCAACTAAAACAAGCTTGGAAGCTGGAGTGGCATCCACTTCCATAAACAGCTTGCCTCTGGAAATCCTATGAACCTGGAGAAAGGATGAAAGTCATGCAAGTGTTGAGCACTTTTATTCATAGGGTTGCTATAAGTCCCCTACAACTTGACGGCATTTAACAACAATAAAATGCCTGGGGATCACCTTGAGTAGAAAGTGAATTAATGGGAGCTCACAACAACAATGGTAATGGAATTATTTTTACTATGGTCTACAAATGTGTCATTTTTCCAGGTAATTTTAACTTATGCTATTTTATTTCCTTAAACTTTATTTATGAAGAATTTAATTGTATTTTGAATAGCATATAAATTATTTACTATATTTTAATCTCTGACTGGGTTCTTCTAGTAAAATAAGGCAGCATGACTGTTGGGACATTAATTATATAATACTGAAATTACTTTGAAACATTTCTATGACACTGAAAATTTTTTTGGTGTTTTTTTTAAAATTAATCTTAATGAAAATTTACAGAGACCTTTGCATTTCCACTCATCCACTGTTGCACTTTTCTCCTTTCCCAACCTCCACCCCAATTCACTCTTCTCTTTCAAAGGTAGAATAAAAATTCTTTCATTGTTATACAATTCCTCCCCTCAAGTCCACTCCACTATGCAGTCTTTGTTCTGGACTCCTGTCATAACAATAATACCTAATCACATATCCCTTTTAAACAGCTCTCTCCCTCACCTGTTTCAATGCAGTATATATAATTGATCTCAGCCTCCTCCCAACCCCAATATCAGTCCCATTTTACAACAATGGCACTCTGCAGTATTTCATAACAACAAAGTGAAATAGAGCTTGTTTGGATAAATGAATGGCATCACATAATTCTAACCAAGGGATAAACTTATAAAACATGAGTGGAGATGAGTTGATAATTGTTGTTTTGTTATTGCTGTGTACCACTGAGTTGGAACCAACCCATTGCTGACCCACCAGTGTGTTTTCAGAGGCAGTTAATTGCATGGGAGGAGACTGCCTATCTCCTATGGAGCAGCAGTGGCCTCGAACCACACGCCTTCAGGATTGTAGCCCAGTTTCCTAACAGTAGGCCACCAGAGTAGACAATAGAATAAATTGATAGAGTCGGAACTTGGTACTTGAAGAAGAAAGTAAAACATAAAGTACTGAGGAAAGTGTTGCTCTTAGGTATCACTGAGTTGACTATGGCTCATAGTGACCCTATGGATAGTAGAGGTGTAATAATATAGTCTTCAGGCAAGAGGGAAAGAATGCACAATAAAGCTGAGAGAATAAAGAACTATCAGCTGGAAAATTGTGCTCTCCACCAAGGAACAGTCACCCTGAGATGGTCTATCTTGCTCTTAAAATACACAGAACAGTTTTAAAAAAAATAATAAAAGGATATTAGTTTAGCAACTATTACTTTTATCATAGTGGAAATTCCAAAGAAATTAAACAGAAATCAAAACATTTTCGAAAAATCAGAGTACATAATAGGTTAACTTGACTATGAAATTCTTCTTCCTATCTAAGCATCTGAATTAAGCTCAATCATTATTCCAAGTGTAAATATCCAGACTTGTATATAAAAGACATTAATTAAGCTAAGTATTGATTATCTTTTAAAACTTTAAAAAAATCATCTGGCATTATTTTCCTTTCATTTACAAAACAATAGACTTAGTGTCACTAGGAAAAAGAAGATAATTTAAACACCATTCAGTCTTTTTACTGTAATCAAAATAACTGGTTACTTAAAAAACATAAGCCAAGGGAAAGAGATAATCAATTCCAGAAAGAAACAAGAGAAGTAAGAACACACCCTTTATTGTCTCTCCACTTGAAAGCTGTGAACATATATAAAAATATAATTTTTCTTTATTTATTTTATGTGAGCCTGAACTGTGAGAAGGGAATTCTGGAAATTTTATCCTAATTCAATTAATGTACTTGCTGTTATGTGTCTAATTTGAAACATGGCTGTCAAATGTAACAAAGTAGAACTAAAACTATAGGATTTCTTTGACTGTAATCTTTATGGCAATAGATTCTCCAGTTTAAAATGCTATTTAAGCTTATTCAAAGGAAGTACGTCATGCCCACAACTTTCTAATGTTCTTAAAACTTGCCCTGTTTTCTGTTCTACTTTCATGATGGGAAGACATGGAACACTTTGTGCTTCTTCCAGTGATACAGTGAACAGTAACAGTTCATTCAAATTTACCTTTGTTCCCATTTCATTCCTACTCACTCTCACATTTAGATCAAGTTCTATACATTGTCATTTAATTCAATGGACATATTTCTACTCTTAAAAACTCAGTTAAATACCTTCTGTAATTGTTACTAACTTAAATATAAGGGAATTATTCTATTAAGGTTAATAACAAGTAAATGGTAGAACTGCAATCTAACTCTAGTGTCTATTGTTTTAACAATGCTCTACTTTCCTCCTGGTAGCTCAATTCATTTTCCCTAAGTTTAAACACACACACACACACACTGGAGAGGCCATGACACAAAGGATATCATTCCTGATATCACACGGATCGTGGCTGAAAACAGAGAATACTAAAAAGATACTTACCTGTGTTTTATTGCTTATGAAAAGGCATTTATTTGACAGATATTTTGCCTAACATTGAAAAGCATGTGGAATTCAGAACACAAAAACTGTGTTCATGGGAAACCTATATACAAACAAAGAAGCAGTAATTTGAATAGAACAAGAGAATACTGCATGATTTAAAATAAGAAATGTTGTGCAGCACTGTTGCCTTCTTTCCCCATAACTATTTGATCTGCATGCTAAGCATATCATTAAAGACTCTGGATTACATCCAGAAGAAATGGGGCATCAGGATTGAAAGGATACTCAATAACTTACATTACAAAGATGACACAACCTTGATTGAAGGAAATGACAACCTTGATTGAAGAAAATTTGAAACCTTTACTGCAGAAGGTAAAAAATTACAATCTTCTATATGAGTTACATTTCAAAATTAAGAAAACGAAATCCTTACTATTGGACCAACAGGATATAGCATGATATATGGAGAAAAAGTTGAAGTAATAAACAATTTCCTTTTTACTCATATCAAGTAAAACTTCTCGTAGCTGCAGTCAAATTAAAAGACATGTTGTACTGGGGAAATCTGCTGCTAAGATCCTATCCATACTTCTGAAGATCAGTTTATAGAATAAGGTGCATCTTACTTAAGTTTGGTGTTTTCACTTGTTTTTATGCATCTGAAAGTTGGACAGTGAATAAGGAAGATGACATTAGAATTGATGACTTTCAACTATGGTGTTGAGAGTACCAAAGAGCTCATGAATAGGCAAAAGAACAAATAATTATGTCTTGAAAAGCAACTATAAGACTCCTCAAGGATAAAGATGATGAAATTTAGTCTCACTTACTTTCGATATATTTTCAGGAGGAACCTGTTCTTATTGAGAGATATAAAGCTGGAAAAAGTAGAAGCCTGATAAAAAAGAGGAACACCACCTATACAAATTCATACAGTAACTACCACAACACACTTGGCCATGAAAAATCCTAACAATGGTACAGGACAGGATAAGGTTCATAAAGATTATTCATAGGACAGTTATGAGTCGTAGTTTGGTTGCTGACACCTAACAATAACAGTATAACAGTATACATACACAAAAAATTCATTCAATCTGTGAGTCGTAACCAATATTGATCCTGTAGTGAGTGCCTGAGACTAATCACAGGCGGAGCAATGCCATATGCACACGGTTCAAGGCCACTAGCTGCTCTGTGGGAGAAGGATGTGCAATCTCCTCCCATGTGATTACTGCCTCTGAAAACCCGCCCAGAGGGTCGGTCAGTTACGGGTTGGTTCCAACTCAACAGTAACAATTTTAACAACAATCACAAGGGAGGAGAGTGCCCATTATTACTCATCTTTCTTCCCTGGAGCCCTTGCAGATTCAAGTTTTCAAAAAGATTGCATTTATGAATTAGGAGCACGGATCCCTATAAATTGTGTCACCAGATATCCCAAATTATATAATATCTTAACTTTGATGACTATATATATATATCCCTAAACCTGTGTTTTCTAGTCAGCAAACTCATTGATTTTTGTTAACTCTTTCTAAGGAACAGTTAAGGAATTTCTAGGCAATAAATTATCACATAGGAAACAAAAATATTCAATATTAATATGAGGACCATGATATATGAATTGAAAGATTCAAATACTTTTTTTAAGTCCACAGGGAAGTATTTTAAAGTCTGAAAATCTCTTATTCCATTTATAAAATGGTAAAACTGATATTCTTTATTGAACATGTTTGTGTACATTTTAATAAAATATAAAACTCTTCTGTCATGCTTAGTCATTGCCCGGTTCTCTGATGCATAGCAGTAATTGTGAAGCCTATGGCTTGGATCCAGTTCACTTTAATCTCTAGACTGACATCATTGCTCTTCTTTACCATGGAAAGGTCCCTGACAGCAGATTTTCCCAAGGCAATTCATCTTTTGATTTCCTGACTGACAATGCCAAGGGTGTTGACTGTGGAAACAAGCAAACTGTTAACAATCTAAATCGCTTCTCCATGTATCATGATGCTACCAATTGGCCCACTGGTGAGGATCTGTTTTCTTCATGTGGAGCTTCAATCCATATTGAAAACTACAGTCCTTGACCTTATGAAGAAAATGCCTTGGGTTCTACTGTTTTAGCAAGCAAGGTTGTGTCATCTGCGTAATGCAAGTTGTTATGAATCTTCCTCCAATCCTGATGCCATATTCCTCCTCCTAAAGTCCAGCTTCCTAAATGATCTCTTCTGCATATAGATTGAAAAGGTAGGCATGGAGATAGGATGCATCCCTGACATATACTTTTCCTGCTCTGTTCTGACTAGAGCTTCCTGGTCCAAGCACAATTAAGTGTTCTGGGATTCCCATCCTTCTCAAACATAACCACAGTTTATTTTTGGATAATCTTCAGCAGGACCATATTTTTGTATGATAGTAGTGATATTGTTCAGTAATTTCCATACTCTTTTAGAATGTCTTTTTTTTTAATGGGAATAAACATGGATATCTTGTAGTCAGTTGGCCAGGTAGTTGTTGTCCAGATTTTTTAGTACAACCTGGTAAGCATAGCCAGGGCAGTATTTGTTTTTTTTAAATATGTCAGTTGGTATGCCTCAATTCCTGGGACTTCATTTTTTTTCCAATTCATTCAGAGCAGTTTGAACTTCCTCCTTCATCACCATTGCCTCTTAGTCATATTGTTTCATTAAATTCTTCTGTTAGCCATTTCCTTTTGGTACAGCGACTATGTGTACTCTTTCTATCTTCTATTGATGTTTCCTGGATCATTCAACATTCTTCCTATAGCATTCTTAAGAACTGTAACTATAGGCTTGACTATATTCTTCAGTTCTTTTACCTTAAGAAATGCTGAGCAAATTTGTCCCTTTTTATTTTCTTACTCCAGCTCTTGACAATTTCATTATAATACTTTGCTTTGTCTTTCCCTGCTGCCTATTGAAATCTTCTGTTCAGCTCCTTAAGTTTTTATTTTCTTCTTCTGCTTTGACCTCTTAGTGCTCTAATGCAATATTCTAAGTCTTCTGACATCCATCTCGGTCTTTTCTTCCTCCTCTATCTTAGTATGGATCTTCTTCATTCTTCATCAATATTCTTAATATTCTTCCACAGCTTATCTGGTCTTTGTTAATTATTGTTCAAGGCCTCAAAAGTGTTCCTGAGATGGCCTTTAAATTCAGGTGGGATAAACTCAAGGTAAGACATTGGTTCTTGTCAATTTGATTTTATTTTCTTTAGCTTCAGTTTGAATTCGCATATTAATTGATGGTCTATTCCACAATTAGCACCTGGCCTAGTTTTCATGTCTGATATTGTACTTCGCTAATGATTCTTTTTACTGATGCTATCAATCTGATTCCTTTGTAGACTATCAGGTTAGGTCCATGTGTTATTTTTTTTTCATGTATTTCTTATAAATGTTATTTGCATTGAATAAATCATTGATAATACAAAATTCTATCACTCTATTTCTAGACTAACTTCTGTTACAATCTCTAGAATAACTTCTGTTACCAAATTCATGCTCTCAGACAACTGATCCTTCTTCCCGGCTCCCAACATCTGCATTCCAGTCACCCATTATTATTACTACATCTTGATTGCTTATTCATTTGATATTTAACTGCCAAAGCTGGTATATGTCATCTACTTCCTCCTCTTTGGCTCTGGTTGTTGATGCATATATTTGAATTATAGTAGTATTAACAAGTCTTCTTTGTATATGTGCAGGATATTATCCTGTCACTCATATTATTAGCTTGATGTTCTTTTACTATTTGTCAGTAGTGGTGCTTTAACCATTTACTTTGCTCCTTCCTTCTTTTTAAATGTATTTTCCTATTGCTATGAATCACCTCCTGAGGATATTGCAAAGATTTTTATATGTTGCCTTTTCATTTTAATTTGTTTTGAGAGCTCTTTAATTTCATTTTTTACTTCTTCTATCATCCAATACTGATTAACAGGGTGCCTCCACATGCATAGTGTTTTTATTCTATATCATCTTTTTGTTAATTCCTAGTTTTATGGAACTGTGATTTGAGAAGATTTATACTATTTTCATATTTCATAATTTATAGAGTCATGTTTTGTATTCTAATATATGATCAATACTGGAGAATATACCACATGCACTTGGGAAGAAAGTAAATTGAATGAAATGCCCTAAATGTGACAATGAGGTGAAGCTGGTTAACTGTAATTTATAGTTGTGTTCTTCTGAATTTTTGTTGAGTTTCTTTGGAAGTGAACTGTCCTTTGGTGAGAGTTGTTTTTGTTGTTATGTGCCATCAAGTCGCTTGCAACTCAACAACCATAAACCCTTTTCTATCCTGTGCCATTCACACTGTCTCTGACACACCCATCCCAAATACCCAGTCACTGAATCAATCTACCTCATAGAGGGTCTTCCCCTCTTGTGCCATCCCTCCACCCTCCTAAACATGATGTCCCTCTTCAAGGACCTGTCCCTCCTTACAACTTGTCCAAAATATGTCAGATGAAGCCCCAGAATCCTTGCCTCCAAGGAGCAGCCTGGTTTAACCCTCTCCAGGATGAATCTGTTTCCTTGGCAGTCCATGATACATTCAATACTCTTCTCCAGCACCACAGCTCAAAGGCATCATTTCTCCTTCTATCCTTCCTAGTCATTGTCCAACTCTCTGATGCATAACAAGTGATTGCAAAGACCATAGCCTGTATCAGACACACCTTAGTTTCCAGAGTGACACCATTGCTCTTCAGTACCCTGGAGAGGTCCTTAACAGCAGACTTTCCCATCACAATACGTTTTTTGAGTTCTTGGCTGCTGGTGCCAAGAGTGTTGACTGTGGAGCCAAGCAGACTAAAGTTGTGAACAATCTCAATCTCTTCACCATCCATCCTGTTGCTAGTGAGAGTAGTGTTCTAAAATCTCTTACTAAGCATGTGGTGCTGTTTATTTCTTGCTTCAAATTTGTTAGTACTTTTTTTTTTCCTCTCCTCTCTTTAACTCTGTTAACCACTATATTACATATTTTGGAGATCTATCTTTTGGTGTATAGTTGTTAACTAAGGCTCTCATCTTGATCTATTGTGCTTTTAATCATTATATAGCATACTTCCTCATCTTTTGTGAGAGGTTTCATCTTGAAGCCTATTTTATCTGATATTATTATTGCCTCTTCTGCTTTCTTATATATGGTATTTATGTTTTTTCTACCCTTTTCATTTGTCTTTCTCATTATTTCTTTAATGTGTCTCTTGCAGGTAACATGATAATATACTTCTTTGTTTTTTTGCTTTTTTTAAAAATCCATTTGGTTACTCTTCTTATCCTAATCAGTTTACATAACCCATCCGCACAGTGTCATTATTGACAGACCATAATTATCATTACTGTTTTTCAGAGTTCCTTTTTCTGTTGTTACTTGTTACTTTGGTCTATCCGCTCTTCTGTGCTTTCTATGTGTGAAGGACTTCCCTTAGAATTTCGTGTCAAGTTGGTCTTTTTTCATAAATTCTTCAACTGCTTGTATTTCTTCATATGACCTAATTTCTCATTCATATATGATTGACAGCTTTTCTGGATACAGGATCTTCCTCTGACAATTGTTTTCTTTTGGCTTTCTGTACGGGCTATCCCATTGTCTTCTCTCTCACATTGTTTCTGCTACAAAGACAGAGCTTAATTTAATTGGTTGTCCTTTGTAGGTGACTTAGATTTTCTCACACTGCTCTTCATAGTTTATCTTTAATTTTGGAGAATTTGACAATGATAGGTTTTGAAGGATTTTTTTGTGGGGTTTTTCTGGAGGGGTGCTGTATGTATGCCATTCACTGAGCTTCTTGAATGTGGGTTTCTTCATTTTTCATGAAACTTGAAAAGTGTTCTTCCACTACCTCTTCCACAATTTTCTCTGTGTATCCTGCCCGTCTTTTATCTGGAATTCCAATCACATTTATGTTGTTCTATTTGATGCTATCTCATAAGACTCTAATGTGGGATTTTTGTTTGTTTGGATTATTTTCCATTTTCTGTTTTCTCTCTTTAACACGTGGCTGCACACTTTTAAATTGATGACCGACCATGCTTAGAAACACATTATTTTCCCTCCTTCTTCTCCTCCTCCTCCTCCTCTTCCTCCTTCTCTTCCTCTTCCTCCTCTTCCTCCTTCTTCTTCTTCTATGTATTACCGTCATTTGCAGCAACGTGTTAAACTTATTGCAAGTTCCCATTAAAGTTCTTGCCTTCTAGTGTTCCATCTCTTTTCTTCTCCTTCTCCTTCTTATTTTCTCTCTAGGATGTTGAAAGGTTTTACCATTTGTTCTTGATATCCTGCATAGCATTTTCATGCATTTCTGTTTTTTTCTAGTGTTACATTGCTTTTACTTTCTCTGTCTTGTCATGATCTTTTTTAAAATTCTTGAACCTCTTTATATTTAATGTTTCAACTCTTTCTTCCACCATTTGTAGCACCACATTCTGTACCAGTACACATACCTCCATGCCAATTTATGTTTTAGTGCCTCTCTGGGTGTTCATTCAATCTGTGATTGGTCTGTATTTTTAGGAGAAGGCAGTATCCCCCCACCCCCATATTATTTGCAATTGCTGACTGCTTCTTTGACATTATGAGAAGTTCTTCTTGGTATGTGTCAAGTAATTTCTGTATTTGTGTAGGTTGATTTCAGTTCCTTATATTTATGATATTATTGGTAGAATTTCAGACTTTAAGTGTTGTGTTGTCTGCAATTCAGATTCCCATGGCAATCTTCCCTGCAGGCCATCTATGTGTGGCTCTGTTCCTCATTTCCTGTAGCAAGTTTTCTTCTGATTGTTCCTTGAGGGGCAAGGAGCTAGGTCTCTTACTTGGCCCAAGTAAGGTGGGTCTTCTTCTCTGTCTTGTCCTGTAGTGTATTGGAGGGTGTAATTTCTCCTAAGAGTTAAGAAGTCCCAGGAGTGCTGCCTGTGATAGTTTGCTCAGGGGAAAGGTCTAGAGAAGTGGCAAAGCTCCAGGTGAATCTCCTAAGTCTCAGAAGGTTCTAGTAGCCAACCCACACATTTGTCTCCTTTGCTGTGACTGGTCAGGCTATAATTTTCATTTTTTAAATAATTGGTTAGTCATCATGCTAAAATAACATTTCCAAAGAAATTGTATACTTACAAAATTTATTTTTTTGTAAAACAAAACATTAACTATGTAACAAAATGAATATAACATAAAATTTATATCTGTTAACAAAAATCCATACTAGATCCTATAATGAAATAAGAAATGAATAGTTGAGATAGGTAAAAGAACAATATTCCCACATAGTAATTTTTCTTCTTAACAGAGTGTAAGAATCATCTGAGTTCATATTATAGATTATATTGTAAAGATATGAGAATATATGTGTGTGTGTGTGTGTGTGTGTGTGTGTATATATATATATATATATATATATATATATATGATAGAAGATGTGAATTGAAGATCTATCCTTATAACCTTTAATAACCTTTTGTTAGGAAATAGGAGTTCTTTTTGTTATGCTAATTAGATAAATTCAGATTAAGCTCTGGGTGTCTAAGGTTTATCATCAAAAACCCTTTCCTAGTCAAAAGATTAACTGTTTTATGGTGACATTATTATTGTATTAAGGAGAGAGGATTCTGTGAGGATGGGTGGGAATATGTGAGTAGAGCATGTTGGCTTATCCTTAGAGATCGTCTGTCTTCCATTCAACCAGGGGATTGGTCAGTCTCAACAATTTACAAGGGGATTGGCTTATTCCACTGACAAATTTATCAGCTCTAGCTGCAGAGGGAGATTTTCCCTCACAGTGAAGTTGAAAGAAATCTTCTGTTACTACCAGTGAAGAAACCTCACGGCCAGGTAAAAGTAGCCATGGCAGAAATGGACACCTGTGTGAGATGAGACCTGGGACGGTAGGAAGGGAGTGCTGGGAACTTTGTTGGACAACTGAGGAGAAGCCAATATTGGCAGGACTGAGAACTTGGGAACACTGCTGTGAAGCTCAATATAAGGTGCCTGTATACACATTGCAGGGGCTGTCTTGTCTGTATATGGTTCTTAAATTCCCCAGTATAGTTCTGTGTGGTTTTGAGTTATTAAATCAAATTGTGAACCAAGAAAAGGAGTACAGTTGGTAGTAGAAAGAGGCATGGGAGCTCCGGGGACAAGTCTGACTTCATGACATTGGTTTTGTGTTAGTGATACTGTTGACTGGGACAGTTCTAATTTGTGAAGCTGGTCTCTACCAACTGGCCATCCCCACTTGGTCCTTGCTGTTTATACAGAGAGTTATTCCTAGACCAAATATCTTCTGAGTTAAGAAAAGAACAGAATAAGCATAGAGATGCAGCCTGGGAGAAGAAGAGACCAAATCAAGGAACTCCAGGACTAAAGAGATGGAAAGACATTTCCTTTGAGCCAATATCTGGATTTGGATGTCTAGCCTCTAAACTTCTTATTCTTCAGAGTCAATCATTGTGGTATTTTTTTTTTAGTCAACAACAGATAACTAAGACATTCATATTGGCCATAATGGTCATTTTGTTTTCTATAAGCTAAAATTTCTTACAAAGTAAGTCAAAGAAAGCCAAATATCAAGAATATTTCTACTTTTTGAAAGAAAATCATAATCTGTATAAAAATAAAAATATAGTTGTTATAGCCAGTAAATTTTATAAGTCTAAAATGCATTTTAAGTCATTGCATATATAATGTCTTATCATTTTTCAAGTAGTCTAGGCAAAAGTAAAGCACAATTTATTATTTCTATTGCTCAAAATACTCAAATATGAATTCATGTTCTTTTTGCAAAGAAAAGTACTACTGGGAAAAATTGGCACGTACTCATGTACTGTTCAAACTTACAAAGAAAATAGTTTTCAGAATACAAATATTTATAGTTTTAAAATAAATTACTATCAACTAGAAATCAAACTATTGCTATTTACTCCAAGATCCAGAGAGACCAGAGATCTAAATCATGCAGTCATCAGAACAGAGCAATGGCATACTGTATGATTCAAAATCAGCAAAGAAGTGTGTCAAGGATTTCATACTTTCTCAATTTTTACACAGAATAGATCATTATGAGGAGGAATATGGCATGAGGATTGGAGGAAGACTCATCAGAACCTACAGTATGCAGATGGTACAACATTGCTTGTTCAACTAAGAAGGACCTGAAGCGCTTGCTGCAGTAGGTCAAGGACCTACATATAGTCTTGAAGAATATAGTTTGAAGCTGAACATCAAGAAGACAAAGATTCTCACCACTGGGTCAACCGGTGGTACCATGATCGATGGAGAAGAGACTATGGTTATTAAAAATTTCAGCTTGCTTAGCTCCACAATCAATAGTCTAGGCACCAGTAGTCAGGTAATCAAAAACAGATTGCTTTGGGGAAATCGACTGTCAAGGACCTGCCCAAAGTTCTAAAGATAATGATGTCAGCCTAGGGACTAAGGTTCATTAGATCCAGGCCATGGTCATCACAATTATTTGCTATACATCAGAGAGCCAGACAATGACTAAGGATAGGAATCAAAATCTTTGAGTTATGGTGCTGGAGAAAAGTCTTGAACACATGATGGATCACCAAACAAGGCTATCTTAGAGAAAGTGAAAAAAGTTTCTCCTTGGAGGCAAGGATTCTCAAGCTCCAACTCACATTCTTTGGGCACATGGCCACTAGTACTGGTGAAGGACATCATGCTTGGAAAGGTGAAAGGACAGGGCAGGAGACGGAGATCCCAGTTGAGATGGACTGACATAGTAACTGGTATAATGTGGGTAGGCGTGTCAGAATCAGTGAGAAGGGCTCAGGAAAAGGTAGGTTCAGAACTATTGTACATAGGGTTGCTATGAATTGAAGGAGATCTGATGGCACAAAGAACAAGTAAAAGAAGTAAACATTCTAAAGCATAAGCTAATTTCCAAGATCTAAGGACACATACTTCCTTGTCCTAAACAACATGCCTCTGGAAACTCTATGAACTTTGAGAAATGTCGATAGATATAGAAAGGCTTCAGGCCTTTTGTTCATAGTATCACTATGAGTTATGCTCGACTCAAAGGTAATCAACATCAACAACAACATGCATGCTTTCATTGCTCTATACATCCTATTATACTTTTATGTGTGCCTCCAAACATATTATTTTTGTTAATTATGTATTTCTGAGGGCCATATTTGTATTTTCACAGCAGTTGAAGTAAAGGGAGTCAATAGAATTATAAGATAACAGAAATTAGAACTGATGAATTAAAGATCTTTTAAAATTGAAATCATTATGGAAAGAATAGGCATGTAATAATAAAGGAGTTTCAAATGACTTTTAGTAAAGTAATAGAGAAGTAATAAATTACTTTTAGCCAAATTTAAAGCATTCTTCATTAGGAAATGGAAAAGAGTTGGCATAAATAGCTAAGGGTACCTCAGTATAGGTTCTCAGGAAAGATACTGAAGTAATTCTACAGTTATTTCTTTTAAGATCTCTATTTCTGATTAATTCAATGTAAAGAGATTTGCTTCTTAAAAATAAGCTTCTTTCAATGAGGGTAACTCATTCTACTGTTCTCAAATCCAAAGTGTGAACATGGCTTCTACATACTGAGATCAGATTAACTCCATTCATTTTCACGGGTCAGTTAAGATCAATTGATGCAAGGTGACATCCAGAGTTAAAGAGGACAATTATATGAAGTCACACATATTTCTACTAAGACCAAAATATTCAATATAGTAGTATGACTCAATACTCATTCATTTTAATATCCATATTATTTATTCATTCCAAGGCCTTCAGTACTGCATATATTTTAAAAAATATAGTTATTACCTAAGATGGTAATAGGAGTAAAGCAGTGCAGAAAGTAGATCTTCTCTTCCTATTTAAATACAAATAAACTTAATTAACCGGAAGCACAGCAGTAGAATTTTATAGTGTCCATTACATGATTGAATGGTGAACAGACTATCTATGCATTCATCTGAGAGAGGAGCTCCCTGCCAACTGGTGTCAGAAATGAAATCATTATCAGGCATTGTATAGTTGTCAAAACAATAACAAGGTTTAAGCATGATTGACTTTGGCCAAATTTGAATTGGCTCTTTAAAAGCTGAAATACTAGAGAGTGGTATTTTCATTTTTATTTTCTTTTTACATACTATCATAACCTTAAAATATCACAAGAAGTCTGTGAAATCAAATTTACTTAGTATTGTTTGTTGATCAAATTCTGGATTATGAAGAGATTTTGTAGCACAATATAAACAAAAATAAATTTTGTCAAAAAAATATTTCGAGAAATTATATGAAGATGCTACTTTCCCCTATATTATTTACATAGGATTCCATTGTTTACAGTTATGAAATCTATTGTAACAACTAATGGATGATTTTGCATGAATGAAAAAGAAAACCTCAGTGCAGGTTAGAATTCAGTCTTTCCAAGCTCTAGTGTAGTAATTGTCCCTCTCTTTGGGATCGCAGGAGTGTTACAGGTTCAACTTCTCAAAATTAATGCATGTACTATGTGAAAGAACTTGGAAAACTATCATTTAACTTATTAGTGTTAATTATTTTATTTAAAGCTATTGCTTATTAGAAAGTGTGAACAATAAGTTTCTTTATCTAAACGATCTCTATTCTATTTAAAGTACTATTTGTCCCTAATCTCAAAATGGAACCAAGGTGGTATAACACTTCAGGCTGCTAAAAGAAAGGTCAGCAATTCTAATCTATTGGTTACTCCATGGGAGAAATAGGGACTATTTCCTCTTGAAAGGATTTAAAGCTCAAGAAACCTGATGAAGGGCCATTATCAATGGCCATAGGTTTACTACCAAATTATCCATTCTTTAGCTTACACATAAAATTATAAGGTTAAATGTATGTAGATTAATTCAAATCATTATAGACATTCAAAGACAATCGGCTATCCAGAAGCAATTCCCCTGGGAAAAGTTTTAGCTGTTAAAGTAGATTTTGAGCTTATTCATGATTGTAGTTACTTATGTGTAATCAAAAAGAAGAAAGAAATGGTTACTAAAAGTTTAAATATTCTAAGGATATTTTCTTTAGCATCCACATAAAAAAAATCTATTCAAAATTATATTTAATATTTGGAAACATTAAATACCTTAACTGAGAAATTACTTCCAACATCCACAAAAGAGGGCAAAAATCTTTTAAAGAACATTTGTAATTGCTCAGGATAGATGCTAATAGATATTTTAGTAAGTATTATTATAGGATGAGCATGTTTTCAAATGGGGCCAGTCCTTGTAAAAGGTTCTTATGCTGGAAAAGGTCAGTGAAAAAGAGAGTGACTTTCAATGAGATGGTCTTACAGAGTGATTGTTATAATGAGGTCAAGCATGGCAGATACCATGAAGATGGCACAGGATATGGAAAAGTTCTGATTTATTCACAGCATTGTAATGAGTCTTAGTCGACAGGATGGCTCCTAACCATAGTATCAACATGACAAGATACAAATATTCTAGATATAATACCTAGGAAGAACTGAGGTAAAGACAATATGGCTATTGCAATTAGAAAAAACAAAAAGGAACAAGGTATATGCAATGGTTTAAAAGAGAAAGGGGAGTAAATGGGTTCAAGAAGGAAGAGGAAATCACAAGAAGAGCAGAGTTTAGTGGAGGAATGCAGGAGCGAAGAAACAGGGAAGGTGATGGAGAGATAAAAGTAAAAGATCAATAGTAATAAATTATATAAAGTAAAATGTAGAGAAGTAATTGCATAAAGCAATTTATACAGGAATAAAACAATGTATATGAATAATTGTATAAAAGTTAATGGTGGTTAAATAAATAATTGGGGGAAAACCCCCAAGAATTAAATTACAAACTAGAAACATTTGGTAATATAAATTTAAAGAAATAATAGCTCAGGAACAAGCTGGTGAATAATTGCATATACCTTGTATTATTACACAAAAAAACCCTCATGGACACTCTGTTGGAACTAATTTATAGTTGATCCACCATCAGGTCATTGGGAGGCTGTAAACTGCATGGAAGAAATTACTCATTTTCTATGGAGCTACAGGTACATTCAAATCGTCAGAGAAGCCTTTCAGTTAGCAATGCGACTCCCTTTGGAATATGCCACTAGAGATTCAAGTACTGTCTGTCTTAGTCTATCGGTAGAGATTAGTACCATTATCGTGAACAAAATAAGGTCACTATTTTCTATTTTTAAATTATCATTAACTTCTGCCTAAAAAACAGAGAATTGGAAAAATGTCCTTCAATGATCATAGGTCTAAAACCAAAGAGTTAAATGTCTAAGTAAAAGAAAATTGATTTTTGAGTCAAAATTTTTAGTGATAATAAACAATTTTATCACAGTATTTTCTTTTTTTAATTTTTTGTCATAATATTTTCTAATGCATGATGTATAATTTTAAAGAATATGTATTGTACATTGTATTTTAAGGCCATATATTCTGTTCATAATTTAGATTTAGAAGTGAGAGATCTAATATTAATAACTATGTCAAAATATTTAATATATTTATATCTTTTTATACAGAAGCATGTAATCCAGATATATTCCACATTACAAATGGAAAGATGCTTACTACTGGGACATAACTGTGTTACAATTGTTAAGCATCTTGGAAAGGATCTGATTGTTTGCTTCAATTGGACATAATAATAATAAAATACTGTGCAGTAACATTTTTGAGGTTTAGGTAGTCAAAATGAACATGTACTGTGCTTATGCAATTATTGTGTCTCTTCTTTTACAATTTAAAGTAGCATCCACTTCCTAAATAACATGCCTCTGGAAGGAAATTCTATGAACTTTGATAAACATTGATAGCAGTAGAGAGTCTTCAGGTTTTTTGTTCATAGGGTCTCTATAAGTCATCATCATCATCATCATCTTCTTCTTCTTTTTACAAAAATATGTATGTTGATGAAACAAGTTAGTGTATTTTCCTAAGTCAGAGAAAGAAAGTATTTATTCCCTATTGTGCATTTTCTCCCCCTAAAGCTATGATTCTATTAAACCATCAGTGTGGAAAATAGTTTCCCTTTATAAATGCAAGATTTCCCTATAGAAACTACCATTTTTGTTTATACCTCTTTAACTCCTTAGAAAATATAAAAATTACTTCAGGAAACTGAATAGTTTAAAGCACTTTAATAATCTATTATTCCCTAGCTATGGCTGACCTTAGGATTTCTAGATTCTTATTCTTTCAATTGCTTTATATATATATAAAGATAGATAGATAGATATAAAATGCACATCCAAGTTAGAGTATTAATTTTTTCAGAGTATTAATTTTTAATCCTATCACTTTCAAGACCAAAGTTCATGTAAGTATAATGTGTAACAGCAGAGTAGGATACGGTCATTGTTAAGTGAAATTAAGTCTGTATGACTCACAGTGATCCCAAGAAAAACGGATCTGACCCTGTCTGTCCTACGCTATCCTCATAATCTCTGCCATCCTCAAGCCCATTATTGCAGTCACTCTGTCAAACGACCTGGTTGAAGGTCTTCTTCGCCATCCCTCCATCTTTTGAAGCTGTCCCCAATATGTTTGTCTCCAATAAACATCCTCTCATAGAAACATGCCCAAAGTATGTATGTGAAATGAAGCTTCGTGTTAGGATAGAAGCATTATTAATAGAGGTTCAAACCTTGCTTTCAACACTAAATAGCTCTAAAGCTTTGAAAAACTTGTTACGCACTATGAGGCTTACATTTGTTAGTGAAAATAATTATCACCATCTTTCATATCTAGATAAAGGATTATATGTATGAACCACTTTCACAAAATATGAATTATGATATCAATAACTTTACATGTGTAATATTTCAAGGGCAGGAGTTAAACACTTGAAAGAATATAGTTAGCAGGCTAGATAATGTGTTCCATCGGAATACTCAAAATTAATGAGTCAGTTTACTAATTATCTCCGAGATATTTTATTTAAATTCTTTCAGTTATATTCTATGAAAAGCATGTTATTACTGAAATATTAATAGATTTATTATTAATATTATTAATAGATTTATTAATAAATTTCTTCATTTACACAGGTAAAACCTATTTTATATTTCCTGATCTGCCTACCTTCCCATCTCCCTTTATCTCTTTACATCTTGCCAAAAGATTTTACAAAAAACTTAATTAATTCATAGTTGGGGAAAAAAGGAAGTTCTTTATGTCCTGGGAAAGTTGGCCAAAAGAGTGGCTTTACATTATGGGATAATATTGATGACTGCCTTAGATTATACCTTCAGTATTTACAGATTTCTGCAAGAGAAGCGCACGGACTTAAGAACACCTATCCTCCCCTCCCCCCCAAAAAAAAGGTTCAGAGTTATGCTAGGAAACATAGAGGGCCAGAGAAAGAGAAGATGATCCTCTTCAAGATGAACTGACATAGTGACAATCACAGTTGGCTTGAGTCTATCAGAGAGACATAAAAATAGTTCACTATTCTTCCTACCAATCTGTTACCTTTTACTCTTCATTTTCCCTTTCTCATTGTGTTATGTATCATCAAGTTGAAACTATGTTTTGAACAACGGTAGTTGAATCTTGCCTGCTCCTATACCAACCTCATAGTCTCTGATATACTGAAATCCATTGTGATTGTCACTGTGTCAAGTCATCTCGATGAGGACCATCTTCTCTTTCTCTGGCCCTCTATATTTCCTAGCATAATATCTTCTTCCAAGAACTGGCCCTTCCTGAACACATGCACCAAGTATGTGAGATGAAATTTCACCATCCTTGTTTCTCTACTGCACTCCTTCCTAGGCAGACTTTTTGTTCTTTTCCTAGACCATCACTATCCCAAATATAAACATCTCTTAGATGTTTAGAAATACACGTACACTCTTTGTGAACACTTACATATTTATACATAAATACTTTTACCTGCTATGACTGTCTTCCATAATATCACGAGTGTATATGATAAGAGCATGAAATGGATTTACACATATTATACAATCATCACAAAACTACTCTAAGTTCTAGTCTGGTTTTAATTCCTAATACTTTAATGTTCCTATGCTCACCTAAATTGAAATTGTTCCAGGTATTCATGGATATAAAATTCCTTTTTCTGGTAAACTTAGCAATGATGCTTCCACCCCAATTTAAAAAAACACTGAGGAAGAAATTACACTGTCAACCCAAAGGTAAGTGATTGAAATTGACCAGCGGCTCTGTGGAAGAAAGATGGGCCATCTCCCATGTGATATAAAGCCTTTAAAACCCCACTGGAGGGTCAGCTATTTATTGGTTCTGACTAGATGTCACATAAGAACAACAGAGCAAAATGTGATGATTTTTTAAAGCTCATAATTTAGCTTATTTTTGCACAATTTAGAATGAAGCAGCTGTACACTTGCACATCTGGAAATTACTTTAATTGTACTTTTCTCAAGTGAGAGAGAAGAAGCTTAATTTATGTATCTGACCAAACAAATGTGTGCAAACACCTGTGCTTTATATGTAACTTTATTTGGGGCTACATAATTTTATCTCTCTCTGATTCTAGATTTTTATGTGTTTGAGTTATTACAAATGTGATTTTAAGTAGGCTTTAAATGGGAAAAAAATATAAGGAACTTGATTATTTAAGGCTACTCATTCATCTAAGAGGTGTGAAAATAAATTCCATAAGTAGGCACGGCTGATTCTGAAAGCTGAAAATACACAAAAGGCTATGTCACTTCTGTTTAATATTTGGATACAGAAAATTTAAATAAATTCTTGTCATTAGGTGACCAAAGCTTACATTTAATGTAAGATCTACTTATTTAATAAATTAGCCATTTGTCTTGAATCAGACCTTTTGAACTATTGATTACTGAAGTAAATTACTGCCTTCTAGTAACAAGCACCAGTTTCCAAATTAAATTTGTTGGCACAAAAATATGTCAACGGAAAACTCTTGTCATTATATAAATATTCTGGGTGGAGTATAACTTTGATTCATCTGCCAAAATTACAAATCACTCTTTGTTCCTATATAATTATTAATTCATTTTCAGACAACAAAGACATTACAGAAATAGCTAAACCACACATGGACAATAATTTTCTGTACATTAACCTTTTGGGAGAGTATAGTAGCTTAATCCATACAAAATTGGCGGTGATAAAAATTTGTATAGAAAAAACAGTGAATGAGCTTAGTAATGGTGAAAAAAGAATGCATGACCAGGTTAGTATACCATATTTTTATTGTTGTTTTCGTTAGGATCCCTCAAGTTGACTAGTACTCATAGCTATAACTGGCTATGTGTTTTCAGATATTGTAAACAGCACAGGAAGACATTGCCTGTCTTTATCCTGCAGTGTAGATGGTGGATTTGAACCATGTATCCTTGAGTTGCCTGCACACTAAGCCACTCGAGTTCCCTAAAAGACCCATAGAACATTCAATTTCTACCTGTCACTCTTGGTCTTACTCTGTATGTGTATGTGCAAATTTAATAACTGTAGTTAAGCTAATAGCTAAAAAGTTGGATATTCAACCTCATCCAGCAATACCACTGGAAATAGATTTGGCAGTCTCATTCAAAAAGACTAGGTCTTTGAAAAATGTCATGGTGAAAAGTTCTATTCTGATACACAAGAAGTTGGTTTAAGTCACAAATGACTCCAGAAGTATATAGCCACAAATCCAAAGGTATGTGTGCATGCCCGTATCCCTACTCATACCTTCAAAAACTGCTAAATGAGAAAATCATATCCTAGATCACTATAGAGCAAAAGAAATAAAATTGTAAATAAATATTAATGCTTCCAAATTATATTTCTGAACAGAATTGTCATAAAGCCACCTTTATAAGCCATATTTATTTTATGAATGTTAAAATATTTTGAGCATATAATATGTAGAATTTCATGCATATGATAATTTAGAACTTATTCATAGATAAGTTTATTAACTTAGCATAAGAGATCATGTGTACTATGTTTTCAGAAAGAGGACTTTTTGTTCAACTGCCCACATTCCTTAGAAAGTGCCTAAGTCTTGATATGCATGAAAAACAAGCTGCCTTTGACACTTGGCTGGTTTTCTAAACTGACTGGGCTGATCTACCCTGACTGTGACTGTGACAAATGGTGCAGGTATGTCAGAGATAGTGAGATTGGCTCAAGAGAGGACAGGGTTCAGAGGTATTGTTTACAGGGCCTCTTTGAGTCATAGTGGACTTGCTGGCACATTACAACAACCACAACCCCACCAATTATGGTTTTGGAGAGAGAAAAACCATCAGAATAGAACCTTCAATAATTCATATGAATGAATTTGTTCTGAAGTAATTCAATCTTTCTTTCTCTCTCATTAAAAAATTACTCAGGATCAATGAGAAGAGACCCTGAGAATCAGAGATGAGAATTAAGTTTGGAAAATGATTGCATGAGCCGAAAACATCCAGGATTATACTGACTGGACTACTGTCATTCCTTACTGCTTTATCAGCAAGGCTTGAAGAATAAGTGAAATATGCTCTTGCAACTAACAGTCCTTCCATAGTTCGTTGCATGTGTAAAAATATTGAGTTGAAATTGATTGCAATTTAAATATACCATGTCATTAATCTCAATCTTATATTTTAGTTTTAAACCAAAATCCACAAAACATTCATATTTTGCACATTTTTAAATAAACATGTAAATAAGAGACAATTCCTTTCAAAATCACTGCAAAGAGCAAAATTTTGTAAAACCCACATAGTCAAGGGAAAGAACTTCTTCTGGGAAATATATCCAGATGCTTTTCACTCTATGTATCTGCTGACCTCTTATGTTAGAGAGAGAAATGGAAAGTAGACACCACTTGGTCTCACACTATTTTTAAAGATGGCTGTTGTGTAACATTTCAGTGAAAGCAAAGAGGATGTAATTATAAAATTATATTTAATGAATTCTTGAGTAAATCACTGTACTTCAGAATTTCTACAAATTAGTAAAAATTTAAAATCATTAATAATATGCATTTATAATCATTCCAAATACATGAATAACCCAAATATATATTGACTATAAAATTAGCTAGATTAAAAATATTATTTTAATCTTTTAAATTAATTTAAATATTGACTGAATCCAACTAAGAATTTTTTTTAAAAAAAAGAAACATTCAATAAGTAATGTGTCACAGGGATAAAATGAGAGCCCATTACTGTTCCCCACTTTAAAAAAAAAAGTCTATGAGACAAATGTGTCTGTAAGTAGGCAAATAGGCTGCTGAATGACAAATATACCTGAAAACATCTAATAAAGAAAATTATATATATATATATATGGATATATATTTCACTATTGCTTAAATAATATTAGGCCAAAGAGTTTGCAATATTAATCCAACATGCTTAAAAGCTATTTGCTATAGCTATAGCAAATAGAAATACTTTATGATAATGCAAATACTGAACCTATAAAAAGTAAAACAACAAAAAAGCAACAAGTGCAATCCCGCTCATCCTTTATATTAAAAATATATAAATCAGAAATTATTATTCTCTTTATTCAATTTAAATTGCATTAAACTTAAGAAGATATAAAAAGTATTTGATATAATCCTGACAGTTGCTTTTCTGATAAAATAATGAAACAATGCAGCTAATTCTCTGGGAGAAGACTTAAAAATGTATTAGAAATTAATTACAAGTGGTAACTTTTTAATATTTCAAGATTTATGATATGAATGAAATATGATGATCAGTATTATTTAAATGTAAAGAATTAACTTTCATTTCAGTGCATCTTTTTCCCCCCCTAGGCAACAAAAGGTTGGTATCTTCCTAGGCTTCACTATCTCACTTTGTTACTGCAAGTCCAAGATCATCCCACATATACTAATCTTTCATGGCAGAGGTCATTGAAGTTGTGCCAAAATCCAATAATTGTGTTCTGTCAAATGTAGCAATATGTTTATCTCATTGCTGGAATTTAGACCATGTAAAACAAAGCACTTCATTTACATGATGGAGCGCTCCTCTAAAAGGCCTTGCTGTAAATATTTCTCACATTTTAAAAATTGTGAAGATATTCTTGCAGTTTTAAAAGCCCTCTTTAAAATACAGAATTAAGTTATGATTATTTATTGTTTTTCAGTGGAAGTAAAGAATGTATCTTATCTACCCGTTAAATAAAATAAACAACAAAACCAATCATAATTTAAAATGTTCCTAATTTAAACTGATGGCTACAAATTAATTTTATTTTCCTGACAAGTGAAATATTTTTCACATTTGAAGTGAAACAGATTTTAACTTTTCCACAAATGGTGGGGGATATTATGAACACAGAAAATTATTTCAGCTCATCTTCATAAACAGAATTCAGCAAGCATTGAAATATTTTTCTTTGTAAGATTAACTGCTTTTCTCAATATGGTTTTGAAAATGCCAACTCAAAGAAGAAAACATAATCATTTTGGCAAACTTATAGTCCCAAGGAATGCTAGCTAATAACTATCATTCATTGAAATAGCTAATATACTAAGAAAATGATATATTTATAATTTTTGTGATACTTACCTTTTTCTAACTTAAAAAATATATTTTCCAGTAATCATGTAGACAATTAAGTTTCTCCTATGCTCATAAGATAACATCTGTAGACACTAAAAGTTCTTCACTAATTCAAATTTACTTTGTTAAGGTTTTTAATGAACCAAGAGGCCTGTTGTTTTAAGTTGGAATATTTCTTCGGTAAGAGAACATATTCTCAGGTAAAGATATGCATATTAAGTAGATATTCTGCCAAATTGAAATATCAAGTAAAATAATGGATTTAAGGTATATTTAGAAAATAAAATAAAGATAATAATTCTTCGTGATAGGGATAAAATTAAACTGAAAACTTATATTCAAAAAGAATTTTTAAAGTGAGAATCTTGTACTCAATAAGACAGGCTATCTTCCTTTTTCTGCACCTGTTTGATAATTGTAAGTGATAAAATGTTCCTTTTTCTGAGTAATTTTTGAAAATGTATCATCTATATTAACTCCCGCCTTTAATAACAACAAAGATTACATTAACTAAGAATTCTCTAGACTCAAGCAGAAACAGAGCACAAAGCCAGGAAGATTTCTCTAAATAACAGATATGTATTGCCTTGTACCAATTCATGATGTCTATGTATTTTAATGTCAACTGACAATATAATTTCAAACACTATACACCTTAAATCAATTCACAACAAAATGCATTCAGTATCATAATGCAGTTTAGAGCAGAGGAGCATAATACACACACACACAAAAATGGAACCAAAAGAAATCAAGATGCATTTTTCTAATCTTGAAGGTTTTTCTATGACCTGTTACATTCTACAACATTTAATAATATAGAGACTATAAATATAATGACAAATATATGATAAATCTATCTACAAATAGATATGTTAATTAGCTCATAAATTCTGTTGGGTATACTTAGACATTCATCAGTATTTTAAAGGTATTTATAAGTATAAAATAAAGTTATATTACAAAAGATTGTAATAAACTAACATTAAGAACAATATAGTACTTAGGGCTGTGATAAAATGTCTCAATAAAATTAGTGCAGTCTAAATTCTAATTTCCTATTTTTGTGTAATCTGAAATCAATCTAGTTTAAATATTTAAAGCTATTTCTCTAATAGGACATTAAAACTTTCAGTTTGCTAATATCTGATTATTACAGTATTTCAAAACAATATGTAAACCTAACTTTTAAAACACTAAAGAATAACATCATGTATAGCAGATTACATGACAAAATTTATTATAAGAACATCAAAATTAATAACATTCCTAAAGCTTGAATGGGCCTTCAAGCTCCAGAATTTCTTTCATGAACCTCATCCTTTATATTGTCAAACAGCCATCAGCTATAGTTATTTAAAGTTATTTGGCTATATTTACGCAGCAAACAATTCTAGTATAAGATTTGTTATAAATACCAAAGTGCCAATACAGTTTATACAGTTGTATGAAAAACATGAATACATTTTAAAATTTCAAGAGATATCATATTTTAACATACCTAAAAATTATATGATTGTATTAAGTTTCATTGTACATACAATATAACTTTAAGAAAATTTCATTACTTACAGTTGCCTGAGTATTACTTACAGAGGTTAACAGTTTATGAATTCAGCTCTTATTTATCTTGAAGTATTTTGAAAAACCTTTTTGCACTGTGTACTGCTCATGGAGAAGAAAAACGACCAACCCTACCCTACACTGCTGAGGGGGAAAAAAATCGGACAATTCTTCTTTAAAAGTGCTCTTGTTCTAACCTATTTTAGGTGGAAACAAGCGACAAATTCTTAATGATAGAAACAATCATGAGAAAAAATAAAAGAAAATACTTGTTTCATATTTGTTGTATAAAGTCATTTTGACATGCCTACACAACTGGTTGTGGCAGCTTTCTGACATGATTTCTAATAAAAGAAAAAAAAAGGAAAGAAAGAAAAAAAAATTGCTCCAGGTTCTTTAGAGAAAGCTTGCTGCTGGGAAGTTGATTTTGGCCAAGTGCCAAAATCATGTGCAAAGGGGCCTCATTAGGGATTCATGGCAGCCTTCAGCACTAACAAAAAATGTGACCCAACAGGCTAAATCAGCGACTAAAATTAAAAAGTAAGAGACAAAGACAACTTACTTAATATTCCTTCCAAAGCAACATTATACTTTTTTTGGTAATTAAACCCTTGTTAGCCTAATGTAGTGTTCCTTTGTCCTTAAATGATTATACAATTACTCTTTAAAACTTGTCAATTTCCCTACTAAATCGGTGGTACTTTGTGACGATTTTGCTATATAGTAAAACTCTATATCCACCATAATCGGTTCAATAGCAGAAAAGAAGATACTAAATGTGAAGATCACAGTAGTCCCTTAAAATTTAAATAAACAAACAAAACAAAAAAAATTAAGCAAGCGATCCTCAGTACCTTGTAAACTTCTACAAAGTAAACGCGCTCCTTCTAAACTCGGAATTTATGATTAACCTTCTTACTGTCTAACTTTCCCCTCTCCCCAAAAAGTAGATTTGATACTCAGCCTTACCTAGATGTCTTCTGGCTTTTCTGCAGATCAAAAAGTTTTCTGCCTAAGCACACAGATATTCTTTCACAAACCATAAAGGCCCTTTTATGAATCCAGCACTGTAACAGGCTGCTTTCCACACCACGTTGAAAGTCTAGTGCGTCAGCTCTCGAGATAAAATACATTGCTAAAACACAATTAGTGGGAGAGAATGTCTACTGGAGAATGTATTTTAACGAAAGAAGGAAAAGAAACTGCTTTGGAAAAAAAAAAAGTAAAGAGGGTGCGGTCATATGTTAGATTTTGCCTGAGAAAAGGGCCCTGCACTGCACTAGTACCTAAATACTAGCAGAAGCTGCCTGGGAAGAGAGCCAATGGAAGGACTTTGTTTGACCCAGCTGTCAATCTCCCCTGAAGCCGTGCGCCAGACTAAACACTCACACTATTTTAACTCAAATCAGGCTACAGCAGCTGTTTGCTTTCCGGCTCTGAGCTCTGCACCCACCAAGGCCTGTGCAGTTCACCCTGTGAGCTCGGCTGGCTGCCTGGCTCAAATCTGTTCCAGGTTGGGATTTGTCATTGGAGAGCAAACTGTAGCTCTCTTCCTTATGGTAAATATGGATAGTTTGTTGCTCACCATTTGGATTTGGCGGTTCAGACTAGTTTAATTTTTTTTAAAAAAAGAACGATAGTTTATATCATGAGACAATTTCAATTTAAACGTAATATGATTTCAGACATAACTTTGAAATTCTAACCTAAACTCTTGTCAGGGGTTTAATTTAACACTGCCTGTGTGTATGGCAATTAACAAGACTCCAACAATATCTTACAAAGATGGGACCCATTTATCCTAATCCAAACCTCTTTCTTCAACCTCAGCTAGATGGAAAGTGGACATCAGAGAACCAGAAAGACTTCTGCCATTCCAAGAATTGGTGCTGAGCTCTCTCTGCTCTGCAGAGGTCCCCCAGAATGAGAGCTTGAACACACCTCACATAAAGGATACCAAGTAAGGTTTTCTGGAAAGATGGGCAGACTAGGCAGATGGCAGTCCAGAGTTTCTACAACTAAGATACCAGAAGAAAAAAAAAAGTTTACAGATACAGATGATAATTTTGGAACTCTTGAGTATCAAAATAAATAATGGTGAAGTAGTCATAACATCAATTAAAGGAAGAAATTGAATGAAAATATTGACTAAAGAAGCTTCAGTGACTTAGTCTCTGGGTAGTGTGCTGTTAAAAGCCTCTTCGGAGGTTCAAGTCCATCAGTGGGTCTGCGGGAGAATATGGCAGTCTCCTCCAGTGCAATTGACATTCTCTGAAAACCTATTGGAGGGTCAGCTATGAGTTGGTATCCACCTAATGGCAATGAGGTATCTTGGGGTGTTGTTTTTCTTTCTAGACCTCACATAGTGTAGTGATTTTGAACTTTTGCAAGTAGTTGGTTTTTTTTTTTTAATCAGCATACAAACCCAGGATTAGAAAACTGTCCACCCAGGCAGCTGGCTCATGACAAGAAAGGTCCAATCCCCCCATGTTCTCCCTACTTATAGGGAGTCAGGGGAGTGGCTTTCTCTACATTACTCATCAAGGATCTACCATATTCCTTGGCCTCTCCATAGCATCCAGCTCTGCCCAAGGACCCACAGATAGACTTGTGTTATTGTTTATTTGTTGCAGAGAATACACAAAGCTTCACAGAATTTCAGAGGAAATCCTGTTTATCTCCTGGTGTCAGTGGAGTATACTGTTGTTGCTGTTGTTGAATACTGTGTAGACGGAATCAACCTATATAGCTGCCACTCCAGTAGGTTTTCAGAGGCAACGAATCGTATAGGAGAAAAATGTCCATCTTTTTTGCTGATGGAGCAGTGGGTGGATTTGAAGAGTATGCCTTAAGGTAAGAAGCACTTTTTAACCTACAGCTAGCCCCTAGATTGGAAGAATCATCATCTTTGACTGTAACCCTCATCTCTTATGGCCCTTCTGATTGGAAGAAGTAGCCTTTGACTAGATCCACCTGTAGAATTCAAACTCTGGCCTCATTATGTGCATTCTGGGCTCTACACACTCTTTAATCATATTCATTGTTTCTTGTGGACCTGTGCAGTATGCTGTCCTTGGCCATCCCTAGGTTGGCAGTGACCATTGCTGTCAGGCACTCCTATAGATCTAACATCAAGTCTAGTGTCAGATAAATAGTATTTTCACAGAAGGAGGTGCATGTGTTCCTTCAGCTTAGGCTGGGATTGTGTGCCCTATCAACTGCCAACTACAGACTATCTCCTAGTTTGGCATCATGTGGGTGAGGCTCTGTGTATGTTCCACCTTGTGTACTCTCTACCTCCTTATGAAGGCAGAGTGGGCCATTTTTGGCTGGATGTCCATCCTGCATCATCCCCTAACCTAGCACAGAAATTATCTGTAGCCAGGCAGACTCCTCTGTACACATCTAAGGTAAACAGAGACTTGATCCCAGGCTAGGCGTTCCACCACTTAATATCACCTAGGCTAGCAGAGGTACTGGTATAAGGGCAGTAAAAGCTCTGATCTTGGCTTAGCTCATTATTTGCCATAATTCAGCCTTATTTGGGGACCCCAGATCTTAATCTTTCACTAGACTAGCATAAACTCCATTCCAAAGCAGGTATCTCGCCTCCACCAGCTATAGTTGTGGCAAGAACAACCATAAAAGAAACCAAAGCCCCAACATTGGTACAGCCTACCCTTTGGTTTCTTTTTTCACTCTCTCATTTTTTGTTTCTCATTCTTTTACAAGGTTGAGATTTACTGGGGCACTTTCCAATTTCTTCTAACAAAAGAAGAACAAACTCTCCTTTTATTGTCATTTACATTTTTCCAGTCTTTTTTGTTGTTGTTTATTTCCCTTTTCTATCCCTTTTCTTCTTTTTGTACCCTTCCAATGCTTGATTTTCCTTTAACTGTCTACTCTACTCCTTTTTTTTTTTCATGAACCAGTTGAGCCATGAAGACTGCAACAGTACCACAGAGGGAACAGCATACACAACCATCCTCTGTTATTTTCATCAGACCAAAAGAGGTAAATTATGGAGACACATTGATGCTGCTAAATCAGATATATAAAATAAAAATAATGCAAGGGTAATACCACAATGTCTTGAAATAAACAGATGACTTCAAACCACACACATACATATGAACAAAATAATTTTGTTAAAAACTAAAGACAGACGATACATCAAAGAAATAATCCATCATGACCAAGTGGGATTCATAACAGGCATGCAAGGATGGTTCAATATAAGAAAAACAATTAATGTAATTCATCACATCAACAAGGCAAAGAACAAGAACCACATGATCCTATCAATTGATGCAGAAAAGGCCTTTGACAAAATCCAACACCCTTTCCTGAT
>NW_006399831.1:11913674-11938926 GCF_000299155.1 Elephantulus edwardii | reverse complement strand
GGGGAGAAGGGTACAACAATGAAGGAATGGAATTCCAAAATCTCTAGATGTTCATTGAAATGAAAAATGAATAAATTAAAATATTTTTAAAAAATGTATAAGCGAAAAAGGAATTAATAGCAAAGAAAAACAGCAGAATTTCTCTAAATAAAGAGGCTTACAAACAAAACAAGCAAAAAAAAAAACCAACCTAAGGACAGGACAAGTTGTCACAAACAAGTGACAAATTACAGAAACATAAAATCTTTAAGAAGAAAGTTGTTAGTGTCAATTTCTAATAAGTATATAAAAATTATGATAGTTATTTTCAACAGATTGAGAAAATCAGAGAAAACACAGACAAAATTCTCAAAAAATTGAAAATCGATACAATATGAAATTAATAGAGTAACGGAAAAATAGGATCAATACAAAACCATCAAATTGTCATTCAAAATACTAAAACTAGAATTTGAGAAAGAAAGAAAACATTAGGGGGGAACCCACCCAGAATTTAATTAATGGAACTCAGAACTAGGGGGATGGAAAACAAATCCCTCAATTTTAATCTAAGAACAATTAGAAAATTCTAAGGAAGTAAAATGAAAAAGAACTATGTAGGGCACCTTTAAGTCGAATAAGTTACGTGTGATGGAATATTTAGAACAGGAAGAGATGAAAAAAAGTAGAGAAAAAATAATTAAACATAGAGCTGAAGGTAGTTATAGAGAAAATTTACTAGCTTTATGTATAATAGACTGAAAGATTCAAGAGCAGATGTCATGATATTATTGTATATTAAGTGAACTATTGTTTTGCTGCAATTAAAATGCTCTTTCACATACCTACACACACACACATAGCTTCAAACACATTTTGAAGAATATAATTTGATTCTCAGAAACTCTGTGAACTTAAGTACAATGTTAAGAAATGATTTTGGGGGGTTTTGTACTTGGGATCCTTTAATTCCACTACAAGAAAATATCCAACATGCCTTTTCTTTCCTAAATGGTTTATTATGATTTAATGATCAAATTAACTATTAAAAATGAAATTCCCTCTGTATTTTCAGAGAAGCTATAAAAATTGGTTTTAAAGAGTATTCTCTTACACTAGTTTCACATGTGGTCCTTAGATAGTGTACATTAGTCCATTTATGTAATATCTAAGAAAAAATTAATGAATTGTCTTACTGTTGGAGAAAATCTGATTCTATATCAAAATGTTTTATTTGCTTCAACAGAGAATTTAATTTGTGGTGGAAGTGTACATTATACATAATTTTCAGAAAAAGAGGAAAAATTACGTGTTGGCCAAAATTTTATATACAAGTCCTACCGAAGTTAATAATGAAGGGAACTATAACATAGAAGGCACTCATTCATGACCCCCTTTTCACGTTCAGATTTTTAACAAGAAAATTGTGCTTACTCTTTGGTGTACAGTGAAATAGTGTGAACATGATTGATAGGTACAAACTTTTAATTATGGAATAATAAACGTCTAGCTTTTCCTTTATAGTCTTTAAGTGATTCAAATAGTTAAGCTGAATGCTTATAATTGGTAAGCATAAAATTGGAAATTTTAAAATTCAACTTTACTCAAAGATGGTTCAGAAGAAAGATTATAGCCACTGAAAGCCCTGTGGAATGAAATTCTACTCCATAACACATTGTGTAAACCTGAGTTTGACAGCAACTATTTTGTTACCTTTTCCCCAAGCAATATCATATGAAAGTTTTGATTTGAAAAATTCCTTATGTCCAGAAAATATATGATCAAGATCAGAATTCCACATCAAGAATAAGAATTAGAATTATTAATAACTCAGTAGGGTTGTTGTAATAGGGATTTAGGTGCCATCAAATTAATTGATTTATATCAATTCTATGCCCATCAGAATGAACTGTGCTACCAGATTGTGCACCATCGTCAAAATCTCTGCTTAAACCTCTATGCTTAAACCCACTGTTGAAGTCATTGTGCCAACCTATTTTATTGAAGATTCTCTTCTCCTTCAATGAATTTCTAATTTTACAAATTAAAAGTATGTGAGACAAACTCACATATTCTTGTTCCTAAGGAACACTCTAGGTGCACTTTTTCCAAGACAGAGTTGTTTGTTGTTTTGAATGTTATTTGTGTAGTCAATATCCTTCTAACGCCACAATTCAAAAGCATAAATACTTCCACAGTCTTCCCTTCTATTATCCAACTTTGACACGTATGTGAATGCAATTGAAAAATTCACAGTTTGAGTCAAGAGCACTTTAATCTATAAAGTAACATCTGCAGGGAGTGGACACCAAAATAAGATAAAGAAAAAATGTGGTTGTCTGGGAAGAAGTCTGGAAAATGGTAAATAAAGCATATTTGAAGCAGTTCAAGATAAGAAAAAATAAATCTGAATATCCCAAAGAAAAATCAGATTTTTTCCAAACAGTTATAAGATGAAAGATCCACTTACATGATGGTGAAACAGCAAGATGGTTCTGGGGAAAGAATTGAAGTAAAAATAAGTATATTTGCTAGTTGTAGTTGGCTTAATTCTTAAATTGTTCTTAAAGGTTCCCACATGCTTTTTTATATTTTCTTCTATAGTTAAAGTTGAACCTGTGAAATGGATGGGACAGTTACAGTGTTAATTAGCTTATCAACATATGAGTCTATGATATTGTCAAGTAAAGTGATGAGAGTGAACCTAGAAGACAAGAAGTTATGAGTAAAGTAATACACTCGCCCAGATGGTTAAGAGAAAATACACTGACAACACTACCAAAAAAAAAAGATGAGGAGTCACCTCTCATTATGATTTTACAGCCTCAAAAACTAGATGGAGGGTCATTATGAGTTCCAATTCAGTGGCAGTGAGTTTTGAGGTTTTGAATTATATTGATGTAAATATTTGGGGGAAAAAACCAAACAAATGATAACTGTTGTTGTTGATAGCCTTTGAGTCAAGCACAATTCATAGTGACCCTATGAACAAAATGCTTAAAGCCCCTCTACAACTTTAGATATTTTTCAAAGTTCGTAGAGTTTCTGGAGGCTTGTTATTTAGGAAGCAGATGCAACTCCTGCTTCCAAACCTGTCAGAGGGAGTAGTGGCAAATATGAGATGGAGAAGAATTAAAATAATGTATGTGTATACATCACCATATGAGCATAAGTGAGTCTCTTCAAACTTTACAGTATGGGAAAGGAGAAAAAAGGTAAATCTGCAGTGAAGAAATCAAATACTGACATAGGCCAGGTTTTCAAGGTTAAAATCAACAGTGGTTATGTTATAATGAAGGTATCCAGTCTTGATATTACGTTGTAAAAGTGATGTTTTATCTCTGTGGTCTTTCTCTCAGCAATGTATAATAAGCATGAGAAAAATTTCATTTGAGAGGCAGCCAACAAAACAGGATAAATAATAATGAAAATTGTCAAAGTAATAACAATTGCCTGAGAATAGCCTCAGAATATTCTGAGAATTGTGACAGCATAGAATTGCAATGTGGTTTCCTGGATCCTGAAACAATAAAAAGCCTTAGTGGAAAAACTGAGGAAATTTGAATATAACATAGACTGTTTTTCATTGGCATTGAGTTGGAAATGACCCTTAAGCCAGTTTCCAGAGGCTGTAAATTACACAGGAGAAGACAGTCTATCTTCGCTGTGGAGGTGCCAGTTGATTCAAACCAATTGCCTTTGTGTTGAAAGCATAACTCTCTATTCACTAAAGCACTATGGTTAGTAAAAATACACCAGCCCTGTTTCATTAAATGTGACAATATGCCATGTTAATCTAAGTGGAAAGCACCCTTGGTGGTTCGGTGTTTAAGGTCACAGCTGCTAAGTAATATGTTGGTGTTTGCAGCAATCTACTTCTTCAAGATTGCCTTGGAACACTGTTGGAGAACTTCTACGTTATTCTGTAGGGTTTCTCATTCACTCATTGCTATCTAGTTGGAATCTGTTCATAATTGACTCTTCATTGGGTTTCTGAGACTCTAATTCACACAATGGAAGTAACCTGTTTTTCTCTTGGAGCGGCTTGTGAACTCAAACAGCCAACAAGGTTTAACCTTTAGAGTTGTTGTTGTACCTTAGAGTTGAAACTGACCCATAGCTGTTACCTCCCAACCCACAGCAGGTTTTGAGAGGCAATTGATCACACAAGAGGAGACTGATTATTCATCTTTCTCCTGTGGAGCAGCTAGTGGAGTAACAGTGAAATTCCCTACAAATTTAGGCCATAGTTCCCCCTAAGGTCATTTGCTACTGCTTGCAATCAAAGCCTACTCACTGCTGACAGACTAGGGGAAAAGAGCTATTCTTCCAACCAGAAGGCACACAGATCAAATCCACCAGCTTCTCTGTGGGAGAAAGATGGGCAAGCTCTTCCCTTGCTATTTACTGCCTCTGAAAATCTACTGTAGGGTCAGCTAAAAAGTCAGTTCAGGTTCACACAAGAGATAGCCCATCTTAGGTACAGAAGCATTAGAGCTGAACTGTGTGCCTTTAAGTTGGCAAATTCATTTCCTACCATTAAACTACCAGAGTTGGAATCCTTTGGCCATTGCATTTGCTAAAAATCAAATATTAACCAACCAACACATAGCGTTCTTCTAGCCACAGTTTGGCTTGGGATAAGATGAGCTAACTCTGTCCAATATCACCTCTTGAAAAGGAGGCATTTAAGTCTCTCTGAGTCTGATTTTTAAAGGTATGGCTGAACCACGTCTGAGAGAAAGCCAATATTACAAAGAGTACAGCAGAGAAAAATGGCCACCTGTATCTCAAAAATGGAATTAAAACATAGTCCTTTAAGTTACATGACTACATAAATTTTCTTATTGTTTAAGCCAGTATGTGATTGTTTTTCTTTTACCTGCCATGGAAAATACTGTGGCTGCTGTGCTAACACAGTCTTGCTTCATGTACAAAGAAAACAGAAAGGTAATCTTCAATTAACAAGAACAATGAAATTATACTCTTCTTAAGAAGATTATATAAAGCATGCTAATTAATGAATGAGAGGATCAAAATTAATAACTCATAAGGCTGTCCTTATTCAAGTTGAACATAGAATTCTGGAATTCAGATGGAATTTGGACTAGGAAATCTTCCCTAAGATATTATGCTTCTTTTTTCTTCTCTTTTACTAGTATTAAGAAATAGAATTGATGTAACCCATTCTTCATAGTGCAATGGTTGATGACTCCTTTAAACAAGAGAGTGCTGTTATAGTGTAGTATTTGCTAACAACTGCAAAACTGTGTACAGATTAAAGACTTTGTGTCAAAATTATTAAACAACAGTCTTTTAACTTATATGTTGTCTTTATTCCCATAGTAAAATATTGAATAGCATTTTAGTGATAAATTATTTTAAATAGTGTAATATCACTCCATCTCATAGTGACCTTATGCACAATAAAATGAGGCATGCATAACTAGGAAAGTCTAATAAAATTCTAGTTCACTAAGTCTAATATCACATTTCTATGGATGTGTCTATAATTATGTTTCAAAGTTAGTTGATGTGGAATAATCTTATTTACATAAGAAAAACAGCAGTTACTATCATTGTGTTATTAGGTAACTTTGAGTAGAGTATGACCCATAGTCCCCTATGAACAACAGATCTGAACCCTGTCCTATCCTGTGCTCTCCTCACACTTCCTGAAACACTAGAGCCCATTGCAGCAGTCACTGTGTCAGTCCACCTTGTTGAGGGTCTTCCTTTCTATCTTTACACTCTATCTTTCCACACACATGATGTTCCTCTCCAAGAAAGAGTTTCTCCAGACACCCTACCCTAAGGATAAAAGGCAAAACTTTATCATCTTTGCCTCCAAGGAGCACTCTGGCTGCACTTCCTCCAAGACATATTTGTTCTTTTGGCAGTCCATAGGATGTTCAGTAATCTAGTACAATACCACAGCTCAAAGACACCAATTCTTATTCTGTCATGCTCATTCATTGTCCAGCTCACAGATGTATAGCAAGTGTTCGGAAAGATTATGGCCTGAATAAGATGCACGTTAGTCCTCAAACTGACATCATTATTTCTCAATAATTTGGAGAATTCCCTAACTGCAGACTTTTCCATTGCCTTAGATCTCCTGGCTTCCTGTATGCTTGTACCAAATGTGTTGTTATAGATACAAGTAAGATGAGACCATTGAAAACTTCAATCTTTTCTCCATCTATCATGATGTTAGCTATAGGGCCAATGTTAAGATTTTTTTGTTTCCTTGACATTGAGATGCAATTCACACTGAAGGTTGTATTCTTTGATCTTCTGCAGCAAGTGCTTCAAGTCCTAGGCACTTCTAGCAAGCAAGGTTGTGTCATCTGCATAATGCAGTTTATTGATGAGTCTTCCTCCAATCTTGAAGCCACATTCTTTATAGAGTCCAGCTTCTTGAATAATTTCCTTAGGATACAGTTCGAGTAGATATGGAGAGAGAACTCTATTAGCCATACTAATTATTTTTAAAATACTCAAATCACAAAACCAAAACTCACTGCCTTCAAGTCAGAATCAATTTATAACAGACCTCCCTGTGGGATTTCAGAGACTATGAATCATATAGGAAGGGATTGCTCATCTTTCTCCTGAGCAGCTGCAAGTGGATAGATTATTTCTTTACTTCTCACTACTCCAGCCTAAAGAAAGAAATACAGTATCATCTCTATCACATAGATAGTGAATTTAGCATAGAATGCTTAAATATTGTTCAAGTAAGTGTGCAAACAGAATCAAATCCAGCATGATAGTCTAAATTCCAGATCACTGCCTATACTATTTTAAAATAATCTTTATGTTGTAACTGTGTGCCATAGATACCAATTCATAGGAAGCCTAATGTAAGAAAGGACCTACTTATCAGGCTTATTTGGGCGTAATCTTTACAAGAGCAAATTGTCAGTTCTTTTCTCCCACAGAGCCACTAGTAAGTTCATGCAACTTTAACTCTTCAGATTAAATACTTAAGAGTCTCCATACATTTTTAGAAACTAAAAAAATCACAATAATACAAACTTATTTTAATATTAAGGTGCACTATACATGAATATTAATAACCCGGCATTTTGTTGAAGCTCAAGTATAGAAATAAAATGTAGTGAAATGCCAAGTAGGCTCTCTCAGAGAGAAGTGACTGATGGTAAACAGACTCCCAACATTTATGACAAGATCTTTACCACCACATTCCTAAAACCACTCAAATTACTGCACTTTCCATTCATAACCCTCAGTTGAAGTCTGAAATATTCCATAAAAACTCGTTGTCATAGAATTTATTCAAACCATCCAACAGAGTAGAACAGATCCATATGGTTTTCATGGCTGTAAATTTTTACAAAAGCAGATGGCCTCATACTTTTCTCATGGAACAACTGGTGAGTTCCAATCACTAGCCTTTTAGCTAATAGCTTAACGCTCTACCACAGAATCACCAGGAATCCTGAAGTACTTAATAGTGGTGACATAAAACCCATTAGAATTCTGATATGTCTAGTAAATACTTTAAAATGCCATACAAAATACATCAATGGTTGATGATATTTAGGGTTAAAACTATAACAATTAAAACAATAGCAAAATATGTTTGCTTTTTAGAAAATAATTCTACTATAGTTTTCATTTTTCAGTCAAAAAATACTCACTCATAAACAAAACCAGTGAATAGAAACATGAACAGATATATAGGTATAAACCCATAATTATCAATTGTCCTCTCACAATATAATGTCACATATACCATCACTGTGATTACACATAGGGAGAACAGATATCAACAATGTCACCATCAGGGACATCAGCCAAAGGGCAAAGAATGCTATTTGTCTTGAAAAATTATCCATCTCTAGGTAAACTTTGTTAATCAGCCCTCAGACAGCCAGTGCCCTAACACTGTCCCAGGCTCTGTTCACCAATGAAAGCCCCTATACCCTTCCTCTTGAATAGCCATCCTGTGCTTCAAAAATCATACTTCCTGATGGGGATACATTTAGACCCAAACTGTAGTTTCTCTACTCGTTTACTCATCACCATCAACTTGGAACTGACTCATAGCTGACAGCTCAATGAGTTTTCAAAGGCTGCAAATCACATTGAAAGAGATGGTCCATTTTCCTCCCACAGAGAAGCTACTGTTTCAAACCACTTCTTTTGGTTAACAGCATAACTCCCTATGAACTATGCCACAAAAACTCATTTCCATTGGGTGGCTAATTTTGGCAAACCCTAAGCAAACTCCTAGGGAACTCTGGTGACCAAGTTCACCAGAAGTTGCTCTAGGAAGTTGAACTACTAACTCAGTGGTCTAGCTTTTCCAGTGGATTGAGTCAACAAGTGGCCTAATGAATAAGAAGTTGTGCTGTCAACCCAAATGTAAGCAATTTGAATTCATAAGCTGCCACACAGGAGAAAGATGAACAATCTCCTTCTGTGTGATTTATAGCCTCTGAAAGCACAGTGGAAGGTCATTTATGAGCAGATTCTGGTTCAAAGGCAATAAGAGAAAGAGAAAGACCCTTAGTGAGAGAAAGATATACTTGTGTGTGTGTATGTGTGTATGTGTGTGTGTGTGTGTGTGTGTGTACATGTGTGTTGTTGTTAGGGGCAATTGAATCAAGTATAACTCACAGTGACCTTATGAACAACAGATCTTAACCCTGTCCTATTCTGTGTCATCATCAAGCTTTGTGATATAGTAGAGACTACTGAGGCAATTATCAAGTCAATACACCTGGTTGAGGGTCTTCCTTTCCTTTGCTGACCCTCTGTATCTCCAAGAATCATATCCCTCTCTAAGGAATAGCTCCTTCTAGCAACATGACTAAAGTATTTAAGGTGAACTTTATCATCGTGAATCTTTGTCATTAAAAGTAGGCTGGGGCCTGAGAGCCTCTTTTTTGAAGCAGATAGAATCCAGAAGGTATGTCTGTTTTATTTAATTAACAATCAGTTGTGGGCTGAGAGCTGCTGGTTTAAACCAATTAGAATCTAGTGGGTAGGCCTTTGTGATTAAAAGTTGGTCAGGTAACAAGAGCCTGTGACCCTCAGGCCTGATTTGAAGACTAAATATATAATAATATGGTGTGTCAAATGATAATAATTATTTGTTAAAATAATAAGTGACAGTAATTCTGATTTTTATTTTCCAAGGATTCTGAGGCTCCGTCTAACATAATTTGGACATGTAGTGAGGAGAGACCGGTCTTTGGAGAAGGACATCATGCCTGGGAGGATGGAGGGACAGCACAGGAGGGGAAGGCCCTCTATGAGGTGGATTGATTCAGTGACTGGGATAATTGGGATGGGAGTGTCAGAGACAGTGAGACTGGCACAGGACAGAGCAGAGTTTAGGGCTGTTGTACATAGGGTCACTATGGGTCGCAAGCAACTCGACGGCACATAACAACAACAACATAACATATCATGACAAACTGTGGATGTATCTGAGAAAAATGGGAATCCCAGAACACTTGATTTTTCTAATGTGAAACCTAGACTTGGACCAAGAGGCAGTCGTCAGAACAGAGCAAGGAAACACTGGGTGGTTCAAAATAGGGAAAGCTGTATGCCAGGGATGTGTCCTATCTTCGTACCTTTTCAACCTGTATGCAGAACAGATTATGGGCTCTATGAGGGAAAGGGTGGCGTCAGGATTCGTGGAAGATCTATGAACAATCTTCGTTATGCAGATGACACAACCCTGCGTGTTGAAACTGAGGAGGACCTGATGTGCTTGCTGCAGAGGGTCAAGGACTGCAGCCTTCAGTATGGATTGAGGCTCAATGTCAAGAAGACAAAGATTCTCACCACTGGACCAATTGGCAGCATCAGGATGGATGGTGAAGAGATTGAGATTGTTCACAGCTTTAGTTTGCTTGGCTCCACAGTCAACACTCTTGACACCAGTAGCCAGGAAATTAAAAACATATTGCGATGGGAAAGTCTGCTGTTAGGAACCTCTCCAGGTTACTGAAGAGCAATGGTGTCACTCTGGAGACTAAGATGTGTCTAATAAAGGCGATGGTCTTTGCAATCATGTGTTATGCATAAGAGAGTTGGACAATGACCAGTGAGGATAGAAGGAGAATTGATGCCATTGAGCTGTGGTGCTGGAGAAAAGTATTGAACGTACCATGGTCTGCCAACCAAACAAACAGATTCAGCCTGGAGAGGGTTAAACCAGGCTGCTTCTTGGAGGCAAGGACTCTGGGGTTTCGTCTGACATACTTCGGATATGTTGTAAGGAAGGACTGATCCTTGGAGAGGAACATCATGCTTTGGAGTGTGGAGGGACAGTGTAGGAGGGGAAGACCCTCTATGAGGTGGATTGATTCAGTGACTGGGGTAATCGGGATGGGTGTGTCAGAGACAGTGCGATTGGCACAGGATAGAGCAGGGTTTAAAGCTTTTGTACATAGGGTCGCTGTGAGTCGCAAGCGACTCAAAGGCACATAACAGTAACAACAACATAACATGTGAACCTATTTAATATTTATTTAATACTTTTACCATGCAGAATATGTTTAATATTACTATTCATCTAATTTAAAAATAAAGCCCTCATGATATTTGCATTTTTTATATTTTATGTTACATATGTAGGAATCTGAGATTTGGAGCATTTAAAGTACTGACAAGAAATTTACAGTGTATAAAATTATAAATTATTAACAAATCATTATATGAATACATATTATTTACACGCATCCAAGTCCAGTGATTACCATTATCTTTCAATTATATACAACAACATCCAGTGCAAACAAGGAAGAAATAGAAGATTTCTATCAACTTTGTAGTCAGAAATTGATCTAATATGTAGTCATGATGCATTAATAATGATAGGTGACTGGAATGCAAAAAATGAGAACAGTGAAGAAGGATCAGTAGTTTAAAAACACAGACTTGGTGACAGATATGGGGCTGAAGATAGAATGATAGAATTCTGTGCAATGATTTATCCACTGTAAATATGTTTATTATATGTTATATAAACATAGATGAAAAGCAAGGATTTCATCTGATGATCTGCACAGGAATTATATCAATTATATCTGTGAAAGAATCTTTGGATAAGTTTATTATCAGCTATGAACACTCGGCCAGATGATGATTATGGAATTGACCCCAACTACTCATGTTCAAGTTCAAACAAAAGCTAAAGCAGGTTAAAACAAATACACAGAAATGAAAATTTAACCTTGCCTCTATCCCAGCTGACTTTAAAAACCTTCTCAGGAATGAGATTGAGGCTTTGAACACTAATGGATGAAGACCAGATGAGCTGTGGGAGGATATCCAGAATATCATCCATAATGAATGATCATTACAAAGACAGAGAAGAAATAAAACACGGATATGGATTTTGAAACAGACTATGAATATTGCATAGATTTCCAAGAAGTGAAAGCAAAAGGAAGAAATCAAGAAGTTAAAGAGATGAACAGAAGATTTCAAAAGGCAGCTTGAAAAGACAAAACAAAGTATTATAATAAGATGTGCAAACTCTTGGAGTCAGAAAATCAAAAGTGCTGAACTCACTTGACGAAAAAGAACTAAAAAATAAATTCAAGCATTAGGTTGCAATAATTCAGGATGTTTTGGGAAGAATATTGAATAATCCAGGAAGCATTAAAAGAAGATGGAAGAAGTGTATAGTGTCACTATACCCAAAAGAATTGGCTGACACAGGATTTCATGAAAATCTTATGATCAAGAAATAATGGTGATGAAGGAAGAAGTTCAAGCTTCTCTGGAGGAACTTGCAAAAAACAAGGCCTGGGAATTGATGCATGCCAATTCACATATTTCAACAAACAGATGGTTCTCGGGATATGCTAACCGGGTTCTGTCAAGAAATCTGACCTAATCTGTCAAATCTACCTAGCCAACTGACTGGAAGATAACCATTTTTTTTCTCAACATGTGATCTCACCGTGTGTGGAAATTATTGAACAATATCACTAATATTACACACAAGCAAAATCCTACTTAAGATTTTCCAAAAACAACTGGAACAGCACATTAACAGAGAACTACCAGAAATATATGTGGACCATAACAAACTGTGGCTGACTCTGAGAAGAATGGGAATCCCAGAACACTTGATCGTGCTAATGCGAAACCTGTACTTGAACCAAGAGGCAGTCGTCAGAACAGAGCAAGGAAACACTGCATGATTCAAAATTGGGAAGGTGCATGCAAGGATGTGTCCAATCTCCATACCTTTTCAACCTGTGTGCAGAACAGATCATCTGGGAGGCTGGGCTCTATGAGGAGAAATATGGGGTCGGGATTGGAGGAAGATCTATCAACAATCTGTGTTATGCATATGACACAACCCTGCTTGCTGAAACTGAGGAGGACCTGAGATGCTTGCTGCAAAGGGTCAAGGACTGCAGCCTCCAATATGGATTGAGGCTCAATGTCAAGAAGAAAAAGATTCTCACCACTGGACCAATTGGCAGCATCAGGATGCACGGTGAAGAGACTGAGATTGTACACAGCTTTAGTCTGCTTGGCTCCTCAATCAACACTCTTGGCACCAGCAGCCAGGAAATTAAAAGACGTATTGTGAAGGGAAAGTCTGCTGTTAGGGACCTCTCTAAAGTACTGAAGAGCAACGGTGTCTCTCTGGAGACTAAGGTGCATCTGTTACAGGCCATGGTCTTTGCAATCACTTCTTACGTGTCTGAGATTTGGACAATGGCTAAGGAGGACAGAAGGAGAATTGATGTCTTTGAGCTTTGGTGTTGCAGAAGAGTATTGAGCGTACCTTGGACTAAGAAAACAAACAGATTTATCCTGGAAATGGTTAAACCGGGCTGCTTCTTGGAGGCAAGGATTCTGAGGCTTCGTCTGACATACTTTGGTCATGTTGTAAGGAGGCACCGGTCCTTAGAGAAGGACATCATGTTTGTGAGGGTAGAGGGACGGTACAGGAGGGGAAGGCCCTCTAGGGGGTAGATTGATTCGGTGACTGGGGTAATCAGAATGAGTGTGTCGGAGACAATGAAATTGGCACAGGACAGAACAGACTTTAGGGCTGTTGTACATAGGGTCGCTATGAGTCGCAAGCTACTGAATGGCCCATAACAGCAACAAAAACAACCAGAGATACAAACCGGGTTTATAGAATGAGATGGATCTTGTCCAAAAGCAAAGAGTACTAGAAGAATGCCTATCTGTGCTTCATTGACTATGCTAAGACATTTGACTGTGTAGATAACAATTAATTGTGGCTAATCTTGAGAAGAACTGGAATTCCAGAACATTTGATTGTCCTCATGTGAAACCTATATTTGGACCAAGAGGAAGTTACCAGAACAGAGAAACAAAACAATGAGTGGTTAAAAATTAGGAAATGAGTATGTCAGGGATTTGTGCAGTCTCCATACCTTTTCAATCTATTCACGAGGCTAGGTTCATGAGGGGGATCGTGACATCAGGATTGGAGGATGACTCAACAAAAAACTGATAAGCAGATTATACTTTGTTTGCTGAAACTGTAGTCTTCAATATGGGTTAAAGCTCAACATCAAGCAGACAAAGATTGCCACCATTGGGATAAACAACAGCACCATGACTGATGGAGAAGAGCTGAGGTTGTTAATAATTTCAGCTTGTTTGGCTTCACAACCAACACTCTTGGCATCACTAGTTAGGAAATCAAAAGACATAGTGCTTTGGAAAATTCTGTATCAGATATCTCTCCAGATTGCTAAAGAGTAATGACAACAGGCTAGAGACTAAGGTGTGCCTGATCCAAGCCATGGTATTTGCAACTACATGCTAGACATCAAAAAGCTACACAATGACCAAGGATGACAGAAGAAAAATTGATGCCTTTGAATTGTGGTGCTAGAGAAGAATATTGAACATAACCGTATGATTACCAGAAGAACAAATAGCTTGAAGAGGGCAAAATCAAGTTTCTCCTGGCAAGTAAGGATTTTAAAGCCCTATGTTACATACTTTGAGCACATGGTCAGAAGGGACTAGTCTTTAGAGGAGGACATCTTTCTTGGAAGGGTGAAGGAATAGCGCAGAAGCAGAAGACCTGGATGAGATGGATTGACATGGTAACTGAGGTGATGGAATCAACTGTGTCAGAGTCAGTAACACTGGCTCAGGATAAGGCAGGGTTCAGAGCTGTTGTGCATAGGATCGCTATAAGCTGCAGGGAACTAGATGGCACATAACAACCTATACCTTTAAAAATGCAAATGTTCCTTTAAGAAATGCAAGCTATCTATAAATATTGATACTCCTTCAAAATCACCCATCAATGGATCAGTCCTCAGTGTGCATACAGCAAATGAGAGTTAGACTTTGGTAAAAGCTTATTTTACATGGAAAACTAATCTATTTCTGAGAGGATCTTAGTGTAACCAGAATGAAGACTTGTTAACATGATACTAAAGAACTAGTGCTGAATGAAACAGCTTACAGAGTGGATATAAGGGCATTCAGATAAAAGTTAGGCAGGCAAACCACCCTTGTGGTTAGAAAGGATCTGACCAGATAAAGACCAGAGAGAAACAATGCCTCATGGAATCTTACCCAGCAGATAAAAGAAACAAAAAGGATCATAATTATTGTTTTGAATATTTTTTCTATTTGATGAAGAAATAAACATGCAAAGGAAATTATTTATCAGCATAAGTCTCAACCAGTCATTATTTCATTTCTTTCTTTGAATAAGCTATTTAATGCTTTATTATCATTATATCATAAATGTAACATATAAATAAGTATTGAAAGAGAAACAATTATTTAATATATCACGAAACCAACTAATTTACAGTATAAAAGCAGTAATTTTATGAGGTTGAAATAAATCCAGTAATAATATATTAATATGCTCTGGTGGCATAGTAAATTATATGTTATACTGTAAAGTGGAAGGTCAGTGGTTCTAATCCAGTCGCTTCACCACAGGAGAAAGAATGCAGTCCACTACCATAAATATTTACAGTTTCAGAAACTTGATAGAGAATACCTGTGGATTCGGATTTACCAAATGGATAGTGAACAAAGAGTAAAATATTTTCTCTTGCCCTCCATAATATTCCTGTTCTCCTAATATATACACTAATTAAGATGTGTCTTTAAAACTTTTATATTGAATAAAAAAGTTTATATTTATCTGTATTGCTTTTGTAAAATAAGTGGAATGAAATGGTGTCTCTCTGTCTATGTATATGTGGTGTTAGCCTAAAAGTTGGCTTGCTTCTTTTTTTTTTCTTTTAGCTATTATGTTCAGCCATCTCTGCAATCCAGCTACCTTACCTGCATACACATGGTCTTGCAAATTATCAACAGCTGTAAGGCTCAGATAGAGAATTCTTCCCACACTGAACCACAAGACATGTGGCAGTAAGACTTGAGATGAGCAAGATTTGAGGGAGACTGGGGGAAGACCCTGGTGGCTAGACCCTGCAGATGGTGATGGAGAAACTGTAGCACTGCTGTGGAAAAACTGTGGCAAGGTGTTACCTGAGGTTTCTTGCATTTGTGCTAATCACAGTTAATATTTTTCTGTCATTGCCTTTGATGATGTAAGAAAAGTTGCTTGCTGAACTAAACCAGACAGTGAATTAATTGAGAAATTGTGCCTTTGGACTGCTGGCCTAAAGCTTGGATTTGAATTGGGTTTTGTTAGCTCCCACACTTTTCAACTTACTACCTAATAAGCCCCATTCTTGGTACTACAACTGTGAGTCAATGAGTCAACAATGAATAAATGAGCCTCTTGCTGCTGTTGTGGCTCTTGAGGCACTACGCTAGGCTAAGGGCTCTTTATCTGCTTTCTGCACGGGGGCAGTAAGGAGCTGTGTTGTTCTCACTCTTCTAGACCTTTCAGAAAGATATTCATGGTCCTGGGCCCCTATCTACCATTTTCTGAGAGAGAGCGAGAAAGAGAGAAGAAAGAGACAGAGAGGGACAGAGAAAGAGAGAATATGAATATACATATTAAAAATTTATACTATTATTATATATTATTTATGCTATTATTACATATTATATTAGTATACTATTATTTCTTACAAAAAATGGAGTTGTGCCATAATTTATTACTTGATTGACTTGTTTATGTTTGTCCTCAATGTAATTAATTAAAACTTCAAGAAAACATACAGTCTGTTCTGTCAGGCAGTTGACCAGTAGTAGTCTTTCATAATAGTTATTTAACTATTCTATAATGTCCTGTCTTTTTCACAAGCTAGGTTTTCATACATTTATATGCATTACTTTACATCACTGAAAATTTAAGTTTTACCCCATTAGACTTCTATTATTTTTTTTTAGAAATTCAAGTTTATTCATGTCTACTATTTAATCACAGGAATACTATATATTTATTCTCTATTATCTGACTGAAATAAGATACTCAGGGCTTTAAAAACAAGGTACTTTTCCAATTACTTCTCATACATTTCACACTGTATATTTTGAGTGCTAAGAAATTAGATCTGAAGTCAAATGGCTGAGTTTAAAATACCTTGTGGACCACAGTTAAGTATGTAAAAGTTTAATAAACTTAAATTTCCAGTTCCTCTGGCCAAAAGTTTATGTTCAAGAAATATTAAATAACCATCTTTAAAGTAAATCATAAATGTTGGGGTAGGTGGTTAGGCAAAGCTTTCCTTAGAGGACTCAAAGGAAAAGTGAAACTTGTTGAGGGATTCAGAATGAGTGAGGTCATCCATGCAGCAGCAGCTCTCTTTCCCTCTTTTTCTCTTTATCACTCTTAGCACTACAGACATCCCTGTATGGAGAAATTCAGCAGCTGGACAGAAAAAGACCAGGATCTGGCTCAGAAACAGTGCTCTAACTCAAAGCAACGAGTGTCTTACCCTCCTGATCTTACTGAATTTCAACTTTTTCTTCTGGAAAATAGATTCACAAAGGGAAGAAAATTAGTAAGAAAATGAATCAAAAACGTTTAGCTAATGTAACACAGCTAAACAGAATTTGTTGTTTTCATTTACCTTAGAGTCAGAACTGACCCATAGGTGACCCTCTGGGTTTTCTGAGAAAGTTAGCCATTCTGGAGGAAACTGCCTATCCTTCTTCCATGAAGCACCTGGTGGCCTCAAACTGTGTGCCTTTGGGATTACAGCACAGCTTCTTGCCAGTAGGCCATCAGATCTCTAAATAGGCTTTAGCTATCTTCTAAGTGAGAAATATGTACACCACTCAAGAAAGATGTGAGATGTCTTTGGACTCCTACTTGGGCTTATCAGAAATGTGTATAATTTCACCCCCCCCCATCTTCCACCAAAGACATCCTCAGAATATGTGAATAACTTCTTTATGATTATTTAATGTTATGAGTCGTGGGATAATACCCATATTCTTACAAGGAAGATCTGTTATTACAACTATTACTCAAATACATGCACCAATAGCTAAAGCTAATGAGGAGATTAAAGATTTCTAGCAAATTTTGCACTCCAAAATTGACCAAGGTGCATTCAAGAGACATTGATAACCATTGGTGACAGAAACACAAAAGTTGGAAACAATGAAGAACAATGGTAATAATAAAATATGGTCTTGTTGACAGAAATGTGACTGGATATTTGATTGAATTGTGTTTATATACTCAATGATTTATTCATTGCAGATACTTTCTATAAATAACACAAACAGCTATTCTACTTATGGACCTCACCTAATGAACTATGAATTCCAAAGGAATCAGATTGACTATATCTGTGGAAAGAATCATTGGAGAAGCTCTACACCAACATCAACTGTCAAAACCAGACCAGGGTTGAAGGAATTAGGAAATATCAAGTGGGGACCCGAAAAGGTGGGCTAATGACAGGTATAATCAATGGTGATTAATTTTATAAAACACAATTACTAGGAAAAATAATGCAAAACACAATGCAATGTGAATGGAGAAATGCATAACACACAATACATATAAATGAAACACAATGTATACTACTTTTGTATACAAATCAATATGAACTAATAATAATATAACAACATACACACAACAGGTCAAGTGCTGACAGAGAAACAGACCATCAATTACTCATATACAAGTTCAAATTTAAGCTGAAGAAAATTAAAACAAGTACACAAGGAAAAAATGATAGTCATTATTTTACCACATTTAAATTTAAAAATATCTCCACAATAAGTTGGAGGCACTGAACATAAATTACTGAAGACCACGCAAGTTATGGGATGTCATCTATGAAGAGCACAAAAGGTATTACAAAGACAGAAGAGGAAGAAAAGAACAAAAAAGGTAACAAAAAGAGTCTATAAAATTTGTACCAGTGTCTCAAGAAGCCAAATCAAAGGTGAGAAAAGCAGAGGTAAAAAACATGAACAGAAGATTTCAAAGGGCAGTTTGAGAAGGCAAAGCAAGGTATTAGAACATGCAAAGAACTAGTGATGGAGAATAAAAAGGGAAGAGCTCACCAGGCATGTCTCAAGTTGAAAGAACTGGAGAACAAATTCAAGACTTGAGTTGCTATACTGAGAGACAATATGAGTAAAATATCGAATGATCCAGGAAATATCAAAAGTAGATGGAAGAATCTGTTCAGGAAAATAGTATATTCAAATTTTGTAAATAAAGTAGTATAATAAAAAAATTTAAAAAGTAGATGAAAGGACTACTACATAATGTCACTGCACATACAAATAAAATATACTTTGACACTGAAATATTTCAGAAAATATCATATAAACAAAAGCCAATGAAAATGAAAGAAGTTCAAGCTGCAATAAAGGCACTGGGGAAAAAAATGTCCCCAGAAATAGGATAACAACTGACATGCTTCAACTATCCAATGCACCCCTAGACATTCTCACCAATTTATACCAGGAAATTTGAAGAATAGCTTCTTGGTGGACTGACTGGAAGAGATCTAATCTATACTTTCTCCCATTCCAAAGAAAGGTGATAAAACAGAATGTGGAAATTATTGAGCATTATTACTAACCTCACATGCAAGCAAAGTATTGTTGAAGAGATTGTAAAAATAGCTGACAGTATTTTGAGAGAGAATTTAATTTCAACAAGGGTTTAGAAGAGGCTGTAGCACCAGAGATATCATTGTTGATGTCAGATGGATCTTGGTCGAAGGCAGAGAATACCAAAAAGAAGTCTATTTGTATTTTATGACTATGCAAAGGCATAAAGCATTTGACCGTATGGATCATAAAAACTATAGCTAACATTGAGAAGAATGAGAATCCCTGAATACTTATTCTCATATGAAACCTATCCTTAGATCAAGAATCTGTTGTTTGAACAGAACAAGTGAATGCCACATGTTTTAGAATCAGAAAAGTTGTGCTCAGGTTTGTATTCTATTTTCGCAAATTTTTAGTTTGTACAATGAGCAAATCATTCAAGAACATGTATTCTATGAAGAAGAATGTAGCATCAGAGCAAGAGTCATTGTGGAGTTAAGCAATTATTCAAAGTGACTTTCCTAGCATTTTCTTGATTTTTGCCATGTGGATTAGGAGAATATGAGAATAAGATGTGCTAGCCTGTCTTAAAAGGGATTCGTTATTTCACCAATTCACAAAGGATTGGTTAGTTTCACCATTAAATTGAGCAGATACAGTAACAGAATTAAAACAAAACAAAACAAAACAACAAGAAAACAAAGAAACCACCCTCACTACAAGCAAAGAAGAGCAAGCAGGAGAATTCAACTCATCCTTTGGGACTACATCAACAACCACAACAGCCACAGCAGAGAACCAGAGACCTGACATGAGACATAGCATCCCTTGGCACTACTGTCTTCTACAAACAGAAAGAGAGCTAAGCTAAGAGCCTTTGCCCAAGTCTTTGTGGAGGGGGAGGAGGAAGAGGAAAAGACCACTGGTATTAGCAGGACTAAGAACTTTGTTACACTGATATAAAGCCATAAATCTCAATGCTGACGTTGTCCTGACTGGATTCTGTTACTAACCTGTATTATAACATTTTACTTCACCAACATGGTTCTGTATGTTTGCTGAGATGAGCAGAGAGAGGTGTGGTGTGTGGGGTGTATGTCTGACCTAAAGACATACATATACTATTGACAGGGACAGTTCCGGTTTGTGAAGTTGGTCAGATATGATCATCCTCAAGCCACACTTGCTCTTTTTACATTCATCAATAACCTATATTACGGAAATGACACAACCTTGCTTACTGAAAGTTAGGATGATTTGAAATACTTATTGCAGAGGATGAGAGACTTATACACATCAATATGGATTGCATCTCAGCATCAAGAAGACAAAAATCCTCATCAATGGACCAATAAGGAACATCATGATGGATGGAGGAAAAAAATGAAATTATCAACAGTTTTATCCACTTGGATCCATAATTAAGGTCCTGGGTACAAGCAGTCCTGAGATCAGGAGTTGTATTGCATTGAGAAAGTCCACTATCATTCACCTCTCCTAGTTAATGAGGAAACATGATGTCATTTTGAAGACTAAGCTGTGCCTGATTCAAGCTGTAGTATTTTCCATCACTTACTATGCATCTTTGAGGTGGAGAATGGATAAGTATAACAGAAAAAGAAGGGATGCCTTTGAGCTGTGATTGTAGAGAAGAGTACTGAATATTACATGGACTGCAAAAAAGAACACACATGTCTTGGAAAATACGGAGCCAGAGCACTCCTTGGAGGCAAAGATATGAAAAAAGTTCCATCTCATTTACCTTGGGCATGTTGCTATGAGAAGCCATCCTCTGGAAAGGGTCATAATACTTGAAAAGGTGGAGGACTGGTGAAAAAGAGGAAGACCCTTAATCAGACATATTGAAACAGTGACTGCACTAATTGACTCAAATATATTTAGAGATAGGACAGTGTTAACAGTTTTTGTTCATAGGGTCATGATGAGCGTACTCTACTCAGTGGCACCTAACAACAACAGTCATAATAATAAAATTAGTTACTATTTGTTATAGATACAAGGAAGAATCTGTGTTAATATAGTTGTTGTAGATGTTAATTGTTATTAAGTAGAATACAACTCATAATATCTGCATGAACATAAAATTGGAACTTTGCCTGGTCTTGTACCATTTTATAATCTCTGTCATGATGAAGCTGTGTTAATTACTGTGTCAGTTCATCTCACTGTTGGTCTTCCTTTCTTTTGCTGATCCTCTAACTCCCCCAGCATATTTCTCCACAAGGACTGGTTCTTCCTGAAAATAAACCCAAAGCAAGTGAAACAAAGTTTCACTATCTTTGCCACTATGGTGCATTCTGGTTGCGCTTTCTTCAAGATGGAATTATTTGTTGTTTTGGCAGACTAGAGTATAGCCAATCCTTTTTGCGAACACTACAATTCAAAGACATTGATTCTTTTGTGATCCCTAGTTATTGTCTTTCAGATGCACAAGAAGCAATTGAGAATACTACAGCTTTGAATAAGTATACCGTATATCATTGTTTGGAATTTAGCATCACTGCTGTGTAGAGTTTTGAAGAGATCCTGGATAGCAGATTTCCCCAATGAAACACACTCTGATTTCTTAACTGCTACCACAATGAAAGTTGATTGCAGATCCCACTAAAACGAAACTGTTAACAAATTTTTCCACCTATCATGATGTTGCCTATTGGTCTATTGGTAAGGATTTTTTTTTCCCTCTTGATTGAGATACAACTTTTATTTAAGGCTGAGGTCTTTAATCTTCTGAAGTAAATTCTTCAAGATCTACAAGAGTGTTTGTGTCATCTGCATAATTTAGGTAGTTTATTAGTCTTCCACTCGTCCTCATGCCATTCTTCTTAATATATCCAATTTCACAGACGATTTACTCAAAATACACATTGACTAGGTATAGCAAAAGGATATAACCCTGATACGCATGTTTTATTATTTTAAACCATGCAGTGTTCACTTGTTCTATTTAGACACATAATTCTTAACACCGCTTGCCCCCCCACCCCCACCGTTGTTGTTGTTAGGCACCACTGAGCCAAGCATGGCCCATTTGTGACCCTATGAAGAGCAGATCTGTGCTCTGTACTTTGCCATCCTCATCATTTCCTATACACGTGAGACAATTGTTACATTACAGTACTGTATGAATCCATCTTGTTGAGGATCTTCTTCTCTTTTGATGTTCTTTATCAAGTGTGAAATCTGTAACTTTTGATGACTGTACCAAGTGTGAAATCTTTTTCCAAGGCCCTGCCCTCCTTACAACATGCCCAAAGTGTGTGACACAAAGTTTCATCATTCTTGTTTCTAAGGAACACATAGGTTGCATTTTCTCTGAACATTGGTTCTTTTTACAGTCATTGGAATATTAAAAACTATTTGACGACATCACAACCCAAAGGCATCAATTGTTTTATCATCCTTATTCAATTTCCAACTTTCAGAGGCATAGAAAGTAATTGAAAAATTCATGGATTAGATCATGTACATATCTATTCCCTAATCTGACATCTTTTTCTAAGGACTTTGGCGAGATCTTCCATAGCAAATTTTCCCCAATGATTTCTTGACAGATATAAAAAAACAAAAACAAAAACAAAAAAAACCCAAACATTAGTTGTAGATCAAAGTAAATGAAGTTATTCACAATTTCAATGCATTGAATATTTATCATTATGTTGTCTATTGGCCCAGTGTTGAGAATTTTGTTTTCTCTATATGAGATGTAATTCATGTTGAAGGTGGTAGTCTTTGATCTTCTGTAGCAAGTACTTCAGGTTTTCTTTATTTTCAATTAGCAAGATTATGTCATTTGTGTAACATAGGTTATTAATGAGTCTTCCTCCAATCACAATGCCATATCCTTTATAAAATTCAACTTTCAGAATGATTTATTCAGTGAACTGATTGGACAGATATGGAAAATGATACATCCTTGATTCACATTCTATTTTATTTTAAACCATGAAGTGTCCCTTGCTCTGTTCAGATAACAACTTCTTGGTCTAAGTTTCAGCTTCACGTGAACACAATCAAGTGTTCTGTGATTCCCTCTCTTTAAATGTTAGCCACAATTAATTGTGATCCACACAGACAGATGCCATTCCATAGGCAATAAAACACAGACTTCCTTTGGACTTTCTATGTTGCAGCTAAGATCCATCCAACGTCAGAAATTATATCTATGGAGTCATGTTGTTGTTGTTATGTGCCATCGTGTCACCTGTGACTCATAGTTATCCTTTTGTCCATTAGCTCTGAATCCTGACCTATCCTGAGTCAATCTCATAATCTCTCACAGACCTAATCCCATTTTTCCAGTCATCGAGTCAATCTCTCTCATCCTGGGACTTCCTGGGCTATTCTGCCATCCTTTCAAGCATGATGTCCTTCTCCCAAAACTGGTCTCTCCTGGCCATGTGCCCAAAGTATGTGACAATGAGCTTCAAAATCCTTGCCACTAGGGGCAGCTTGGTTTCAACCTCTCCAAGACAAACGTGTTCAAAACACTTCTCCAGCACTACACTCAGAGGTATCAATCTTTCTTCTATCATCCATAGTCATTGTCCAGCTACTGATGTATAGCAAGTGATTGCAATGACCATGGCTTGTATCAGGTATACCTTAGTCTCCAGACTGACCTCTTCTAAATATGACTTGAATTTCAGGCAGTTTTCTGTCAATGTACTATTCAAGCAGTTTTTAAATAATCTTCAGCATGATTTTACTTAACTGTGATATTAATAATTTTGTTCTAGAATATCCAATCATAGTAGCAATCTTGATATGTCCATGAACATTTGAAAATATATGTAAATTTCCTGATGATGTAGTTTTGTGGATACCAAATATACTGCTTATAAAACATCTTAAAGATTATGAATAGAAAGAGGAGTCAATGTTTTCACATTTGTAAGACTAGGGACACTGAGCATGAGGAATAAAAAGTGATATTTTTTTATTCCAGGTAAGAGAAAAAGTTATGACGAATAACAGGATAATAATCATATGCATACAAGGAAGTATACGGAATACCAATATCATTCAGCTATATGCACTAACAACCAGAGCAAAAGAAGCGGAAATAGAAGATTTCTACCAACTTCTACAGTCAGAGATTGATTGAAAATGCAGTCAAGATGCATTAATAATAATGAGTGACTGGAATGCAAAAATTGGAAGAGAGAAAAAGGATCAGTAATTGGAGAACATGGACATGGGGACAGAAATGAAGCTGGGGATAGAATGATAGAATTTTGTACAATCAATGATTTATTAATTGCAAATGCATTTTATAAGAAACATAAACACAGGCTATATGCATGAATGTCACCTGATGGTATGGACAGGAATCAGGTCGAATACATCTTGGAAAGAATCACGGGAGAAGTCCAGTATCAGCTGTGAAAACTAGGTCCAGTACTGATTGTGGAACAGACTACCAACAACTCATACGCAATTTCAAGCTGAAGCTAAGGAAAATTAAGTAAAGTTCATGGAAACCAAAATATGATTTTGAGTCTATCACACCTGAATTTCAAAACCATCTCAGGAACAGGTTTGAGGCCTTGAACACTAATGAGTGAAGACCAGATGAGTTGTAGAAGGATATAAAGCATAACATCCAGGAAGAATGCAGGGGGTCATTACAAAGACAGAGGAGGAAAAAAAAATCCAAGATGGATGTCAGAAAAGACTCTGAATATTGCACTAGAGCACTGAGAAGCCAGCGAAAAAGAAATAAATCAAGGTACTAAGGAGCTGAACATTTAAAGGACAGCTTGAAAAGACAAAGTATTATAATTAAATGTGCAAAAAGCTGGAGTCAAAAAAATCAAAGAGGCCGAACACGCTCATTTCTTAAGCTCAAGGAACTGAAGAACAAATTCAAGCCTCAAGTTGTAATGTTGTTGTTGTTGTTATGTGCTGTCGAGTCGCTTGCGAATCATAGCAACCCTATGTACAACAGCCCTAAACTCCGCTCTGTCCTGTGCCAATCGCACTGTCTCTGACACTCCCATCCAAATTATCCCAGTCACTGAATCAATCCACATTATAGAGGGCCTTCTTCTCCTGCGCCGTCCCTCCACCCTCCCAAGCATGATATCTCTCTCCAGGGACCAGTCCCTCCTCACAACATGTCCAAAGTATGTTAGATGGAGCCTCAGAATCTTTGCCTCCAAGGAGCCACCCAGTTTAACACTTTCCAGGACAATCTGTTTGTTTTCCTAGCAGTCCATGGTATTCTCAGTACTCTTCTCCAGCACCACAGCTCAAAGGCATCAGTTCTCCTTCTATCCTC
>NW_006399831.1:11858819-11910764 GCF_000299155.1 Elephantulus edwardii | reverse complement strand
CATCCACCAGGATACCCATCCACTTCTACCCCCTCCCTTCACATCTATCTCCCTTTGACTAGCCCTCCATCCAATAACTTATATATGAGGCTTCCATGGCTTCTGTGACTCCAAACACATCAGCTGATGGTAGTTCCTTATGTTGGGATCAATGTCTCTGAAGTTTAGTCGTATTTAAGGATATTATGGGTAGAATATTAAATGATTCAGGAAGCATCAAAAGATGAAAGAATTTACAGAATCAGTGTACTAAAAGTAATTGGTGGACCACAAAAAAAATTATGAAACTATTTATGAGCAATAGCCTGTGATGATGGAGGTAGAACTTCAAGCTTACCTGAAAGAATTGGCAAAAAAACAAGGCCCCAGGAATCAATGGTATACCAATTGACATATTTCAATAAACTGATGCCACCCAGGATGTGCTCACTAAGTAGTGTTAAGAAATCTGGAGGACAACCACCTGGCCAACTAACTGGAAGAGATCTATGTTTGTTCCCATTCCAAATAAAGGTGATATGATATAGTGTAATAATTACTGTACAATATAATTAATATCATATGCAAGCATGATTCTGCTGAAAATTATGCAAAAATGACTGCAATAGCACCTCGACAGAGAACGGCCAGAATAGCAGGCTGCGTTTAGAAGAGGCTCTGGTACTAGGGATACTGTAGCTAATATGTATGTTGGCTGAAAGCAGGGAAAACCAGAAGAATGTCTGTTTATCATTGAATATGCAAAGGCATTTGACTGTATTGGTCACAACAAACTGTGGCTGACTCTAAGAAGAATGGGAATCCCATAACACTTGATTGTACTTATGCAAAACCTATACTTGGAACAGGAGGTAGTCGTCAGAACGAAGCAAGGAAACACTGCATTGTTAAAAATAGAAAAGAGTGTAGGGCAGGGATGTGTCCTATCTCCAAACCTTTTCAATCTATACGCAGAACAGATTATCTAGGAGTCTGGCCACTATGAGAAGAAATGTGGTGTCAGAATTTGAGGAAGACTCATCAACAACTAGTGGTACGCAGATTACACAACCATGCTTGCTGAAACTGAGGAGGACCTGAAGTGCTTGCTACAGAATGTCAAGTACTGCACCCTTCATTATGTATTGAAGCTCAACAAGAAAATAAAGATTCTCACCACTAGGCCAATTGGCAGCATCATGATAGATGGCGAAGAGATTGAAATTATTAAAAGCTTTAGTTTGCTTGGATCCAAAATCAACAATCTTGGCACCAGCAGCCAGGAAATTAAAAAACGAATTGCATTGGGAACGTCTGCTGTCAGAGATCACTACAAAGTAATGAAGAGCAATGATGTCAGTCTGGAGACTAAGGTGCACCTAATACATGCCTTGGGCTTTGCAATTACTTCCTATGCATCAGAAAGCTTGGTAATGATTAGGGATGATAGAAGGAGAATTGATGCCTTTGAGCTGTGAGGCTGAGAAGAGAATTGAGTATACCACGGGTTGGTATGAGAACAAACAGGTTTTTCCGGAAAAGGGTGAAACCAGGCTGCTCCTGGGAGGCAAGGATTCTGAAGCTTTGTCTGACATACTATGGACCTCCTGCAAGAAGGGGCCAGTCCTTGCAGGAGTACATCATGCTTGGGAGGGTGGTGGGACAGCACAGGAGAGAATGACCCTCGATTAGGTTGATTGACTCATCAACTGGGGTAATAGAAGTAGTTGTGTCAGAGACAATATGACTGGCACGAGATAGAGCAGGCTTTAGGGTTGTTGTACATAGGGTCAATATGAGTCGCAGGTGACTCTATATCACTTAACAACAAATGAGAGACTAGATTGATTTTTCTATTTATGAGTATAAATATGATGAAGGCAATATTGGAAGCACACCCACCCACATCAAGTTTATTCTAATCAACCATCTAACAATTTTTAAATCTGTGACTTTTTATTACAGGAGAAGATCTGTCTTTTTCAAGAGGTGAGGGTGATGCATTCAAACCAAGTACTTTTCAGTGAGCAAATCAATATGTCATGTACAATACCACTAGAGTTTCTTATTAATTATATGCTTCCTATTATATAAATTAGAATTATAATTCTATTTATCTTGCACTCTTCCTGGATGATATCCTTGATATCCTCCACGACTCATCTGGTCTTCACTCATTCATGTTCAAACCCCAAACCTGAACCTGATATGGTTTTGAAATTCAGGTGGGATAGACTCAAAGTCATATTTTGGTTCCCATGGATTTGGTTTAATTTTCCTCAGCTTCAGCTTGAACTTGCATATGAGTAGTTGGTGGTCTGTTCCACAATCAGCTCCTGACCTAGTTTTCACAGGTGATATTGAGCTTCTTCATCAGTTCTTTACACAGATGTAATCAATCTGATTCCTATGTATGTTATTGTTGTTGTTGTTATGTGCCGTCAAGTCGCTTGCGACTCACAGCGACCCTATGTACAACAGCCCTAAACCCTTCTCTATCCTGTGCCAATCGCATTGCCTCTGACACACCCACACCGATTACCCCAGTCACTGAATCAGTCCACCTCATAGAGGGTCTTCCCCTCCTGCGCCGTCCTTCTACCCTCCCAAAAATGATGTCCCTCTCCAAGGACCTGTCCCTCCTTACAACATTTCCAAAGTATATCAGACGAAGCTTCAGAATCCTTGCTTCCAAGAAGTAGCCTGATTTAACCCTCTCTGGGATGAATCTGTTTGTTTTCTTGGCAGTACATGGTACATTCAATACTCTTGTCCAGCACCACAGCTCAAAGGCATCAATTCTCCTTCTATCCTCCCTAGTCATTGTCCAACTCTCTGATGCATAACAAGTGATTTCAAAGATCATAGTCTCTATCAGACGTACCTTAGTCTCCCAGGATACACCGTTGCTCTTGAGTACTTTAGAGAGGTCCCTAACAGCAGACTTTCCCATCGCAATACATTGTTTATTTCCTGGCTGCTGGTGCCAAGAGTGTTGACCATGGAGCTGAGCAAACTGAAGCTGTGAAAAATCTAAATCTCTTCGCCATCCATCCTGATGCTGCCAATTGGTCCAGTGGTGAGAATCTTTGTCTTCTTGACATTGAGCCTCAGTCCATACTGAAGGCTGCAGTCCTTGCCCCTCTGTAGCAAGTGAGGTCCTCCTCAGTTTCAGAAAGGAGGGTTGTGTCATCTACATAACGCAGATTCTTAATAGATCTTCCACCAATCCTGATGCCACACTCATAGAGCCCCGCCTCTCGGATAATCTGCTCTGCAAACAGGTTGAAAAGGTATGGAGATAGGGCACATCCCTGGCGTACACCTTTCCCAATTTTGAACCATTCAGTGTTACCCTCCTCTGTTCTTATGACTGCCTCTTGGTCCAAGTATAGCTTTCCAATTAGCATGATTAAATGGTCTGAGATTCCCATTCTTCTCAGAGTCAGCCACAGTTTGTTATGATCCACGCAGTCAAATGCCTTTGCATAATCAATGGAACACAGATAGACATTCTTGTGGTATTCCCTGCTTTCAGTTAAGATCCATCTAACATCAGCTTCAATATCCCTATTACCATGACCCCTTCTAAACTCAGCCTGGACTTCTGGCAGTTCTCTGCTGATGTGCTGTTCCAGTCGTGTTTGGATAATCTTCAGTAGAATCTTGCTTGCATGTGAAATCAATGATATTGTTCTGTAGTTTCCACACTCTGTTGGGTCACCCTTTGGAATGGGAACAAATATATATGACTTCCAGTCAGTTGGCCAAGTGGTTGTTCTCCAGATTTCTTGGCACAACTTGGTGAGCACATCCAGGGCAGCATCTGTTAGCTGAAATATGTTAATTGGTATACCATCTATTCCTGGGGCCGTATTTTTTGCTATTTCCTTCAAACGTCTTCCTTCATCACCATAGTTTCTTGCTCAAATGTTATTTAATTAAATTCTTCTGTATCTGTCAATTCCTTTCGATACAATGACTCCGTATGTTCTTCCACCTATGCATACCACCAGGTTAAATCCATGTATATAACCTGCATTTATGTCTTACATAAATGCATTTGCAATGAGTAAGTCATTGTGCAAAATTAAATCATTCTCTCTCCAGTTCCATTTCTGTCACCGAATCCATTATTTTCAGCTACTTAATCTTCTTCTCTGTTCCCAACTTTTGCATTCCAGTCACCCATTGTTATCAATGCATCTTGATTGCATGTTCGATCGATCTCCAACTGTAAAAGTTGGAATCTTCTATTTCCTCTTCGTTGGCTCTGGTTGTTGGTACATATATCTGAATGATAGTGGTATTCACTGGACTTCCTTGCATTCATATGGATATTATCCTGTCACTCATAATATTGTACTTCAAGACAGATCTAGAAATGACTTTTTTAACTATGAAAGCAACCCCATTTTCCCTCACCTTTCATCTCCAGAGTAATATACCATATGATAATCCGGCTCAAAATGCCCCATGCTGGCCCATCTCATCTCACCAATGCCTAGTATGTCAATATTAATACATCCGTTTCTTCCTTAACAATATCTAATTTTCCTACATTCATGGTTCTCACATTCCATGTCCCAATCACTAGTGTCTGCTTACAACTGTTCCTCTTCCTTTGTATTTCCATACTTGAAAGCTATACCTCAGTTGTCCTTTCTGTTATTCTATGTGTGTTTTGTTGTATATAGGGTTTTCATCGAGTTTGTAACATTCATTACAAAGATAGATGAGGAAGAAAAGACCAAAATGGATGTCAGAAGAAACTCTCAATATTGCCCTGGAGCACAGAGAAGCCAAAGCACAAGGAAGTATTCAAGATACTAAAGAGCTGAACAGAAGATTTCAAAAGGCAGCTTGGGATGACAAAGGAAAATGGTACAATGAAATGTGTAAGACGCTGGACAGAAAAAAATCAAAAGGGCCAAACTCACTCAGCATTTCTTAAGCTCAAGGAACTGAAGAACAAATTCAAACCTCTAGTTATCTCTGTGTGTGTGTGTGTGAGTGTGTGTGTGTGGGGGGTGTATATGTATATACATACATATATGGAGAGAGATATATAGATATAGATGATAGAGATAGAGATAGAGAGAGAGATGATATAGACGATCTAGATCTAGATATAGATAGATAGATATAGATGATATATAGATTATATAGATAGAGATAGAGATAGAGAGAGATGGAGATAGAGATAGAGATAGAGATAGCTAGAGATAGAGATAGAGATAGAGATATCTCATCATATAAGCAATCTTGGGGTTTCCCTTCCTGTAGGAAAACAAAATTAAAATAAGCTTTTTTAGGTGATGTCAAATGTATTTCACACCAAGTTTATTAAAATAAAGTTATGGAAGTTGTTAATAGTTTGATAAAACTATGCTCATATTTCATAACTACCTACATATATGACTACCAGAAATACATTTATTTTGTATATAAGACTTAAAAATGGTGCAACTGAAGCCTGGTCACACTGGAGAATCTACAAACCACTTACCTTTTTATGCATCACAGTCTTTTTCTCTGCTCAAAATATTGACAGAGGAACTTTTTTCCCTTTTACATCAGAAGCAGCAACAAACTCCTGAAATGCATTTTTGGGTTACAAAAAATCCCATTCATATGGATACATATATGTGTTTATACATATGTACATATATATACACATACAAATATTTACTGTTAGCTGTGTTGATATTCTTTACCTAATTTATTATTAAGATATTTAGATCCAAAACAATCAATATATCTGTAGACTGTTTCTAAGAATACTCCATTTTATAGTGAAAGCTGTAAAGATATGGGAATGTGCTTATCCACCTTTGAAAAGTGTTAAATTCTTTTGTCTCTAGGGTTAACAGCTGGGTGCTTATCTGCTGCTGTTGTTTTTAAAGCACCTATTTAAAGTGCTAAAAGTTTCTAATTAGGTAAATTAAACAGAGAAATAATTAAACTTAAGAATTGATGTTCTAGATGTAAAGCTCATTAATGAAAGCAAGGGTAGAATGGAAATACAGGGAATCATATATCCTGCCTCAGTATATTATTCTTGTTGTTAAGTGCTATTAAGTTCCATAGAGACCCTAATAACAGTCAACCTGTACCTTGCCTTATCCTGAGTCTTCTTCATTAGCTCTGACATACTAGAGTCCATTGCTGCAGTCACAACATCAATTCATCTCACTGGGTCTTTTTCCAAGGAATACCATCACCTAGCCACATGTTCAAAGTATGAAAGACGTAGTTTTGCTATCTTTGGATCCAAGAAACACTCTGGATACACTTTTTGCATGACATGTCTGTTTGTTCTTTTGACAGTGTATGGGATATTCCGTTTTCTTCTTCAGTGCCAAAACTAAAAAACATCAATTCATTGCTGAAACTGAGGAGGACCTCATGGGACTGCAGCCTTCAGTACGGACTGAGGCTCAATGTCAAGAAGACAAAGACTCTTACCACTGGACCGATTGGCAGCGTCAGGATGGATGGCGAAGTGATTGAGATTGTTCACAGCTTCAGTTTGCTCGGCTCCACAGTCAACACTCTTGGCACCAGCAGTCAGGAAGTCAAAAAGTGTATCGCGATGGGAAGGTCTGCTGTTAGGGACCTCTCTAAAGTACTCAAGAGCAACGGTGTCTCTCTGGAGACTAAGGTGCACCTGATACAGGCCATGGTATTTGCAGTCACTTGTTATGCATCAGAGAGTTGGACAATGACTAGGGAGGACAGAAGGAGAGTTGATGCCTTTGAGCTGTGGTACTGGAGAAAAGTACTGAATGTACCATGGACTGCCAGGAAAACAAACAGATTCATCTTGGAGAGGATTAAACCAAGCAACTCCTTGGAGGCAAGGATTCTGGGGCTTCCTCTGATATACTTTGGACATGTTGGAGAGACACATCATGCTTGGGAGGGTGGAGGGATGGCGCAGGAGGGGAAGACCCCTATGAAATGGATTGATTCGGTGACTGGGGTAATAGGTATGGGTGTGTCAGAGGCAGTGTGGTTGGCGCAGGATAGAGCAGGGTTTAGGGCTATTGTACATAGGTTCGCTATGAGTCGCAAACAACTCGACCGCACATAACAACAAACAACAACAAATTCACTGTCTAGCTCTCCGATGTGTAGCAGGTTATGGAGAAGGTCATGGCCTGAATCAAGCACACTTTTGTCTTCAAACTGACATTATTGCTTTTCAGTATTTTAAAGAAGTCCTTGTTATCTATCAGCCAAAGTCTATTTGACATCAGCAATGATATCCCTGTTACCACGGCCGGCCTCTTTTAAATCCTGCTTGAACTTTCAGAAGTTCCATATCTATATACTGCTCTAATAATTTTGGATGATCTTCAGCAGTATTTTGCTTGCATGTGTTATTAATGATATTGTTTTATAGTTTCCACATTCAGTTGAATCACCTTCTTTTGGAATGGGAGCAAATATGGACATCTTTTTATCTGTTGGCCAGACAGCTGTCCTCCAAATTTCCTAGCATAGACTTATGAATACATTCAAGGCTGCATATGTTAATTTAAACAAGTCAACTGGTATCCCATCAATTCTTGGGGCCTTATTTTTGACAATGATTTCAATACAACTTCCAATTACTCCTGCATTACCATTGACTCCTATTTATACCATACTTTCTGAAATTTTTTGGTGTAAATCAGTTCTTTCTGATAGAGTGTTTCTCTGTTATTTCCTCCATCTTCTTAAAAAAATGTTTTCTAAGTTATTTCATTTGGAAGCAGGAGTGACATCCACTTTCTAAAAAGCATGCCTCTGGAAACTCTTTTAACTTTGATAAATGTGGATAGTTGTAGAAGGGCTTCAGGCCTTTTGTTCATAGAGTTGCTATGAGTAGTGCTCGTCTCGAAGGCAATCAACAACAGCAACAACAGGAAGTCATTTAATATATTTCCCATAGCATCTTTCAATATTGAGACATGGGGCTTAAATTTGTTTTTCAGTTATCTCAGCTAGAGAAATGCAGAGCAAGTTCTTCCCTTATTATTGTCCAATTCCAACTCTCTGTACATTCCATTAAAGCACTTTGCTTTGTAGCAAAGTCTCAAGCTGCTCTTTGAAATCTTCTGTTCAGCTTTTACTTGGGCATATTTTCCTTTTTTTTTATGTTTCAGTGCAATTTTTAGTGACTCTTCTGACAATAGTTTTTATTTTTGTCTTTCTCCTCTGTTTTTGTAATGACCTTTTGCTTTATTCATGGATTGTACCCTTGATACCATCCACAACTCATCTGTTCTTTGAACATGGTGTTCAATGCTTCAAACCTATTCCTAAGATGATATTGACTTACTTTAATTTTATTCTATTTCAATTTTAACTTGCCTATGAGTAATTGATGGTGTCCCACGGTCTGCCCCTGGCCTAGTTTTAACTATGAATATTGAGCTTCTCTAATGATTTCTTCCACAAACGTGGTTAATCTGATTCCTATGCAGCTCATCAGATGATATCCAAGTGTAAAGTCATTGTTTGTGTCTTTTAAAAAAGCTTTTTATAATGTATAAAACATTGTAAATACAAAATTCAACTTTCCATTTCCATCTTCATTTCTATCACCATGCCCATATTTTCCAGCTACTATTTCTTCTTGACCATTTCCACTTTTGCATACAAGTCTCTAGCTATACTACAAACACTACTTTGAAGGACTTATCACAAAAGATAAGACTACAGTTTTTAATAAAGATTAATATCAAAATCAAGAAAATAAAAATCATTACAACTGGACCAAAAGGTAACATTATGATAGATTGAGGTTGTCAAAGGCATCATTTTACATGAGTCCACAATTAACACCAATGGCACTAACAGTCAAGAAATAAGAAGACTTATTGCATTGGGAAAATGGTGTGCCCAATCCAAGTCATAAGGTTTTCACTTCTTTCCTAAGAATAAGAAGGTTAGATATTGAATAAGGAAGATCAAAGAAGAACTGTTTGTTGCCTTTGGAATGTGGTGTTTGTGAAAAGTATTAAGTATATTGTGGTCTTGTAAAAGAATAAACAAATCCGTCTTAAGAGAAGTGCAACCAGGGTGCTCATTAGAGGCTAGGATGGTAATACTTTGCTTCACAGTACATTGGCCATGTTGTTAAGAGGGGCCAGTTCTTAAAAAAGGACACTGTACTTGGTAAGGTAAATAGGTAAATGGTCAATGAAAGAGAAGATCCTTAGCAAGTGATTAAAGCAATGTGGATGAACGTGGAACAGATGATGATAACAGAGCAGGATAGGGCGAAATTTTCCATTTGTTGTTCCTAGAGCCATTATGAGTCACAGTTGACTTGATTGTTTAAAAAGAAATTGTGGCTCAAATCTAAAAGGTTTCTTAAATGTTAACTAATATGTAGGAGGAAAAAATAAAGAGTAAGAATATCTTAGATTGATTACACTAGTTTTCACTTTTGAATTCATTTTCTATTGCAGGGTAATGATTAAACAATGACTTAAACAGCACATTTTTATTATTTCATACTTCTCATGGCTTAGCAATGTTCTCTGTTCAGGGTTTCACAAAGCTTTAGTTAAAGCTTGGCCCTCATTGTACTCTCAACTGGAAATGGGGTCCCCTTCCAAACGTATTCAAATTATCAACATACTTTTATTTTCTTTGGTTGTAGATTGGAGGTTACCCATTTTCTTGCTGGCTTACCCAGGAACCACTCTTGGCTCCTAGAAGCTACTTATATTTCCTTGGGACCCTCTCAGGGATCCTCAAGCAACATGGTGATTATTTCTTCAGGACCAGTAGAATAATTTATTACTCCAGACAGCCGAAACAACTTTATATAACTCAACACAATCACAAGAATAGTTATCCCATCGCCTTTGCAGGTGCTGTTGTTATGTACCACCGAGCCATCTGTGACTCAAAGTGACTCTATGTACAAAAGCTCTGAGGCTGGCCCTAACCTAAGGCAGTGTCACTGACTCTGACACACAAACCTACCGTGATTACCCCAGTTACTGTATCGTTCCATCTCACCCGAGATCTTCCTTTCCTGTGCTGCCCCTTCACTATTCAAAGTATGATGTCTTTCTCCAAGGACTGTTCTCTCCTGGCCATGTGCCCAACATATATCAGACAAAGCTTCAAAACCCTAGCCTCTAAGGAGATATTTGGTTTCACCCTCTCCAAGACAGATCTGTGTGTTCTTGGTTTGTACTCTTTGCTAATATCACAACTCAAAAGCGTGGATTCTTCTTAACTAACAGAACGAAAATTCTTTGCAGTCCCAAAAGTATGCAGTTCAAGCTCAACAGTTGCTCCACTGGAGAAAGATGGGCAATCTACTCCCAGGTGATTAACTGCCTCTGAAAACCCAGTGGAGAGTCAGCTATGGGTATATTCGACTTAATGGTACTCAACAACAATATCAACAACAGCAATAACATGAGTTAGTAATATCATGTGCATCAAGAAGTTTGATATTGTAATATTTATAATTTCCAATTAGTTCATACTTACACTTATTATGATACAAAAAATTGCTAATTTCAACATAATGTGGGAACTATAGAATAATATTATTAAATGTCACATGCAAACAAACTCATGTTGAAAATTATCCAAAAACAACTAGTATGGTATTTCAATAAAAAACTTCCAGATAAACAAGCTGGCTTCAGAAGAGGCCATGAACTAGGGATATCATTCCCAATGTCAGATTGATCTTGGCTGAAAGCAGAGAGTACCAAAATAATGTTTATTTTTGTTTTATCAACAAGTATAAATGCTTTTGTGGTGGTGGTGTTGTAATTGTGCCATCAAGTTGACAGCTCATAGTGACCCAATGAAAAATGTCTCTGAATCTTACCCTACTGTGAGCCTACCTTAACATCTCTGGCATAGCAACCACATTGCTACAACTGTATCAACCCCTCTCATCCTACACTGGCCCACTACCTTTCCAAGCATGATGTTCTTTTCCAAAATTTGCCCTTCCTATCAACACTCCCAAAATATGTCAAATAGAGTACGACAATTCAAAGACATTGATCCTTCTTCTGTCATTTGTATTCACTGTCTACTTCCCAGACGCATTGCAAACAATTGAGAAGCCATGGCTTAGATCAGGTACACCTTAGTCTCCAGACTGACAGCACTACTTTTGCACTCTGGAGAGAAGCTTGAGATCTAATTTCCCCACACAATTATCTTATTTCCTCACTGCTGGTGTTGACTGTGAGCATAACAAGCTGAAATTGTTAACAATCTAAATTTTCTCTCCATCTATGCTGATACTGTCTCCTGGCCTGGTGGTGACCATCTTTGTTTTATTGATGTTGAGATGCAACCCTTATTGAAGGCTGAAGTACTTGATCTCTGCCGAATAGGTTTCAAGACTTTCTCAGTTTCAGCAAGAAAGGTTGTGCCATCAGCATAATGTAGTTTGTTGAGTTTTCCTCTAATCCTGATGCCACATTCTTGATCATAAAGTCCTACCCCCTGAATATTGAGTATACATTGAAAACGTGCAGGAAAAGGATATTTCCTTGACATACTCCTTTCTTGATTTTCAACCATATTGTGCTCTCTTACTCTTTTCAGACAATAGCTTTTAGGTCTGCGTATAATTGTTGTATAAGCACAATCAAGTGTTCTGGGGTTCCCATTCTCCTCAACGTTACCCACAATTTGTTACGGTGCACACAATACAACACATTCATAGTCAAAAGCCTTTCATAAGTTTAAAAAACACAAATAAGCATCCTGCTGGTATTCTCTGACAAGATCAATCTGACATCAGCAATATTCCTAGTACCATAGTCAAAGGATATCTTTCTGGCAGTTCTCTGTTGATTTTAGTAATTTTTGGGTAATCTTCATCAAGGTTGGCAGCTTTCAAAATGGATTACAGCTAAACATCAAGAAAATAAAAATAATAGACACCAGGCCAATAGAAGCATCATGATAGACAGAGGAAAGTCTGAATTGTTAAGATTTCCTCTTCTTTGAATCCACATCAACATCATTGGCACTAGCAGTCAGGCTTTCAATAGACATGTTGCATCTGGAAAATATTCTGTCAAAGACCTATCTAGTGTCCTATAGAACAATTATATCAATTCAAATACTAAAACGCATCTGATCCAGACCATGGTCTTCTCAATTATTTACTTTGCATTTAAGGGCTGGACATTGAATGAGGATGACAGAAGAAGAATTGATACCTTTGAGTTGTGGAGCTTGAGAAAAGTATTGTCCATACCATGGACTTTGAAAAGAATAAGCATGTCTGTTCTGGAGAGGTTGAAAACAGTTTACTCTTTGGAGGCAAGGATTTTGAAGCTTTGTCTCATATACTTTGGCCATGCTGTCAAAGTGGCCAGTCTTTGGAGAAGGATATTATGCTTAGAAGGATTGAAGGTCAATGAAGGAGAGAAGATCCTGGATGAAATGGACTGACACAGCAACTTTGGTCATGGAGTCAGATGTGTCAGATAGGATCTGGTAGGGCAAACATCAGAGCCATTGTTCATGGCGATGCTATGAGTTGTAACTGACTTGATGGCACATAACAACATAAGGCAGTAGTAACACGTGCATTCAAAAAGTGTAATACTACCATTTTTATAATTTCTAATTAATTCAAACTTCCTTTTATTATACAAAAAGGAGTAAAGGCTTCAAACTATCTTGCAGTTCTGTACTGGCAAGTGAAAAGAATATGTGAATACCCAGCACTAGAATCTGAGTGATTAGAAAGGATGGCACTTTCCTAAGAATATTAGTAGATACGCCATCATTTCAAAATATCCACTAAGTAGTTGTCAGGTTTTGTTTCATTGAGAATTATGTATTTTGTGATTGTGATAAGGATTAAGATCAAAATTAATTATCATATCTGCCATTATATTTCTTAATCACACATATGCTAATTATTATGTCATTTTCAAAGGGCTATTTACATAATCATAATTCTTTTTCATTTACAGTTATATCAGTTTTAAGAAGTAAGATTATTCTTTTGCAGGTGAAAAACCAGAACTGACAGATATACTCTGAGAGATAAACTATATAATGTATGCTTAATAAATCCTTTTGTTTAAAGAGTCATCACAAAAGTCCTTTTTTTTCCCCTCAGAAAGTTCTAGAATTAAATACTCCAGCAAATAAGAATTTATTTAATTGGGCTACAATTTTAACAATCTTCTATTTATAAAATAAAAGGTCGGTTGGTTTGTTTTTTGAGGATGTGAGTCTTAAAACAAGTCATTGCTTATTATTTTTGTTGCTCCTAAATCACTTTATGGTTTGTGAAAAGGATAACATACTTTGCTAGTAACCAAAACTTTGGAGAGCCAAGTCTATTCAAAAGTATCTCAGGAAATAAAAAAAACAAGCATGACAGACTACTTCCTGATAATCAGTTATTGAAATTGCTATGGAGCATAGTCTATTCTGACTTGTATGGCTGTTAATCATATATCTACCTCATTGCAAATTACTAACACATTTTCTTCTCCCACAAATTTGTTGTTGTGTGTTTTTAATGTGAAGCTGAGTTGACATTAACTCTTAGCTGACCCTTCAGTGAGTTTTCATAGGTACTCATCTTTCTCACATTTGCATAGCTGATGGATTTAAACTTCACATCTTTGTTTTGGCAACAAAACTCCTTACTCACTAGGTCACCAGAGTTCTCTGCTGGTAGTGATGGTGGTACTTTCAAGTTACTTAGAATTCACCATGAATTCATGTAAAACAGCAAAACATCACCTGTTCCTGTGCCATCATTATAATCATTACTGTATATGAAGCCAAGATTTCTGTTGCTTGTTAAATCAACCCATATAGAGTATTCCTTTTTTTGGTCAAACCTTCACTTTACCAAATATTATATCTTTCTCTAGGTAGCACTGACTCCTCTTGATAACATGCCCAATATGTGAAATGAAGGTATATCAATTGATGTATTTCAACTAACAGATGCTGCCCTAGATGTGCTCACCAAGTTGTGTCAAGAAATCTGGACGACAACTACTTGGCCAACTGACTGGAAGAGATCTGTATTTGTTCCCATTCCAAAGAAATGTGACCCAATAGACTATGGACATTATCAAACAATATCATTGATATCACATTCAAGCAAGATTCTGCTGAAGATTATCCAAAAATGACTGGAACAGCACATCAACTGAGAACTGCCAGAAGTGCAGGCTGGGTTTAGAAGGGTTCATGGTACTAGGGATATTGTAGTTAATGTTAGATGGATCTTGGCTGAAGGCAGGGAATACCAGAAGGATACCTAACCGTGTTTCATTGATGATACAAAGGCACTTGACTGCGGATCACAACAAACTGTGGCTGACTGAGAAGAATGGGAATCCCAAAACACTTGATCTTGCTAATGTGAAACTTATATTTGAACCAGGAAGCAGTCATCAGAACAGAGTAAGGAAACACTGCATGGTTATAAATTGGGAAGGGTGTACACCAGTGATGTGTCCTATCTCCATACCTTTTCAACCTATAGGCAGAACAGATAATACGGGAGGCTGAGCTTTATGAGAAGTGTGGCATCATGATTGATTTATCAACAATCTGTATTATACAGAGGACACAACCCTGCTTGCTGAAATTGAGGAGGACCTGAAACACTTTGTACAGAAGGTCAAGGACTGGAGCTTTCAATATGGATTGAGGCTCAATATCAAGACAAAGATTCTCACCACTGGGCCAGATGGCAACATCAGGATTGATGGTGAAGAAATTGAGATTGTTAACAACTTTTGTTTGCTTGGCTCAACAGTAAACAATCTTGGCACCAGCAGCCAGGAAATTAAAAGATATATTGTAATGAGAAAGTCGGCTGTTTGGGACCTCTCCAAAGTACTGAAGAGCAATGGTGTCTCTCTGGAGACTAAGGTGAATCTGATACAGACCATGGTCTTTGCAATCATTTGCTATACGTCAGAAAGCTGGTTAATGACTAGGGAGGATAGAAGGAGAATTGATGCCTTTGAGCTGCGGTGCTGGAGAACAGTATTGAATGTACCATGGACTGCTAAGAAAACAGATTCATCCTAGTGAGGGTGAAACCAAGCTGCTCCTTGGAGACAAGGATTCTAAGGCTTTGTCTGACATACTTTGGACATGTTGCAAGGAGGAACCAGTCCTTGGAGAGGGATGCCATGCTTGGGATGGTGGAGAGACAGCACAGGAGAGGAAGACCCTCTATTAGGTGGTTTGACTCAGTGACTGGAGTAATGGGGGTAGGTGTGTCAGAGACAGCGAGATTGGCACAGGATAGAGCAGGGTTTAGGGCTGTTGTGCATACTATGAGTTGCAGGTGACTTGAGAGCACATAATAACAACAGAGAGTGAAGTCTTATCATCTCTCTGTGTTAACAGTAAATTAAGCTTGATTGTTTAGGTCTTCATACCACTTCTTTGTTCCATTAGTCATTTAAGAAATTCTTGACACTTTCTCTTACTTATCTGATATCAGTACTGCCAATACTTATCTTTCTAAGTCTAAACTAGAGTTTCCCAATGTAAACTCTATTGTCATTTTGGCCTGGATAATTTTTGTGGGGAACTGTAATGGCACTGTACGATACTTCACAAAATTCTGATCTTTACTATTTAGATGTCTATAACATATATGTAAATTTATAAAGCAAAGATGTCAGTTTGATGACTTTATTCTTTGACTATGACTGACTTTCAAAGAATTCAGACTAGTATCTCTGCTACATGAATCTAAAATATAGATTCACAGATAGAAAGAAAAAGAATATATTTTTAACTATACATTGTGGCAGAAATTTCAACTTTTCATACAGCAATACTAAGGCAGAATCAAATGATAAAGTGTTTCTTATTTTATTTCAACTCTTTACATTTATATCTCTAAGGACTTGAAAATAGATGGATTACTTAAAGTAACTATAAATATCTTAATATTTAAATAGTAAGGTGTGTTTATTACATAATTTATTAGAAAATGATAATATTTATTTGAAAATTGAGAACAAATAAGAATAATCACATTAAGACAAATGCATATTCATGTGAAGTTTAGGAAAATTAATACCACTATAACTCTTTTTTATGTATGCAAACATTTTGGGGTTTTTTTATTATTAATTTTAATGAAAGTTTAGAGAGACTTAGGGGTCCAGTCATTCTTTGCTGCACTTTTCTCCCTGCCCAACCCCTCCCCATTTACTTTTCTCCTTGAAAAGTAAAACTCTTTCATTGCTATGCAATCCCTCCCTCCAAGTCCACTGCACTGTGCAGCCATCATTCTGGACTCCTGCCATCACAATAATACCTAATTGTATAGCCCTTTTAAACACTTCTCTCCCTCATCTTTTACAATGCAGTCAGTATGCATCATTCCTCCTCCTCTCTGTCCTTCCCTCAACCCCAATGTCAGTTCTGATTTACAATAGTGGCCCAATGCAGTATTTGTCTTTTTGTGACTGAGATATTTCACTCAGCATAATGTCCTCTAGGGCTATCCACTTTGCATAATATTACATAAGTTCCTTGTTTTTCAGTGTTGTATAGTATTCCATTGTGTGACTATACCAGTGCTTCTCTATCCATTCATTTGTTGATGAGCACTTGGGTTGTTTCCAGCTCTTTGCTTTTGCAAACAAAGCCTCAATAAACATGAATGTGCATATATCTGCTTGGGTGGCAGTTATGGTTTCTCCAAGGTATACGGTAACTCTTAAACCACCTCTATGCATTTAAATTTTTAAAAATATTGCTTAGAGAGATTAAAAAAACTGTGCAGTGAATGAAATCATACTACCTTTTTCCCCAACAAAAATTAACCTTTGCCAAACACATAAAATATCTTACTCAAGAAAATCTACCATGTTGAATCTTCAAATAAAAACAACCTACAGTTTGGGATAATGATTTTGGATGCATGGATGTTTGGAATAGGGCTACAGTTGTCATAAAATTTCCACTATTTTTTCTTTGATTCTAAAGCAGTCATCTACAAATTAAATTCTAAACCAGAGAGATTAAAATTACGTATTTAAGGGAGCTCTGGTGGCCTAGTGGCAGGAAGCTGCACTACAATCCAAGAAGTTCACGGTTCAAATCCACCAGATGCTCTGCTGGAGAAGGAGGGACAATCCCCTCCTGTACCAGTCAGATCTGATTTGATGGTACACACACAAAAAATAATAAAATAAAATACTTATTTAAAATTATCTCAAAAAATTTAAGATGTGATGGACTGTATTATTCTGAAAATCCTAAAAAGAGAAACAGATCTAAAATATTAAGAAATTTTATTAATATTAAAAATCTGAGACTAATTCATAATACGAAATAAGATAAAAATTATATTTAAGCCATAACTAATTTTTGAATACTTGTGACAATTTAAAATATGTAAAACATCTTGAATGTCAGTGGTTCAAAATATATGTAAGCTTCTAAATGTTTAGACACATGGATTTTGAGATAGTCAGCAGTTTTACTTGTATGCTTAAAAGTTCTCTTTTTAATAAGTAATGGATTTTTAAATACTGCTATCAGAATAAATAAACCTATATTAAGCTTTATGTCATTCTAAAATAGAATATTCACATATATACTTTATTTCCCTATGAATTTTATTTTTATACTTTTAATAAAAGCCATATTTGAGTGAAATTTAACCATAAAAATATTAAACTGATATAAAACATGGCCATGTGGCTTAAAAATGTATAAGAGACATCAAGCAAATGAAACAAAAACAAAATCCAGAGTAACTAGAAGTAGAATCTTTACTAATTGAAAGAAAATAATTTTTGGTTTTTCAGGATTGCTTCAATATGTTGGATGGTTAGGGAAAGAAGGATAGATGGACATGATGATGGGAAGGAAAAGATTAAAATCCTTTTCCATGTAACCCTAGTGTATTTTTATAGATAGAGTACTAAAGACGACAGAAGCATCAATGCCTTTGAGTTGCATTGCTGGAGAAGAGTATTGAGCATATTATAGACTGCCAATAAAAAACAAAATAAAACAAAACAGGTCTATGCTAGTGAGGGTGAAATTAGGTCGCTTCTGGGAGGCAAGGGATTTGAAACTCTGTCTCACATATTTGGGGCACACTGCCAGGCAGGACCAGTCCTTGGAGAAGGGCATCATGCTTAAAAAGGTGTCAGTACAGGAGAGCAAGACTCTGGATTAGATGCCACTGACTGTGGAAATGGGTTCAGGTATGTCCGAGATAATGAGGTTGACTTAGATTAGGGTAAGGTTTAAAGCTGTTCACAGTGTCAACAGCACAGAAAAACAACATATATTTTGAGAGATCTTCACTGTCAACTCAGAGACAAGAGGTTTGAATCTATCAGATGCTCTGTAGTAAAAAGATGGGATATCTCCTTCCTTGTTTTTTACAATCTCTGATAAACTGCTGGAAAGTCTGCTAGTCAGTTCTGACTTGATTACAATGACATGCTTTTTGTTTATATAGTACTACAAAAGTAAGACAATAAGCTACTTGAATAAAGCTTTGTTGCAAGGTGGGACCAATCCTTGGAGAGGCATTTCATGCTTGAGAGGGTGGAGGGACAGCACAAGAGAGGAAGACCCTGGATGAGAAGGATTAAATTCAGTGACTGGGCTAATGGGATTAGGTGTGTAAGAGACACTGAGATCAGCACATGATAGAGTAGGATTTAGGGCTGTTGTACATAGTGTCCCTATGAGTCGCAGGCGATTTAATGGCATATAACAACAACAATACCTAGTCTTTCCCGGTTTGTTATTCAACATTCACCAGCCAATGAGTAAGGAACAAAAGAAAGGTTTTAGAAGAATAATGTAAAGTTTAAAGATATATTCTAAAACAAAAACAAAACAAAAAAATAAAACACTTTCTAAATGAAGTTTTCCTAATCAAATTTATTTCAGGATGAAGTTTTTGTTGCTGTTGTTCTATACCTTCAAATTATAACCCAATCATAGCTGATCCTCCAGCAGGTTTTCAGAGGCAGTAAATCACATGGGAGTAAATTATAAATTTTACTCCAGCTGTGAAGTTGGCATATTTTAACCACATGCCTTTGAGTTGACAGCACATTTCCTTACCAAAAACATTTGACTGGACAGATCATACACTTATTACGGCTGAGAAGAATGTGAATCCCAGAACATTTAATTATGCCCATATATCCCCAAGCCAAAGGTCGTATAACCCTGATACATCCACTTGCTGTACAGAGGTAACATGTGGCTGCTGTGACGTTGAACACCGTGACACAGATGTGTCAAATGCAATAATGGTTACCCATGGTGGACAGTGTTTGGTGGAGCTCCCTGATTAAAATGAGCTTGGAAGCAAGAGTGGCATCCACTTCCATAATAGCTTGTCTCTGGAAACCTTATGAACCTGGAGAAAGGACGAAAGTTATGCAGGTATCCAGGTCTTTCATTCATAGGGACACTATCTGTCGCCTACTACATGACAGTACTTAACAATAACAACAACATGATATCTATACCTAGATCAAGAAGTCATTGTCTGAACAGAACAAAGAGGCAATATATGGTTTAATATCAGGAAAGGTATGTGTCAGAGTTATATCTTTTCTCAAAAATCTATACCATCTGTATGTCAGTCAAGTATGTCATGGAACTGAGCTCTATGAATGGCATGAGGCATAAGGATTGGAGGAAGACTCATCAACAACCTGCATTATGCAAATAATATAACCTTGTTTAGTGAAAGTAAGGAGGACCTGAAATAATTGCACCAGAAGAACAAAGACTAGAAACTCCAATATAGATTATATCGTAACATCAAGAAAACAAAGGTCACTACAATTGGACCAATAGACAATTTCATAATAGATTAAGAAAAGATAGAAACTCTCAGTGGTTACAATTTATTTGGATACACAATCAACACAATCAACAATCAGATCAAGAGATGTATTGCTTTGGGAAAGTCCACTGTCATGGACCTCTCCAAAATACTGAAGAGTAAATGATGTCACTTTGAAGACGAAGATGAACCTGATTCAGTCCATGGTCTTTTCAATCCCTTGCTATGCATCAGGGATCTGGACAATAAATAAGAATGAAGGAAGACAAATTGATGCCTTAGAACTGTGGTGTTGGACAAGAATATTAAATATTCCATGGATTACCAGAAGAATTAACAGGTATGTCTTGGGAAAAATATAGCGACAGTACTCCTAGAAAACAAGAACAATGAAACTTCATTTTTCACACTTTGGACACAATAGGAGAGGCTGTTCTTTAGAAAATTATATCTTGCTTGGGAAAGGTCGAGGGTCAGGGAAAGATGGAGGGTCAGGGAAAGAAAAGATCTCCAATGAGATGGACTGATTCAGTGATTGCAACAATGAGTTCATGTATATCAGAGATGATGAGGATGGCACAGGGAAAGATAGAAGTAGGCCTGTTGTTTACAGTGTTGCTGTAAATCATGCTCAACTAAACAGTACCTAACAATAACAACAGATTTCTTAACAATTTTAAGTAGAACATAATATACATAATTTTGCCCAATATTAGTAATACTTGTTCTCACAAAAAGGAAAACAAACAAAAATCAGAACCTAAACAAACAAAAGAAATCACCTCAAATCATAACTAACCTGCCAAAGGGTTTTCTGGAGGCTGGAAATAAGGGAAGAAATTTCCCATTTTTCACTTTCTGAGTTTCTAGTGGATTTGAATTGCCAGAGAAGCACAGACTTTGGTACGGCAGAATAATACACAACAGATTATGACATGAGGGCTTCTATTTCAAACATAAAAGTTGTGATTACAACCTCATATTTAAGAATAAAAACAAAACAAAAATCCATTAAGTATTAGCTCTCAAACACTTCTTAAAATATAGAGGTTCAATTCTTCTGGAATGTGTTTTACTGCATTTTAGAGAGTGAGGTGGGGAAAAAAAATCCTTGAAGACAAACTGTAACTTGATATTTTCATTTTATAATCAAAATGTTTAGAATTGTAATTCTTTATTTCAAGTGCTGTAAACTTTGTGCTGATTCATCTAGGTTAACCAGCAAAAATCACTTTCAATTTATTTCCACTTAAACTTACCACCAGCACAAATTAATCACATGCAATTTTTCCTAGTCATTTTAAAATATTTTGTAAATATTAGTATAAAAAAGATCATATCAATTAAAATTATAAAAGATCCATTTTTATCTTGTATAAGATGGAAATTATTGAACACTTAGGGAATGGCAAAGGATACACTGACAAAGAAGATTAATCAGAACTGGCTTTGACAAGCACTGTGGCATTTGGACAAGAACAAACTGGGGGGAGGGTAGAGAGAATAGTGCAACAATGAATGAGTGGAAGCCCAAAATCTCTGTAAATGTTTATGAAAATTAATAAAATATAATTATAGAAAAAAAATATGGATAATTTCCACAATGTGTTGGAATATTTTTTTGAAATGGGAATAAATATGGATCTCTTCTTGTTAGTTGGTCAGATGTTGTCATCCAGATTTATTGGCACAAACTGAGGAGCATATTCAGGACTGAATCTTTTTATTGAAATATGTCAATTGGTATTCCATCAATTGCTAGACTGTTGTTTTTGCCACTTTTTTCAGAAAGCCTTGAACTTCTTCCTTCATCAACACTGCATCTTGAACATACATTGTTCCATTAAATTGTTCTGTGTTACCCAGTTCGTTTTTGGTACAGTGATTTTGAGTGCTATTTGCATCTTCTTATTATGTTTCCTGGATTATTCAATATTCTGCCCATAAAATCTTAAATATTGCAGCTCAAGGCTTGAATTTGTTATTCAGTTCCTTTAGCTTAAGAAATGCTGAGTGAGTTCATCTCTTTGATTTTCCAACTCCAGCTCTTTGCACATTCCATTATATTTTGCTTTGTCCTCTCAACCTGACTTTTTAAAATTTTCTGTTCAGTTCCTTAATTTTCTATTTCTTCCCTTTGCTCTGTCTTCTTGATGCTTTCATGCATATTCAGAGTTTTTTCTGACATCCATCTTCTTGGTCCTTTCTTCCTCCTATGTCATTGTTAAGGACATTTTGCACTCTCCATGGATGATATCTTACAGCTCATCTGGTTTTTGTTCAGTTGCGTTCAGGACTCAAATCTGTTTCTAAAATGGATTTCAAATTCAGGTTGGATAGATTCAAGTTCAAATTTTTGTTCCTGTGGATTTGCTTTTTTATGAAATAAAAATTATTTATTTGTATTTCAGCTTCAGGTTGAACTTGCATAATAGTAGTTGACTGTCTGTTCCATTATCAGCACTTAGCCTAGTTTTATAGCTAATATCGAGCATCTTTAGGGATTCTTTCCACAGATGTACTCAATCTGACTCCTGTGCAGACCACCAGATGAGGTCTATGTATAGTAACCAATTTTGTTTTTTATGAAATATATTTACAATAAGTCATTGACTGTACAAAATTCTATCATTTATTTCCAGCCTCATTTCTGCCACCAAGGCCGTGTTTCCTGACTACTGATACTTCTTTGTCTCTAACTTTTGCATTCCAGTTACCCATTATTATTATGCCATCTTAGTTGCATGTGTGATTGATTTCTGAAAAGGTGATCCAACAGGGTGGAAATTATCAAACAGTAACGCTAGTGTCCCATACAAGCAAAATCCTGCTGTAGAGCATCCAAGAATGACTAGAAGAGTACAAAGAACAATCAGAAATAAAAGCTGAGTTTAGAACAGTCTGTGGCAAAAAGACATCATAACCAATGTCAGATGGATCATGGCTGAAATAAAAGAGTACTAGAGGAATGCATATCTGTACCTCATTGACTATGCAAAGACATTTGACTGCACAGATCACAACAAATAGTGGCTAATCTTGAGAAGAATGGGAATCCCAGAAGACTTAACATTGTTCATGTGAAACCCATACTTAGACCTGGAAGCAGTTCACAGAACAGAGCAAGGAAACACTGCATGGTTCAAAATCAGGAAAAGAGTGGACCAGGGATGCATGCTGTATCCATCTCTCTTCAGTGTATATGTAGGAGAGATAGTTTGGGAGGGTAGATTTTATAAGGAGAAATGTGGAATGGGAATTAGAGGAAGATTCATGAATAGCCTCCATTATATAGATTACACAACTTTGCTTACTGAAACTGGGGAGGACTTGAAACAATCACTCCTGAAGGTCAAGGACTGCAGTCTTCAATATGGATTGAAACTTAACATGAAAACAAAGATGTTCACCATTGAACCAATTGGCAGTACCATAATAGTTGGAAAATAGATTGAGATAGTTTCAGCTTACTCAGGTAAACAATCAATACTATTGGTGCCAGCAGTCAGGAAAGCAAAAGACTAATTGCATTGGGAAAATATACTGTCAGGGACCTTTCCAGAGTGAAAAAATTAAAAATGTCAGGCTAGAGATGAAGGTACACCTGATCCAGGCCATAGTCTTACTAATTACATGTTACATATGAGAGAACTGGACAATGGATAAAGATTTTTGTTGTGTTATTATATGCTGTTAAGTCATCTGCAACTCATAGTGACCCTATGTAAAATAACTCTGAAGTTGGCTGTGTTCTTTCCCAGTCTCACTGACACTCACACAGCCACCTTCATTGCCCTAGTTACTGTACCAATCCATTTCATATGGGGGTCTTCTGCACTGTCCCTCCACTATTCTAAGCATGATATCCTTCTCCAAAGACTGGTTCCCCCTGGCCACATGCCCAAACTTTTTGAGATGGAGCTTCAAAATTCTAGCCTCTGAGGAGAAATTTAGTTTTACCATCTCCAAGACATATCTATTTATATTCTTCATGGTCCATGGAATGTTCTAGACTCTTCTCTCGAACCACAACTGAAAGGTATTGATTCTTCTTCTATCTTCCTTAGTCACTCTCCAGCTCTCTCATAGCAAGTAATTGCAAAGACCATGGACTGGATCAGACATACCTTAGTCTCTAGACTGACATCATTGCTTCTCAGTACTCTGGAAAGATCCCTAGCAGCAGATTTACCTAAAGCCATTTGCCTTTTGAGTTCTTGACTGCTGGTGCGAAAAGTGTTGATTGTGGAGCTAAGAAAGCTGTAACTGTTTACTACCTCAATCTCTTCTCCATCCATTATGTTGCTGCCAATTTTCCAGCGGTGAGAATCTTTGTCTTCTTAACTAAAGATAATCAAGGAAGAAATGATGCCTTTGAATTGTGATGCTGGAGAAAAGTACTGAACATACCTTGGACTGTAAAGAGAATAAATATGTCTGTAATAGAGAGGGTGAAAGCAAGTTTTTTCCTGGAGGAAAAGATTTTGAAGCTCCATTTCACATACTTTGCTCATGTTGCCAGGAGGGACCAGTCCTTGGAGAAGAACATCATTCTTGGAATTGTGGAGGGAAAGCACAGGAGAAGACCCTGGATGAGAGGAATTGACACAATAACTTGAGTAATGGGGAAAAGTGTGTAGGTGACAGAGATTGACTCAGGATAGCTATTTTACACAAGGTACTATGAGTCACAGGTGACTTGATACCACATAGCAACAATAATCAATAATCTCACATGTAAGCAAAATGTTGGTTAAGATCAACCAAAATTGGTTTGACCAGTATTTCTACAAGCGCCTTCCAAAAGTTCAATCTGGGTTTAGAAGAGACTTTTGCACCTGGAATGTCATTGTTGATGATGAATCCTTGTTGAAAGCAGAAGATATCAGAAAAATGTAGAATTCTGTTTTATTCACTATGCAAAGACATTTGACTGTGTGGACCACAACAAACTTTGAGAAGAACGGGACTCCCAGAACACTTACTTGTGCCATAAAAATTCTATAAATAGACCAAAGAACTGTTGTCCAAACAGAACAAGGAAAGACTCAGTAGTATAAAATCAAAAAGGATGTTCATCAGTATTGTATCTTTCTTTCCTATCTGTTCACATTGTATATTGAGCTAATAGTTCATTAAGCTGGGCTCTATAAAAAGGAATGTGGCATAAGGAAGACACATTGCAGGAAGACTCATCAACAATTTGTATTATATAGATGACAACCTTGCTTACTAAAAGTGAGGAGGACCTGAAATGCTTACTACAGATAATCAAGGACTACAGATTTCAATATAAATCTCAATATCAAGAAAGCAAGATATTTACTACTGGGCAAATAGGCAACATCACTATAGATCAAGACAGGATTGAAACTTTCATTGATTTCATCTTACTTGGATCCAGAAATACCATTCTCAGTACCATCACTCAGAAGATCAAGAGATACATTGCTTTAGACAAGTTCATTGTCAGGGAACTCCCTAACAGACAAAAGAACCATAACATCACTTTAAAGACTAAAGTACACCTGATTCTGAAAAAGCCCATGGTATTTTCTGTCATTTGCTACATTTCAGGTAGCTGGACTATGCATAAGGATGACAGAGGAAGAGCAACAGTGTCTCTCTGGAGACTAAGGTGTGCCTGATATAGGCCATGGTTTTTGCAATCACTTGTTATGCATCAGAGAGTTGGACAATGACTAGGGAGGATAGAAGGAGAATTGACGCCTTTGAGCTGTGGTGCTGGAGAAGAGTATTGAATGTACCATGGACTGCCAAGAAAACAAACAGATTCATCGTAGAGAGGATTAAACCAGGCTGCTCCTTGGAGGCAAGGATTCTGGGGCTTCGTCTGACATACTTTGGACATGTTGTAAGGAGAGACAGGTCTTTAGAGAGGGACATCATGCTGGGTAGAGTGGAGGGACAGCGCAGGAGGGGAAGACCCTCTATGAGGTGGATTGATTTAGTGACTGGGGTAATTGGGATGGGTTTGTCAGAGGCAATGCGATTGGCACTGGATAGAGCAGGGTTTAGGGCTGTTGTACATAGGGTCACTATGAGTCGCAAACGACTCGACGGCACACAACAACAACAACAATTGTGTTGTTGGAGAAGAACAGTGGATATCTCATGGATTGCCTAAGGAAGTAACATATATTTTTGATAAAATGTTCACTGGAGGTAAGGAAAACCAAGCATTCCTTGGAAAAGGACACTATGCATAGAAAGTAGGAAGGTTGATGAAAGAGAAGGGCCCCAACAAGGAGGATTGATATAGTGACTGCAGTAACAGGTTAAAGTGTATCAGAGATCTTAAGGATGGCATAGGATAGGACAGGATTCAGGCCTGCCATTTATAGTATCTCTGTGAGTTGTACTTAACACCACTTAACAAAAATATCTCTGTATAAATATATTTTTAATAACTGAAATTAAAACACCTAGGTGAAACATTATTTTTCAAAATACATAATTTATTAAATGTAATTTTATATCAAAGATACTTTTAGAGAAAGAATACATACACTTTACTTAATTTTGGCACCAAATTACTGTTCAAAGGCATCGTCTAAAAACATACTTAAAATTTTAATTTGAAACATATCAGAACATTGATTATTTTAATGTGCAATAATTCATTATGATTAAATAATATAACATCTGGAGATTAGGCCAGCATTTGCGAGCAAGGAGATTACAGATTCTTATATGTTGAAACAGTATGAAAGCAACCAAACTTCTTATACTGGATGTTCAATATTCAAAGCCATAATATATCAAAAGTTTCTTACACAATCACCCGGCATTTATTTTAATGTTTTATTTTGTGCTAAAAATACTGCAACAAGCAAGCCCAATATGTGTGGCAAAGAACTCCATTATATCATTCCATGTATTAAATTAACTTTTTTAAAAAAGAAAAGTCTTTGCATACATGGGCAATATATTATGGTGGTGTTGTTTGCCATCGAATTGGAATTGACTCATAGCTAACTTTCCAGCAGGTTTTCAGAGGTTGTAAATTGCATAGAAGAAAATTCCCCATCCTTCTCTTGTGGAACAGCTGGTACCTTCAAACTGTGTACATATGTCTAGACCAAATTAGTGAAGTGGAAAAGTCTAACTACGAAGTTTGTCCAAGTCAAACTAAAAATTAATTAAAATAGTTCTTGGTTAATTAATTCATTATCACTCAACAAGCACTGAAAAATAAGAATACAAAAGAATATTGATACAAAATTGTTTTAAACAAAAATAACTGTTTTAAATGCCCTATTTAATTCATCAACATTTCTGTCTTGTTATCTGGTACAATATACTTTGTACAATACACTAAGTCATTGTGTTCTATGTTATTTTCTTACATAAAAAAAATCTGTAACAGTGTCTGGGCCATTTTTAGCTCTTATTTTTGCTGCATAAGGTCAAGGACAGCAGCCTTCAATATGGATTGAAGCTCAATTGGAAAAAAAAACCCAACACACACACACACACACACACACACACACACACACACACACGCACAGACACACACAAATTCTCACCATTGGGCAGATTGGCAGCATTGTGGTAGATGGTGAAGAGATTGAGATAGTAAACAATTTTAGCTTATTTGGTTCCACAATTAACACTCTTGGCACCAGCAACCAGGACATTAAAAGATATATTGTGTTGGGAAAGTCTGCTGTCAGAGTCCTCTCCAGAATGTTGAAGAGCAATGATGTCAGTCTGGAGACTAAGATGGGCCTGATATGGGCCATGGTCTTTGCAATTACATGCTATGCATCAGAGAGCTGGACAATGATTAGGGATTATAGGAGGTGAACTGAAACCTTTGATCTGTGGTGCGGGAGAAGAATATTGAATATACCATGGACTTCTAAGAGAATGAATAGGTTCATCCTGGAGACCTTTAAACCAAGCTTCTCATTGAGGAAAAGAATTCTAGAGCTTCTTCTGACATACTTTGGTTGTGTTGCAAGGGGGGACCAGTCCTTGGAGAGGGTGGTCATGCTTGGGAGGGTAGAAGGATGGCACAAGAGAGGAAGACCATCAAAGAGATGGATTCAGCAACTGGGGTAATGGAAATAGGTATGTTGGAGATAATAAAATTGACAAGGGCTAGAGTAAGGTTTAGAGCTGTTGTACATAGGGTTGCTATGAGTCATAGAAGACTTGATGGCACATAACATTATTTTATAACAGATAGTAGCTGAAATTAAACATATCATTAAAAGTTGAAAAGTAAATTCTGTACTTATTTTAGATTTTCAATCAATTAAGATTTTTAAGTCATATTTATGCAGAGATGAACTATCCTGATTTAGAAGTCACTTATTATGAAGTTATTGTATAAGTAGCACAGAATTTTGTTCCCCCAATTATAACATGGAGATTTTTCTTCAGAAAAATTGCTGAGGTAGTTTGTGAAGTACATTGACTGATTTCTGTCTTCACTTTGATGTGTCATGGTTCTAAAAGCCATTTTAGAATTAACTACATATATTGAAAGCCAACAAAAATGCCACTTCCTTGAAATCAAGTCCATTTTTCCCCCCAGCAGTTAATGGGAAGCAATGACATCAATCAAACAAACAAAAACACACTTTATGTGCTTTAAGGAATTACACAAGAATTTCTGCAATTTGTTCTATCAATTGCATCAAATTTCATGAGAGCAGTGTCAAATATCATGGTGGTCACCGTGAGGCAAAGACTGGCAGGAGCACAGCAAGGACGATGAAAGATTTGACACTGAAATAGGAATCACTGTTGGCCACACTCCCCCTTTGGAGCTCTAATGCATTTCATCAAGTTCCTAAATGGAGAAATTAATACTATTTATCAGGTCCACATAGCCAAGTGAAGTAATTCCTTGGAAATGGACATCATGCTTGGAAAGACAGAGGGTCAGTACAGGAGAAGACACCTCCAAACGAGATGAATTTAGATAATTACTCCAGCAATGGGCTCTGTCAAGTGTGTCAAAGATGATGCAGATGGCACAGGACAGGGCAGCCTTCAGGATTATTATCCAGAGGGTTTCTATCAGTTGTACTCAACTCGACAGCATCTAACAATAACATTAGGTTCACACGATAGTTATGTAGCTTTTATCTAGTTGCAACTAAAATGTTAATGTTTGCATTTGATTTTAGAAAACTATATGTAATATTGTGGAAGGAGGAGTAGCATCCACTTCCATAACAGCTTGCCTCTGGAAACCCTATGAACCTGGAGAGAGGATGAAAGGCACACAAACGTCCAGGACTCTCCTTCATAGGGTCGCTATGAGTCGCCTGTGACTTGATGGCACTTAAAAACAACAACATATGTAATATTCTACAGTCTTTCTCTCTCAGCTTTCTTTCACAAATAGTAGCCCTTATTTTTGTAGAGGAACCCATTTTAGAACATTACTAAATTGGGTAGGTGAAGATTCAATCAATGAAAAATTCCCACAAATTCAATAGAACTAATGTTATTTCTGGTTTGCTACATGCTCCACTACACTTTCAATTTAACATTATTTCAATAAATGGGTACTGATTTCTTTAACAAAGGAAAGGAAATCTTAGAGTGTTTGTGTGTGTGTTTGCGTATATTTAGGATAGGCATAAATCAACAAATTAAGTGTAATTTGCCTGAAATTTGAATGTGAAGAGAGAAAGTATAACACTATTACAATTTCTGACAAATGTTTTTCAAAAGATATTATTAAATAATCACTCCATGATCAGAGTTTTTAGCTAGAACAGCTATAAGGACAGAGGCTGACAGAAAACAGCATGGAAATAATAACTGTGACACAATTCACGTTCAAAGTGGAGAACGACCCACAACTTAAAATTAGTAACAATTAGGAGTTGGAGTCAGAAACAGAAGCAGCTAGTCTGAATTCCATACATAAGGACTGTGTCTAATCAGAATATGAGAGAAAGAACGTCTTCTTTGCAGTGCAACTCTCACTTCTCTCTTACCACATATTCACACACTTGTAGGCAGGTTAAATAGAAGTCCTTTGTGAAAAGTACTTTCAGAATTTCCCAAGAGTTATCAGTTCTTGGTCAGTATTTTGAAACAATTATATACCTTTGAATTGTAATTGTTTGTTTATTATGCTTCTCTCAAACCAGACCTCACCTTCTCAGAGTAGAAAACATTTCTGCTGCCTTGATATTCATCAAGTCTAATAATAATTCCAAAAGGCTTAATGATGGATGGAGAGGGGATTGAGACTGCCAACACCTTCATCTTCCTTGGGTCCACAATTAACACCCTTGGTACCAGCAGTAAAGAAATAAGGAAATGCTTTGTATTGGGAAAGTCTACAGTTAGCGACCTCTCCAAATTATTTAGGGGAATGATGTCAGTTTGAGGACTAAGGGGCATCTGATTCAGACCATGGTCTTTCTGATTAGTTGCTATGCATCTGAGAGCTGGACATTGAATAAGGATGACAGAAAAAGAATTGACACCTTTGAGCTGTGGTGTTGGAGAAGAGAACTAAACATCCCATGGATGGCCAAGAGAATGAACAGGTATGTCTTGGAGAGGGTGTAGCAGAAATGATCTTTACAGCAGTTGGTAAATTCAAATGAATGGTCTTTCAGTTAGATTGAAATGTCTAACTCACCGTGCCACTAGAACTTCTTGAGACAAGACAATATGTTCGTCAAAATCCTTTTCTCCATCTGAAAAATAAGAAAGTAACGAACATTCTATTTTCTGTCCATTTACTGTCCATTTTCTGGAAAGTTTTAACAACGTGTAGGAAAGCAATATGCACAAATAGGACTTGGTCTAGCAGGAAAAAAAAGTAATTCTGTATTCTTGACTCAGAGATGGAGGGGTAGGGTGCAGGGAAGTGTGGGAGGCTGTGGAGCTCGCTGACTATTGACACTGGATGACCTTCATCATTGGGACACTATGATTTTCTCAGAGGTGGTGAAGGAGGAAAGCCACTAAAAAGCAGGAATGGAAAGCAGTCTACTCGGGCAAATACTAAGTTCCTCAGATGTGGTGCTGGCAGCTCCATCTGTGGGCCCTGTGGGTTAGGGGGTTGGAGTGCCTTCTTCAACTCTGGGGAAAACTCATAGGAAAGGCTGTAACAGGACAGCACTGAGATGAAAATGCTAGAATCCTGAGGTTTGCTCATAGGCATTAAAGGAGGAGGGACACATTCTTCCTGGTCTGTTTACCATTTTTTTGTTCTTAAACTAACAAATATTTTCATTTTGAGTATTAATGACTTAGTCAGTAATAAACAAGGGATCTGTTTAAAGTAAGAGTTTAGTCTGAATGGCCATGGCGCAACCTTATTTAGCAGTGTGAATTAAGTCTAAATATTGAAAAAGATAGGTGGTCAGTGTAGAAAATTATACTGAAAGATTATTTCCTTTTGGCTAACAAAGCTGGCTCTTTGAAAACAAGGGTAAACTGGTCAGTTATCAGAAAAGAGAGGTTGTTTGGGGACAATAAGAAGACAAGGACACTGGGATGGTGTTCATATTCAAGGAAAAGCATGTGATGTTCACTCCTTTCTGTGCTCAGTGATCAAGGAACTGAAACACCCTGCTGTCTCCAGCCTCACCTGTGAAATGTGGATGATGAAGATGCTAACTATCAAAGAGCTGGTAGGAGACTTTGAAGAGATTCCATAAAAGCAAGAAGATAAAACAGGATGAAAGAGTTATATATAGTTATTTGGGGAAGTTTTTTTTTTTATTCTCTCACTTGGACTGTAAGAATAATAAGTATACCAACCAAACAATTTAAGATAGCTCTGGTAAGGAAAGCATAATAGTAAGGAATTGTGCTGCCAATCCAAAGATATTTAATTCAAATCTACCAGCTATTCCATGGGAGAAAGATGGGTCTTCTTTCTGATTTACTGCATCTGAAAACGTGCTGGAGGCTCAGCTATGAGTCAGTTGTTATTCAATGGTATATTAAAACAAAAAATGTAGATTTTTAGCCTTGAGCAATATTAACAGAATGCCAGAAGTCCAGGCTGGGTTTAGAAGGGATCGTGGTACTAGGGATATTGTAGCTGATGATAGATAGTCTTAGCTGAAAGCAGGGAACACTAGAGGAATGTATATCTGTGTTTCATTGACTATGCAAAGGTGTTTGACATAACAAACTGGATCATAACAAACTGTGGCTGATGCTGAGAAGAATACGAATCCCAGAACACTTGATTGTGCTAATGAGAAACCTATACTTGGACCAAGAGGAAGTCGTCAGAATAGAGCAAGGAAACACTGCATGATTCAAAATTGAGAAGGGCATACACCAGGGATGTGTCCTGTCTCCATACCTTTTCAACATGTATGCAGAACAGATTATCCAGGAGGCTGGCCTCTGTGAGGATAAATGTGGCATCAGGATTGGTGGAAGATCTATCAACAATCTGCGTTATGCAGATGACACAACCCTGCTTGCTGAAACTGAGGAGGACCTGAAGCGCTTGCTGCAGAGGGCCAAGGTCTGCAGCCTCCAGTATAGATTGGTGCTCAATGTCAAGAAGACAAAGATTCTCGCCACTGGACCAATTGGCAGCATCAGGATGGATAGTGAAGAGATTGAGATTGTTTGCAGCTTTAGTTTGCTTGGCTCAACACTTGGCTCAACTCAAGAGTCAACACTCGGCACCAGTAGCCAGGAAATTAAAAGATGTATTGCGATGGGAAAGTCAGCTCATAGGGACCTCTCCACAATACTGAAGAGGAATAGTGTCTCTCTGGAGACAAAGGTGCATAGGATACAGGCCATGGTCTTTGCTATCACTTGTTATGCATCAGAGAGTTGGACAGTAACTAAAGAGGATAGATAGATGAAGAATTGATGCCTTTGAGCTGTGGTGCTGGAGAAGAGTACTGAGGGTACCATGTACTGCTAAGAAAACGAACAGATTCATCCTAGAGAGGGGTAAACAGGACTGCTCCTTGGAGGCAAGGATTCTGAGGCTCCATCTACCATACTTTGGACAGGCTGTAAGGAGGGACTGGTCCTTGGAGAGGGACATCATGCTTGGGAGGGCAGAGGGACAGTGCAGGAGGGAAAGGCCCTCTATGAGGTGGATTGATTCAGTGACTGGGATAATCGGGATGGGAGTGTCAGAGACGGTGTGATTGGCACAGGACAGAGCAGAGTTTAGGGCTGTTTTACATAGGGTCGCTATGAGTCGCAAATGACTCGATGGCACATAACAACAACAACAATCTTAATATAATCTAGGCAATGAATAACACCTATAGCACATGACAAAAAATTCTGCTGGTGTAGTCCCTGGGGAGTCATGCCGATAATCCAAAGTAGACACCTTCTTGGTAATTTGAATCCATCAGCTGATCCAAGAAAGAATATGGACAATTTGTTCCCATGTGATTTATAGCGTCAGGAAACCTGCTATTAGAGGGTCAGCTATGAGTAAATTTCAACTTGGTGGCAATAAGATTGTTTTTTTTTTCTTTCTTAGTCTTTTTGGGTATAAATAGCAACTTACTGTTGTTGTTCTTGTTGTTATATACCATCGAGTTGTTTGAGACTCATAGTGACCCTATATACAACAGCCCTAAACCCTGCTCTGTCCTGTGCCAATCTCACTGTCTCTGACACACCCACCCCGATTACCCTAGTCACTGAAACAACCCACATCATAGATGGTCTTCTCCTCTTGTGCTGTTCCTCCATCCTCCCAAACTTGATGTCCCTCTCCAAGGACTGGTCCCTCCTTGCAATATGTACAAAGTATGATAGATGAAGCCTCAGAATCCTTGCCTCCAAGGAGCAGCCTGGTTTAACCCTTTCCAGGATGAATCTGTTTTTCTTAGCAGTACATGGTACATTCAATACTCTTCTCCAACACCACAGCTCAAAGGCATCAATTCTCCTTCTGTCCTCCCTAGTCATTTTTCAACTCTCTGATGCATAGAAAGTGATTGCAAAGACCATGGCCTATATCTGGTGCACTTTAGTCTCCAGAGTGACACCATTGCTCTTTAGTGCTTTGGAGAGTTTCCTAACAGCAGACTTTCCCATTGTGATAAGTCTTTGAGTTTCCTGGCTACTGGTGCCAAGAGTGTTGACTGTGAAGCCAAGCAAACTAAAGCTGTGAACAATTTCAATCTCTTCACTATCAATCCTGATGCTGCCAATTGGTTCAGTGGTGAGAATCTTTGTCTTTTTGATATTGAGCCTCAATCCATATTCATTGATTTTACATGCAAACAAGATTCTGCTGAATTTACTGTAACAAAATAAAAAATATGCTGACACAGAACAATTTTATGAAATAACATATAATCAAGAAGCGATGGTAATAAAGGAGGAAGTTCAAGGTACTTTGAAAACTTGGAGAAAAAAAGCCTCAAGGAATTGATAGAATTCCAGTTGACATACTTTAACAAACAGATGCTGCCCTGGACATACTCATTATAATGTGCCAAGGAATGTGGAGGACAACTATCTGGCCAACTGACTGGAAAAGTTCCATATTTATTCACATTCCCAAAAAAGGTGATTCAACACTGCAGAAATTAGCAAACAATACTACTAATATAACATGCAAACAAAATCTTGCTGAAGATTATTAAAAAAATGACCAAAATAATAAATCAACAGAGAACTGTCACTAATGCAAGCTGGCTTTAGAAGAGGCTGTGGCACTAAGGATATCATTGCCAATGCCAGATGGATCTTGGCTGAAAGGAGAAAATACCAAAAAGATGAGTTTTATTGACCATGGAAAGGCATTTGACTGTATGGATCACAACAAATTGTGGCTAACATTGAGAAGAATGGGAATCCTAGAACATTTAATTATGCTCATGTGAAACCTATACCTAGATCAGAAAGCTATAGTACAGAGAAAGGAGGAAGGGAATATTTATACAAAAGCAAGAACAGAATGTGTTAAGAATGAATCTTTTTTCTATATTTTTTTCAATCTTTATGTAGTCCAGATCAAGTGGGAAGCATAACTTTATGAAGAAGAGTGTCACATCAGGATTGGAGGAAGATACATCAAAAAACTGAATCATACAGATGACAGAACTTTGCTCCCCAAAAGCGAGGAGGACTTGAAGCATTTGCTGCAATAGGTCAAGGACTGCAGTTTTCAATATGAATCACATCTCAGCATCGATTCTCACCTTCAGGCCAATTGGCATTACTATGATAAATGGAGAAAAGATTGAAATTGTTAATAATTTAATCTTTCTTGGATCCACAATCAACACTCTTGGCACCAGCAGTGAGGAAAAACAAAAGGTGAGTTGCTTTAGGGAAGTCAGCTGTCAGTGGTCTCCAGAGTGGTAAAGCACCTAAGATTCAACTCAACTATATGCTAAATAAAGTCAGCCTTGAGACTAAGTTGTGCCTGATCCAAGTCATGGTCTTCTCAATTGTTACCTATGCATCTGAGAGCTGGACAATAACTTGAGATCTCAGAAGAAGAATTAGTGCCTTTGAGTGGTGCTGGAGAAGAGTATTAAACATACCATGGAATGCCTAGAGAAAAAACAGCTCTGACCTGGAGAGGGAGAAATGAGGTGGCTCCTTGGAGATATGAATTTTCCACCTCACATATTTTGGGCATGTTACCAGAAGGGACTAGTACTTGAAGAAGGACATCATGCTTGGAATGGTACAGGGTTGGTGCAGGAGATGAAGAACCTGAATAATATGAATTGACACAGTGACTCTGGCAATGGGGTCAGATGTGTCAGAGAAGGTTAGATTGGTTCAGGACAGGGCAGGGTTCAGAGCTATCGTTCATAGAGTCATTATGGGTTGTAGTTGACTTGACAGCACATAACAACAAGAATAACAACCGCAACATAAGGCAAAGGACTCTGGTGATGTAGAATACCTGTTAGCTAATGAAGGTCAGAAGTTTTAATTAACTAGCTTTGGGAGGAAGAAAAAATAAGTAGTCCTACTTATAAAGAGTTAGAGCCTGAGAAACCCAACAAAAGGTAACTGTATGACAAAATTGACATGAAAAGAGTGGATGAGTGTAAATTATTCACATAGCTAATTCACTTAACTGCTGATCAAAGGAATTTCAAGTTCACTCAGTTTGCCGCAGAAGAAAGGCTTAGCTAGAATTCTACTTCTGACAAAATCAGTTAAGAAAAACCCTACAGAAAACTCCTGGATGATACAAACAGTAGTTAGCTAATAAGCAAATTGTCGGTAGTTTCAGGGACCTCCTGGAAATGGGTTCCAGTGATGTGCACCAGTAAAGATTATAGCCAAGAAAGTCCAGCAAGACATGGGAACTCATAAGTCAGGTAACTATTGCGTTGACTACTATTGACAGTGGCCTCATTTGTACAGGTGAAACTCTTTTATAAGATTTCAAGTCTGTGTTTCAATTCCAAAAATTGATGGCCTGACAGAGTGCAGAAATTATCAAACAATATCATTAACATCACATGCAAGCAAGATCCAGCTGAAAATTATCCAAAAATGACTGGAACATCATATCAGCAGAGAACGGGCGAAGTCTAGTTTGGATTTAGAAGAGGCTTAGGGTACTAGGGATACTATAGCTAATGTTAGATTCATCTTGCCTGACAGCAGGAGTACCAGAGGTGTATCTATCTTTGTTTCATTAGCTATGCAAAAGCGTTTGTTGTGGATCACAACAAAATATGGCTAACTCTAAGAAGAATGAGAATCCCAGAACACATGATTGTACTTATGTGAAATCTATACTTGGACAAGGAGGCAGTTGTCAAAACAAAGCAAGGAAAACACTGAATGGTTGAAAATCAGGAAAGGTGTATGCCAGGGATGCAATCTGTCTCCATACTTTTTCAATCTATGTGAGGAACAGATCATCCAGGAGCTTGGGCTCTATGAGGAGGAATGTGGCAACAGGATTGGAGAAAAACTTATCAACAACCTAAGTAATGCAGATAGCCTAACTTTGCTTGCTGAAAGTGAGCAGAAACTGATGTACTTGCTGCATAAGGTCAAGGACTACAACCTTGAATATGGATTGAAGCTCAACACCAAGAAAACAAAGATTACTACCACTGGACCAACTTATGGTATCATGTTACACAAAGAATATATTGAGATTATTAATAGCTTCAGTGTGCTAGGCTCCACAGTCAACATGCTTGGTATCAGAAGGCAGGAAATTAAAAGACAAATTGCCTTGGGAAAAATCGGCTGTCCAGGACCTTTTTTGAGTACTGAAGAGCAATGATATAAGTCTGGAGACTAAGGTGCACCTAATCCAGGCTATGGTCTTCATAATTACTAGTTCTGCATCAGAAAGTTGGATAACGACTGGGATGATAGAAGTAGAATTGATGCCTCTGAGTTGTGGTGCTGGAGAAAAGTAATGAATATCCTATGGACTGCTAGGAGAATAAAAAGGTTATCCTGGAGAGGGTGAAATCAGGCTTCTCTAGGAAGGCAAGGATTATGAAACTTTATCTCTATCTGACATACTTTGCAAGGAGAGACCATTCCTTGGAGAGGAATATCATTCTTGGAAATGTGGAGGGAAAGCACAGGAGAGAAATACCCTGGATGAGATTGATTGATTCATTGCCTGGGGTAATGGGGCAGCTGTGTCAGAGCTGATTCGTTTATGTCAGGGTTCAGAGCTAGTTAAATTTGAAGATATATGTCCCTGGGGAGTAGGGTTGTGGAGTCAAAGCAACGGATAAATTAACAAATTGATATAACACAGTAAACTAGGGACACAAAACGTGTGTTTCTCTTTAATTGTAAATCAAAAGAGAATATTTTTAAAATAATGTAATCTTCATTATTAAAAGGGGTTTTTTTAGTTGTGAAATGTCAAGTATATTCTAATGAATAATAACCTAATATAACAAAATATGTGAGTTCTACTGGTTTAATGTTAAGAAGTTGCACAGCTAGCCCAAAGAGATGTGCCTTTGGAATTGCATCACAGCCCCTTACCACTAGGAAATAAACAGAAAATTTCAAAGGGCAGCTCAGAAAGGCAAAGCAAAGTATTATAATGAAATGTACTAGAGCTGGAGTAGAACAATCAAAAGGGATAAACTTGCTCAGCATTTCTTAAGCCAAAGGAATTGAAGAATAAATTCAAACCTCATACTGTAATATTTAAAGAAAACAACATTCTTGGTAACAGCAGCCAGGAACTCAAGAGATGAATTGTATTAGAAAAGTCAGCAGTAAGGGACCTCTCAAGAGAACTAAAGAACAATGATGTCAGACTGAAGACTAAAGTGCATAAGATCCAGGCTATAGTCTTCACAATTATGTGCTATGCATTAGAGAGCTGGACAGTGACTAGGGATGACAGAAAGAGAATTAATGACTTTGAGCTGTGGTGCTGGAGAAGAGTGGTGAATATACCAAAATTTGGGAACAGAAAAGAAGGATCAGTAGCTGGAAAACATGGACTAAGTGAGAGAAATGAGGCTGGAGATAGAATGACAGAATTCTGCACATTCAATGATTTATTAATTGCAAATACCTTTTATAAGAAACATAAATGCAGGCTATACACATAGATTTCACCTGACAGTATGCATAGGAATCAAATCGATTACATTTGTGGAAAGACTTGCTAGAGAAGGTCAACATCAGCTCTGAAAACCAGGCCAGGTGTGATTGTGGGACAGACCACCAACAACTCATATGCAAATTCAAGCTGAAGTTAAGAAAAATTAAATCAAATCCATGGGAGCCAAAATTTGACCTAAGCCTGTCCCACTCGAATTTCAAAACCATCTCAGGAATAGGTTTGAAGCCTTGAGCACCAATGAGCGTAGACCAAATGAGCTCTGGGAGGATATCAAGGATATTGTCCATGAAGAATGCAAAAGATCATTACAAAGGCTAAAGAAGAAGAAAAGACAAGATGTATGGCTGATGAGACTTTGAATATTCAATAGAGTGCCGAGAAGGCAAAGCTAAAGGAAGAAACCAAGAAATCAAAGAGCTGAACAGAAAATTTCAAAAGGCAGCTCAGGATGACAAAGCAAGATACTATAATGAAATGTGCAGAGAGCTGGGGCCAGAAAATCAAAAGGGCCGGACTCACTCAGCGTTTCTTAAGCTGAAGGAGTTGAGAAACAAGTTCAACTCACTGGTGACAATACTTAAGGAAACATTGGGTAGAATGTTAAATGACCCAAGAAGCATTAAAAGAATTTGGAAGGAGTACACAGAGTCACTCTATCAGAAGGAATTGGCTGACATAGAATAATTTCATGAAATAACATATGAGCAAGAGCCTATAGTGATGAAGGATGAAGTTCAAGTTACTCTGAAGGAATTGGTAAAAAAAAAGGCTCCAGGTGTTGAAGGCATACCAATTGACATATTTCAACAAACAGATGCTGCCCTGGATGTGCTCACTAAGTTGTGCCAAGAAATCTGGAGGACAGCCAGCTGGCCAACTGAATGGAAAAGATTGATATTTGTTCCCATTCCAAAGAAAGGTGACCCGACAGAGTGAAAATTATAGAACAAGGCCATTAATATCACATGCAAGCAAGATTCTGCTGAAAATTATCCAAAAACTACTGGAGCAATATGTCAACAGAGAACTGCCAAGTGTCCAGGCTGGGTTTAGAAGAGGCCGTGGTACTAGGGATATTATAGCTCATGTTAGATGGATCTTGGCAGAAATCAGAGAAAACCAGAAGAATGTTTATCTGTGCATCATTGACTATGCAAAGGCTTCTGTATGGATCACAACAAGCTATGACTGACTCTGAGAAGAATTGGAATCCCCGAACATTTGATTGTGCTAATGCGAAATGTATACTTGGGCCAAGAGGCAGTCATCAGAACAGAGCAAGGAGACACTACATTGTTCAAGATCAAGAACGGGGTCCTTCAGGATGTATTTTGTCTCCATACCTTTTCAATCTTTATGCAGAACAGATGATCCGAGACGCTGGGCTGTACGAGGAGGAATGTGGCATCAGGATTGGTGGAAGAGTCATCAACAACTTGCATTATGCAGATGACACAACCCTGCTTGCTGAAACTGAGGAGGACCTGAAATGCTTACTGCAGAAAGTCAAGGACTGCAGCCTTCAACATGGATTGAAGCTCAACATCAAGAAAACAAAGATTCTCACACTGGGCCAATTGGCAGCATCAGTATGGATGGTGAAGAGATTGAGCTAGTTAACAGTTTTAGTTTACTTGGCTCCACAGTTGTCACTCTTGATAACAGCAGCCAGGAAATCAAGAGATGAATGACATTGGGAAAGTCGGCTGTGAGGGATCTCTCAAGAGTACTGAAGAGCAACGGTATCAGCCTGGAGACTATGGCGTGCCTGATCCAGGCTATAGTCTTCGCAATTGCATGCTATACATCAAAGAGTTGGACAGTGACTAGGGATGATAGAAAGAGAATTGATGTCTTTGAGCTGTGGTGCTGCAGAAGAGTGTTAAATATACCATGGCCTGCTGGGAGAACAAACATGTTTGTCCTGGGGAGGGTGAAGCCGGAATGATCCTTGTAGTCAAGGATTCTGAAGCTTCCTCTGACATACTTTGGGCATGTTGTAGCTAGGGACTATTCCTTGGAAAGGGACATCGAGTTTTGGAGAGTGGAGGGTCGGCACAGGAGAGGAAGACCCTCGATGAGATGGATCGATTCTGTGATTGGGGTGGTGGCAATGATTTTGTTGGAGCCCAGAGATGGCGAGGTTGGTGCAGGACAGAGCAGGGTTTAGGGCTCTTGTACATAGCGTTGCTATGAGTCGCAAGTGACTCAATGGAACATAACAACAACAACAACATTAGATTCTGTTGGCCAGGATTTTGTTAGGGATTTTTGAATGAGATATAGTGGTCTATAATTTTAGTTTGTTTTTATATCATTGCCTGGTTTTGGTGTTAGGGTTATCCTTGCTTCATATATTGACTCTGGGAGTACTCCTTTTTTAGAATTCTTAAAAATAATTTAAATAGTTGTCTTTTTCTGACTGAGATAATGCCATTGTTGTAAAACATCAAGGTTGGGGGGAATCTAACAAAAGGGAGGATTAATAATGTATACTGTATTGAAAACGATGAGGTAAAGAACTGTTTGAAAGGAATACATTAGGTATTATTTTCATGACAAAAGTCCAGAACAAGAGCTGCACAGTAGAGTGGACTAGGGGGTAGGGGGAAGGGTGGCAGAGGGGTGTTGTATATCAATGATTTTTTTTTTCTGTTCAAAGAGAAATGCTAATTGGTGGGGGAGGGGTGGGCAGGGAGGAATATGTGCAACAATGAATGAATGGAAATCCAAACTCTATTAACTTCCACTAAAATCTCAATTAAAAAAGATCTGTTACATATTCCTTACATATACATCTTTAATGTGTACACTATTTCCCATAGTATGACCTTAAATATGCTATTCAGTTCTTAGGAGTATCCAGTTCAGGTAGTTAACAAACGCCTTTTGGATTCTATGTACTATATGCAGGTCAGCAGCTGGTCACATAAGACTTAATCCCTATCTCATTACAGTTTACTACTGAGTAGAGATATGTTAAATTCTTTGTGCTTAATGTTTTAACAAATTTTCTGTAAAAAAAAATAATTAAAGTTTAATTTGGATAGTTTGTCTCTTGAATGTTTAATAAAATTTATGCATAAAGCTATCTGAGCCAGGACTTTTTCTGGAGATGTGTCTTTTTATTATGTGCTCAGTTTCTCCATTTGTGATGGATTTGTTCAAGTGTTACACTTCTGTTTATATCAGTTTGGTGTGGATGTCAAGGAATTTGTCCATTTCCTCCGGATTTTCAAATTTATCAAAGTATAGCTTTTCCACAGTTTTTTTCTGTTATATCTCACCACTTTGTTATTCAAGTTGGGTCTTTTTTTTTGTTAATTTTGTTAATGATTTGTCTATCTTATTAACCCTTTTTCCTATCCCACAGGTTTCCATTATTATCCTTATAATTCACTTTCTTCTGGAGACTGTGGGATTAGCTTGTTTTTCATTTTATGTTTGTTAGAGGTGTTTAGTGAAGTAGTTAATCTTGCCCCTTTCTTCTTTGTCTTTGGTTTTTAATTTTTATTTTATTGCTATGTTTTCATATGATGTATTTTCATTCATTTAGTATAACTTATTTATTTTGCTTTTATTTATTTTATAATCCAGTAGTGCTCCAGCGTGCCTTGGTATTTAAATTCGGTTGGGCACTCAGACCAAGCGTTTTTATATTCTGGAGGAACATACTTTGAAGTTATAAAGTACTCTTCTGTCAATATGCTGTACCGAGGTAATCTGGGTTTGCTGTGATGCTGAGCCTTGTGCCATTCGGGTGTCAAATGCCATAATGGTTACCCATGGTGGACAATGTTTGGTGGAGCTCCCAGTTTAAGACAGGTTTGGAAGTAGGAGAAACATCCACTTCCTAAACTGCATGTCTCTGGAAACTATAACTTAGAGAAACGATGATAATTATAAAAGACTTCAGGTCTTTCGTTCATAGGGTTGCTACGAGTCGTGCTTGACTTGATGGTAATCAACAGTAAGTTTTCCAGCAAGGTATTATTTAGCTTCTATGTGAGTATCTGTTTTTGTTTGTGTTTTCCCCTTTATCCTCTCTTGTTAATTTTTAGCTTTATGACATTGTGGCATGAGAAGATACTTTGTAGTTTTGTGTTTTTTTTTAATCAGTTGAGCTTTGCTTTGTGACTTAATATGTCCTCAATTCTGGAAAAGGTACTCTGTGCACTTGAGAAAAAGTATATTGTGTTTGTGTTGGGTGTAATACCCTGAGTACATCTATGAGGTGCAGTTGTTTGTATAATTTAGTTCTTCTGCATATTTGCTGAGTTTCTTTTCAGTTAGTGGATCCTTTCATGAGACTGGTGTGTTAGAGTGTCTAATACTAGTACTGAGGTGTTGTCTATTTCTTCAAGTTTGTTAACCATTGTTTTATCTGTTTTACAAGCCCATCATTATGTTTGTAGATGTTAATTAAAAATATATTAACTTAATTGATTGTGACTTGAATAATTATATAATGTCCTTCCTTTCATCTTATGTTACTTTTTGTCTTGGAATCTTATTTTATCAGAAATAAGTATTGACACTCCTGTTTTTCTGTGAATACCATTTGCTGGGCATATTTTATTCTATGCTTCGGTTTTTTTATTCTTTCTCTTTGTTTCTTAATTGTGTCTCTTGTAGGCAATTTACTGATGCAACTTTTTATTTTATCCATTCTACTATTCTTTCTTTCTCTTACTCAGTGTGTTTAAGCTCATCATGCCGTATGTGATTATTGATAAACCAGGTTCTGTTGTCACTATTTTGTTGTGTTCCTTTTTATCGTTGTACCTTTTTCTGTTCCCCACTCCCCCAGTTACTCTGTTCCACCTACTTTCATCTGTTCTCTCTTTGTAAAGGACTTTCCTCAGTATTTCTTGCAGATTTTGTCTTCTTTTCACAAAACCTTTAACTTTATATTGTCTGCAAAAGGTTTAATTTCACCTTTATATGTGATGGAAAGCTTTACTGTGTACAGGATCCTTGGCTGGTGTTTTCTTTGAACCTTCTGTATATGCCATCCTAGTATCTCCATTCTTAAATGTTGTGCTAAGAAATCAGAACTTAATCTAATCGGATCTCATTTGTAGGTGACTCTTAGCTTTTCTCACATTGCTTTTCATATTGTGTTTTTTTTTTCTTGAAGGATTTGACAATACTATGTCTTGATTTTTTTTTAAGTCTTGTTTGTTTGGTGCTCTCTGAACTTCTAGAATGTATATTTCCTCATTTATCATAATTTTGTTGTTGTTGTGTACTGTTGAGTCAAAACTGATCCATAGCTAACACTCAGGTGGGTTTTTAGGGGCAGATAATCACATGGGACGAGACTGCCTATCCTCCTCCCACAAAGTAGCTCGTGACCTCTAAACATGTGTTTTCAGGATGATAGCACAGGTTTTTTCCATGAGGGCACCAGATTTGAAATCTTTCTTCTAATACCTCTTTAACTGTTTTCTCCATATTTGTTTTTCCCCTTACCCTTATGTTCTGGAATTCCAGTTACACATTTTATTATATTTGATGTCATCTCACATGATTCTAATAATGTTTTCTTCATTATTTTTCTATATTCTCACTATTGTATTTGTTTTCCTGGTAAATACTCATTGAAGCGCTTGTCTTCCAACTCACTGAGTTTCTGTTCTATCTATTATATCTACTCTGAGTCTCTGTTCTATTCTATTTTTGGTTCCTCAAATCTGTTCAGAACTTCTCCCGTTCTAGTCCTGATAGTCTGTATTTTATATCTATGCTTTGTACAGTTTTGAGTACTATGATGGCTGCATCCACTGACTTATGATTTTTCATTTATTTTTTGCTCTTACAGTTTCCATTCTTTCACAACATTTGTGACTTCTTCAGGATCAGTTCTTGGATCTCCATGTGAAAATGTGTGTGTGTGTGTGTGTATGCATGTGTATGTATGTATATATATATATATTCTGCCTTACTATTTACATTGGATCTTTAATCTGATCTGCTTTTTGCAGAAGAAGGTTTGTTCTGGTTTTGGTTTTCTTTTTAATGTTTGGCCATCCCTATTGCTTACTCAGTAGTATATGAAGTCAGTGGGGGTGGGAGCTGTTTCCCCCTGAGCAGACAAAGCCTCTGAGAGAAGCTGGGGAAATCTTAGCAATGCTGTCCTGAACCCTTTCCACCTTAAGTCTCAATAGTAGGTGCTCCAGATGAACCTATGTCTGCTCCAGAGGCTGAGGGGGAATAGTCACTTTCTTCTTAACTGACAGCATCTCTGAGGGAAGCTGGGAGCATCCCAAGAATGCTACCAGGCCACTTTCCTCTCCAAGTCTCAATGGGTCAGTGCCCCAGTGTACTTGAAGCCTCAACAGCTGATTAATTATCTGTATCCCCAGGTTGTGACTACCTCTTTGGATTTAAACTTATGTGAAATGAAAGGGTTAGACTAGACCATTTCTAGTAACTTTACAGGAATATCCTTCTATGGATTTAAACTGGGAACTCTGGTAATGTATTCTTCTGTATGGAATTGGGCTGCTAGCCAAAAAGTGCTGTCTCTCTAGTTGTTTGACTCCCCCACTGGCTCAAGTGAAAAAACATTGGCAATATCCTCTTGTGGGATGTGTAACCTTCAGAACTATGCTAGAGGGTCACTTGTGACAAATCAGTGATAATTCCATAGCAACAAATTCTTGTTTCTACTTTCATCTGAGAGACTATTGAAAGCCTTGTCATTAAGAGGGGGCCTGAAGGACCAGAGGGTTTTGATTGGTCATACACCATATTCCATACTACTTTTAAGCATGCTGATCTGCAATGGCAAAACGTTTCAAATAACACTCTTTCTTAGAGGATGATTTCAAATGACTATGCCCAAGAAGAGGGAACTTGGGTGGTTTAGTGGTAAGGAATTGCACTGGTAACTCAAACATAAGCAGTCTGAATCCACCAGCTTCTCCATAAGAGATGAGAAATCACTTCCTATATGATTAACTGCTTCTGAAAACCCACTGGATGGTTAGATACGGGTTGGTAGCTGGCTCAAGAGTACGTATCATCACAACAACATGCCCAGGAACAATAGATCACCTTGTGATTACTCTCTACAATGTCAAGATTTTTATTAAGGGAGCTCAAGTGACACATCCACAAAGACTTACACTGTTAACCCAAAAGGCAATGTCTCTCTGGTGGTTTGTATTCACTTACTGTTCAGTAAAAGATAGATGAGCAATCTCATTCCTTGTGATTGACATTTCAAAAACCCAATGAAGGCTCAGTTATGTGTCAATTCCAATTCCATGGCAAAGAGATTATCACTAATTTAAGGTAAATCTTTACAATATGAAAGGAGACTGATTGTAGTGTTAAGAATTTATTGTTCAAAATGGCTTTCCTAGCCATCGACTTTGACTTTGCCACATGGATGAGTGAGATGATACAAATAGGCTGTGTTAGTCTATCCAGAAGAAGATTGGTTAGTCTCATAATCTTACTAAGTTTAAATAGTCATTTAAGCACCACACATGTCCTTCAGAGTTAAAGATTCCTGTGCCAGCCAGACCAGGATTTACATAAAAGCAATAGTAGTCTTAGCCAAGAACCAGAGACCTATATGAGAAAGAGCTTACTGGAGATGGTTGCCCTACAGAGCCAGAGTCAGAGGCCTTTACTCAAACTTGCTGTAAGACTAAGGGAAGACTCAGGACTTCCCTATCAGGATTGGCAATATGAAAGACATAACACTGATCATAGCCTTGAGACTGAAGGTTAAAGGGACTGTGATCATATTTGAGAAGCTACTTCATCTTAGCAATTGTTTATAGCTGTCAACCTGAATTATACCTTGTGAAATTCCTCATAAATTCCATAACCATAAGTCCTGTGATGTCTGTGTGATCATTTCAATGGATTTTAGACCCAGGAGAGCAGTCAAATTGGTGTCAGAATTAGTATAAGTAGATACAGGAACATGGGAGACCATGTCTGATTTCACAGGAATTAGCTTTGAGCTGTGAAAGTTGTTAATAGGGACTGTTCCCCTTTGGGAATACTTAAAAGTCAAACTTGGCTTCATAATGCTGCCTGAACTAATTTTACACTGATCTACAGTTTGAAAAACCTGAATAACTTGGCACATGGAATCATGTCAATACAGGACGTAATAGAATACACTTCTGCTTTCTTCAAACTTTCATCCGTTCCTCTAGTGTTAACTCAAATATGTTCCTCTGGAAAGTTTTCTTAAATGCATACAGCTATTTTCTGCTTTCTCTCTCAATGGCTTCTTTGCTTTTGGGATACAAATATATTTGTATAATATAATATACAAAGCTCCTTGTGATATGATTCCTGCCACTACCCTCATTTTTAATGCTTCTTAATCAAGAATCAGGAGTACAACATGTCAATAAGTGCACTAATATGTTGAATAAAGCAAGCATAGTCATTTTCCTCATTGAACTTCACTCGAGTAAGAAAAGGTGATGATGATAATAAGCAAGTAGAAAAAAAAATTGGAGAGATAATTTCAAACACTGATATAAAAACAATAAAACAGTAACATTTAACAAATAAAGGAGAGTATTGAGGAAGACTTCTTTGAGGAAAGTACATTTCTGTGTGATAAGAAACCACAAGTCAAGGGACAATATAATGGAAAATTGTATCAAGGATGGAAAGCAATCACACGTTGTCAAAGGCAGGAATAAACTTGATCTGTTAAAAAGAAGAATGTTAGTTGTGGTTTCCTGTAGTGTGTACATGGTGGCAGATGAGCTCAGAAAACTGAGCATTGCCAAATCAAAAAGGGCCTTGTTAGCTTAGGTAATGCGGAATTTTAATTTTACTCGTACTGTTCTAGGAAGCCACAGGAAAGGTTTAAGCAGAGACTAGAAATTGTTAATAATTTCATCTTCAGTCACTTCAAAAAATCTCTCTTTCTCCAGATGTAACATAAAGAGCAATTTATCCACTCACTAATGTAGAGGAGTTGAAAACTGAATTCTGTTTCATAGGAGACAAGCTTTTAAAAAACCTCTCAGCAATAACTAATTACCCAGAAAGAATGATTTGCTGGCTCTGAGAACTCAAGATTATAGTGTCAAGGGACATCAAGATCAATTGACACTCCATATTTCACAAAGTAAATATATTACACGTTATTTCAGTGACTAGCAACTGGAGTCTTGCAACTTCTGAACAGCTACCTAAGGACAACTCTTGGTCTATCCTCACCTAAAGCAAAGAAAAAAGAAGAAAAATGAAAGTTGACTAGAAGCATGGACTATTGGTCCATGTGGAATTCAGCTTCCATGACTCTGACATCTGAAGAAGTGAAATGGTGCCTGGCTACTATTACCATTAATTGCTTGGAAAGGGATCACAATATAAGGTCTGGATTGAAAGGGAGAAAATGATGGGGGGGGGAACCCACACAATCATTGTGAAACAAGGCACAAAATTATAAAAATACTTAAGGCTTATTGGTCAAAGAGAGACTTATGTGAAATGGAGTTTGGCAACAAATAAAACAGCATTAAGAATAGAGGAAATTATCACATTTTATGTCCATATCAATAGATACGTATGGGACATGCAATTGTATATTACACAAGCTTACTGTGTGTTACTGAAGTTCCAGTTATGAATGCTATACTTTTTATTGAAAGCCTAAAAAATGTTAGCTGTTCTCAAGCTTGTCTATGGAAACTCCCTGTATGAGAAGATTGGGTGATTTTCATCAATAGGGTTTTCACTGATTGAGTAGATCACTAGGCCCTTCTTTCTAGTCTATGTCAGTGTGGGTGGAAGCTCATCTAAAATATGTTCAGCATCAAAGCAACATGCAAACCTTCACTGACAGAAGATTAGTGGCTGTTCTTGATGTCTACTGACTAAGAATCAAATTTTGGAAAGGAAAAATTCTACTGCTGATCTCTCGCTCAAAATGTATTCTTCCTATAAAAATATTCATATTTACATTATTTTACATATTAAACATAGAATATGCCATAGCACACGACAAGCTGTTTTCATTTTGTTTTGAGGTTCTCTTTAGAAAAAGTTGTAGTTCAGTGATGCTGTCAAGCATCATTGCCAAATACAGAGTCAATCTATTTGAGACAGCTATTAACTTCCTACATCATCAGGGTCGAGTAAATGAAATACTTTATACAATGATGCACTGAGAAATAAAGGATTATACTAGTACTGATGTATTGAAATAATGGATTTAATAGTCAGAATGTTAGTTTAACTAATTCTGTGTGGATAATACAGACATATGTGTGTTAGTGTGTGTTGGAACTATATACAAAGTTACAGCCAACTCTAAAACTATAAATGATATGAATGAATGAATAAATGAATGAAGAAATCGTAAGAGACATCATTGAGAAAGGAAGAAGAGTTATACCATAACACTTCATAAAACATTGTATTTGGTGAGATGTCCCAAATGTTTCTGTTTCTGAGTGCTCATTACTCTACTGGGTTTGGGTCTTCATTAGAACAGGTGTTGGCATCACAGCTCATTCATCATTTGGCTGCAGCTATGTTAACACATGCTGCATTAGTGCTAATTGGGTTTGTTTTAAAAATCAACATTGACTGCCCTTCATTATGCCAAAGAGATAAATGTTATGTGAGCAAGAAAACCCTGAGAGTTTGCTATCACTAACTTGCCCAGGTTCACACTCATCACCTGCCCCCATATTTGTGGTAGATTCCTACATCCTGACGTAGAGATTCCCAAATTTGTCAGATTTCAAGAATTTCAGAAGACTCAAAGGAGCAAATAAATTTTAAATAAATTGTGTTTAACTATTTAAATTCTGATATCGAACTCTTTCTACTCAGGAACATTTATTTCACAGTTGTAAGTATTTAAAGACAGTTAAATTGAAAATATGGCCCATCACCATTACTATTCAACAGAAAAACTATAGGATCAGAATGAAATTAACCAAGAAGCATATGAGTAGATGTTTATAGCAACATTCAAATATCCATTGTTCGGTTCTGTCTTGTTCTGACAAGACACAAATACAGAATTTCATCCCTGTGAGTACAATACATTTTTCATTACACATATAAATAGCCTTCAGTTTAACAAAGAAAAATTTGTTAATTCTTTCCTTCTTCAGGATCTCTAATTTACAAATTGCACACCAATAGCTTGATCTTAAAGACATTTTCTAAAATGTTCTGAGAGCATTTCTTTGAAAATGTTTGAGACCAGCAGATGCCATTAAGTCAACTTTGTCTCACACTGTGTCAAAGTAACACTGAACTTCATAGAAACTTCACTAGTTATGCTTTCAGAAATCAATAGCCAGACCCTTCCTCAGAGACCTCTCTGGGTATTCTCAAACCTCTAGTCTTTCATTTAACAGCAAAGCACGTTAACGGCACCACACAGCAACTCCTTACAGTCTTTTGCTTGGCATTTTTCATGCTAAGAAAAATTCTACAAAGATAAATTCCAATGCAAACACATTGCAAAAATAATTTCTAAATTAAGAAATAAATATTTGAGGCTGCGGAACAACTGGGTTCTTTTCAGCAGCTTGCTGCTTTTGTTTTAATTTTGTGTTATAGTTGCATTTACTTTCTACTTGGCTCTCTGCTGAAACTCTGTGCAGTTGTGATATATTTTTTTTTCTCCATTGGAGTTTTGGCTTGAACTCAAGTTTTTGTGGCTTTCCCTTTTGACTATCAGGCCAGGGGTGGTAGTATCTTGTTACTCTGTTTGTCCTTCATGCACATTGATATTGAGAACCGTTTACGTAATCTACTTCTCATACCTTAAACTATCTCTTTTCTATTATTTTTTTCTTCAGTTTCTTGTTATTTATAGCCCAATTTTGTCTGGACACTTTTAAACAAAATAATTTTTCATATTATTTACTCTCTATAAACTGTAATATGTAGTTACCTGCATTATGATTTTATACATGTTAAAATAATTTTAATTTTTCTGCCTAATAATAACATGAAACAAACACAGTATTTGACTTAGTTTATTCAACTACTGTATAAACTCAGATTTTACCATGAAGATTTGCTGCCAGAGAAATAGTTCTGAGTGGTGGTTAAGAACACAGAATTGAGAGTGAGAGACAAAAACCAAAAGTCATTCACATTGCCAAGTGCATGCTAACTCGTAGCAGTCCTATAGGACAGAGTTAAACTGCCCGATAGTTTTTCCAGTATTGTAATCTTTCTCTAAAGGAGTGGGTGGTAGTTTCAAATCACTGGCATTTCAGGAATAAGTTTACTGTTGTTCAACTTCTGACAGCGCCATGTTTAGCTATGTTACGTCAATTAATGCCTCTAAGTCTTGGTCTCACCTACATTACCTAGACTGTGACTCAGAGCAACCCTATGCACTTTAGTTCTTTACTCTACCCTGTCCCGAACCAATCTTACGGTCTCCAATATACTTAGCCCCCATGACCCTAGTTACTCTGTGAGTCTGTCTCATCCAGGGACTCCCCCTCCAGCACTATGTCTTCACCATAATTACAAGCATGATATCCTTCTCCAATGCCTGGTCTTTTCCAGCAACATACCCAAAGTATGTGAGATGGAGCTTCAAAAACCATGTCTCCAAGGGCAGCATGGTTTCACCTTCTCCAGAACAGGACTATTTGTTCTCTTAGTAGTCCAGGGTATGTTCAATAAATACCCTTTCTCCAGTACTACAACTCAAAGTCATCGATTTTCCTTGTGTCATCCTAAATCATTGTCCAGCTATCTGATGTGTAGGAAATAACTGCCAAAATCATGGCCTGGATCAGGCTCCTCTTAATCTCTAGACTCACCTTATTTTTTAGCACTCTGGAAAAGTTCCTGACATCAGATTTTCCCAATACAATTTTTCCTTTAATATCCTGACTGTTAGGGTGTTCATTGTAGACCCAAGCAAGTTGAAAGTGCTGACAATTGCACTCTCTTCTCCACATTTCAGGGTGTTGCCAATTGACCCAGTGGTGAAAATCTTTGTGTTCTTGATACTGAGCTTCAATTCAAATTGGTCTTGCAATCTTTGACTTTCTGCAACAAACGGCTCAGGTTCCCCTAAGTTTTGATGGGTAAGATTGTGTCATCTGTATAATGCAGGTATTTGATGAGTCTTCCTCCAATCGTGATGCCAATCTTCCCTCATAGTCTCCTAAATGAAGTATTTCACATATAGACTGGAAAGTATGGAGACAGAACAGATCCCTTATGCAATCTTTTTCTGATTTTGAACTATGCAGGTTTCCTTGCTCTTTTCTGATGACTGCTTTCTGGTTCAAGTGTATGCTTCACATGAGCACAATAGTGTTCTGGTATTCGTATTCTTTTCAGTGTTAGCCACAATTTGTTGTGATCCACACAGTTGAAGACCTTGACACAGTCAATGTAATACAGATAGCTATTCCTCTGGTACTCTCTGCTTTCTGCCAAGAACTTTCTGACATTGACTATAATGTTCCCTAGGGCCATAGCCTCTTCTAAATCCAACCTATATACTTTTGTCAGTTCCCTTGATGTACTCTTGATGTACTGTTCCAGTTGTTTCTGGATAATCTTCAGCAGGATCTTGATT